>NW_027437186.1:3548932-3696432 GCF_033239565.1 Halichoeres trimaculatus
TAAGCAGTCCACAGAACTCTATCTCCCCAAGCTCCTCATCTACTTCCTTTACCCTAAATTCCACCCCACGCGCCGTGCAGCGCAGCGTCGCGCCCTTGCAGAGCACTTAGATTCCATTGTAATCTATCAGGCAAATTCCACTGCAAGCGCTGTGCCCAGGCGCCAGAAATGTGCTTCAGGTCTATTTTCTGCGCGGCCGCTTTCAAACCTTGTAAATTCACTGTCAATAAGAAAGCACTAGACAGGAAGTCACTGTGTGAAGAACTTGGAAGATTCCAAATAAAACACAATGCACAAACTCTCGAACATAAATCTCCCCAATATGTTATAAATACATCACATCCAGAGGCACATGCATCAGGTAAACAGTCGGTCAGAGGGTCCCAGACGCAACACGAAGGCATGGATGAAGAGAAGCTGATCTTGGAAGTGGAGAACTTTAACATTCTGTATGATCCCAAACATCCTTTTATAAGGATACAGGAAGAAAGGACAAGGTGTGGACTGACATAGAGTCAAAAGTTTATCACAACAGCAAATTAAAAAACAACAACATGGCGACTGTGGAGGAGGTATTCATAATGTACCCCTTGTATAAAAGACAAAAACAGAGGCTCAAATTTCTCACCAACTTGCAAAGTTTTTCATCAAAGAGTTCCTCCATTGTTATTTCTTCTTCGTGTCTCACTTAAGCGATTTATCAAGTAGTAACAGCTACACTGCCCCCACAGTTTTTAGTGGCACCACTGTGTTTGGCCTGTATCCATGAGCTGTATGGAAACGTGCAGAAATACAGAGGAACTGAACACAGAGCACTAACAAAAGGCCTTGTTCACATTTGCGTCAATTGCTGAGCATACATGGGCTTTAACTGTGCATCAGTTATCTCTCTTCAGAACTGAAGCTAACTGAGTCTCAATCAGTCCCACAAAGACTTCTTTGGTAGGTGGTCTTTAACCGATTGCACACCCTGAGCTCTGGGTTCCGACTTAAAGAAGAGGTCACAGATACAAGCAGCTGAAATGAGTTTCCTCTAAAGAGAGCCTGGACTCAGCTTTAGAGAGAGGGGCTTGGACTACAGGAGGTAGCTTGGAGTACAGTCACTAAGCATTCCCATCCAAAGAGACGGAGGTGGTTCAGACACTGATATGGGGTCTAAGTGATGAGACTGGCTTATCCACTGATGGATGGCCATTGCTGAACCATTGTTGTGGTTCAAAGCCACCTTCATTGAGGAAGGATTTCAGCTGATACTCCAGAGGTCTGTACTACAAAGCTGGATTTTCACTTATTGAGGTAACTTCAGGGTTAACCCTGGGTTTTCTGTCCTACCAGGCTGGTTGACTTCTCACCGGGATACACCACCTTAGTAATTTATACTGAACAGCTAACCTGCTCTGGAGCAGGTTGAGCTTTGATAAAAGAACAATGAGTACAAAAGCATCACCTCCTGACCAATCAGCTCCCTAGGAAATGATGTCTCCATTCTCAGAAGATCCTGGACAGTGGTGCGTGATCGTGAGAGCATCACATAGGAGAGAAAGAGTTTTTAGGGATAGATGCAATCCATCTGATGTCCCTGATGACATCTGGTACCAAAGATAAAGAATTTCATCAGATGGACTGAGCTACGTTTGTTAAGTGATGGAGCCATTTGTTACAAATGTAATGCATCGGGCGCATCTGAAATAATGAGGTAATAATAATAATGGTCACTCATAGCAGAACTGCAGAAACATGAATTAATGGAATGCATCACTACTCGTCCTGTCAGAAATTCATATTCCATCACAAAACACACACACCAGGGGTGCTGAGCCTTAGAAGAACTCAAGCAATGTCTCCTGGATCTGTGTGCTGCTCAACATCAGACTGTGAAGCAGAGGTGGCTGCATGTTGTCCAAAAAGCGAGCACCAGGCACTTTTCCCGAGTTCCTCACCCAACTTCATGCTGCACCGGAGGAAACAGAAGAATGGTCTTTCTTCCAACTGAATGTAATTACTTCATTCTTTTTTAATTGTCTCTTGATTTATTTATTTTCACACGCTATATATATATATATATATATATATATATATATATATATATATATATATATATATATATATATATATATATATATATATACAAGGCAAGAACAAAGCCAAGAGAAACAAAATCAAGAGAGAGTAAAACAAAACTTGTTTTTTTTTTGTTACGCTTTATATTAAGGTCCTGTAATAAGCATTAATAAGACCTGTGTAAGTACTTAAAAGATGCTTATCAACATTATTATTTGTTTATAAGACTATATAACTGCTTAATAAGTGTTTAATAAGGTCATTGTAATAGTTACTACAGGACAACTTAATCTATAAGGTATATGGAACCTAACCCTAACCCTCTTTGTTTTTTTGTCTTCTGCTTTTGTCTCTCATGAGCCCTACCCCAGCCCTTTCCCTAAACCTAACCATACGGGGCCCCATGCTTAAACCTAACCTGTAAGGCCTAACCCTTACAATGATCTTATTAAACACTTATTAAGCAGTTGTATAGTCTTTAAACAAACAATAATGAGAGTAATCATCTTATACGTATGTACAAAGGTCTTATTAATGCTTATTAAAGGACCTTAATATGAGGTGATTTTTTTTTTTTTTTTTTAAAGGAAGCTAATATATTAAGAAGTCATGGTCACAATACATTTTTTTTGTCTTTCACACTCGGAGTTCATGCATGGCCAGCCACTCTTGGTAGATGTCAGGGGTCCATAAGTGGTTGGTTGCTGTATTCTGAGTAAAACATCTCCCTTGTTTTTCAGGAAGTATGTGCGTTTTCCAGACGTAAGGTTTATGTTAGTTTGAAAAAGGTTCAATGTATCTGCATTGGTTCCATTTAGGAAGAATACTTTTTGCTATGTAAGACATCATAGAAATCCTTTTCATGTGTGTGGGACCCAGGGTCTTGTTCAGTTTAGTACCAAAAAGATATAATATGTATGTACTACTGCATGTAATTATTAAAACTAATTCAAGTTGTTTCATGTTATGATGAGGCAGTTTTGTGGCTCTTGCAGGAATATGTTGGTGGATGTGTCTCCTGAGCGGAACAAGTGAAAATATCACTGGCATGGATAAGTCAGGCGCTACAGCTGCTGTCTGTGTTCTGTTGATTGGTGGGTTTCAGTGAGAGTTGACCCCTGTGTCTCTGCTGGGTGGCATAAAGTGCTAGCTTTAAAGTTAGGCATAGTATCATTTACTATAGATATGGTATCATTGTGGAAGTCTCATGCAAAAACAGCTCAATAACTTGTGTATGCTCAGCTTTTAAACGAGGCTGCACAGATAAGAAATGCTTATTAACTTGGTAATATCCTGCACAGAAACACTGTAATTTGTGGTTCTAAGTCTTCATTTTCCTCTGGTTTTGTGTTGGTACCCGTTTTCTTCTGCCATCATCAGCCTTCCATGCTTTCTGGTGAGGCTTGTAGTCTTGAATTTTAAAACTATGAGCTAAAGCAAAGTATCTTAAAGGGTAAATCTATCTATGGTTTCTCTTTCACATGTTGTAGCCCAGCATACGTTGTTTAAGGAACATTAATTAATGCATGCGTGTAGCCAGTCGATTTATGTCGGACACTGATGACATCTGCAAAGGGCTGAAACATGGCTTCTTGTGTTTTATTGAGATGTCAGTGTGTCTGAGTCGAATCAGACCACTCACACCACCAGCGACCAAACCTCTCTGAATATGTAATTAGCTGCAGCAGTACAAGTGTCTCATGAATATTCATGATCTTTTTAATTAGGCGGCTCTCTTCACAGCTAGCCGCCACAAAAAGTTACCTCCTCATCACGCTGTGTGTGTGTGTGTGTGTGTGTGTGTGTGTGTGTGTGTGTGTGTGTGTGTGTGTGTGTGTGTGTGGCAGCCTTTTTCACTGTGTGTGTACTTGTCTTCTCAGTCTTCAAATGGGGGAAGGGTTGGCAGGAGAAAATGACAAAAAAGGGAAAAATATGACAGCGATATCATATCTGCTCATTCAATAAAAAGCTTCAGCGAGCAGGTGGCGAGCTTAGCTTAGCTTAAAGACCAGAGAGGAGAAAAAGAGACTGCTAACCTGGCTCTGCACACACTAACCAAAGCTACTTACACACCCAGTTATCATTAAACTGCTTCCATACATCCTGTTTAGTATGTAGAAAACTGAAGTGTTAGGTTTCGTTAGATGGATGGAGGTGAGGTGTGTCTGAACTGTGCTGACCCTGAGGGAAGCTAGAAAGCTAGAATGGTCCAACAGCAGCAGATTGTAAGATAAGAGAAGAAGAAATTCACTGTATTAAGCCGAAACTTGCGTTTACAAAGTCAAACACTAAAATATAAAAGTTAATAGAGGTAAAAATACAAAAGTACAAAAATGCTAGTAAGTAAAGAACAAAGTACAAAACAAAGGGCAAGTGTGTTAAATACAAAGTGTCAAAGTAAGAATTCAAATGCAGAAATTGCCTCAAAAAACAAAACAAAACAAAAAATAACAAGTTGAATAAATGAGAGTGAACAGAGGTGTGAAATAGTAACTGATAATAGATAATAGATAATGATAATAGATACTGATAAGCTCACACATGATTTGACTAATGCACAAATAAAACAGAAAACAAAAGGGAGCTGTACTTGCATGCAGCTCTCTCTTTAAATACATGTATTTCAGCCAAAGGTCCATTTGGACCAGAACTAAATGGCTCCTGTGGCTCATTGTTGCGTCTATGTTTTCACTTAGCCCTGAAGCATGGTGAAGATTATATAAAATCAGGCAGTTACCTGTGTGGAAAAATAAAAGTATTAACACAACAACACCAGACCAGTAGAGGGCAGTATGACAGGAACAGTTAGTCTATTAGAACAGATCATATGCTGGTTTTTGGATTGTGTGGTTGATAAAAGGAAAGAAGGGCTGGTGGCAAAGCAGTTGATTTCTGCCGTCTGAAGCATGACGACGGCAGAAATCAACCAGCGTTTTGGTTTACAGAGAGACCTGTTGACTGACAACTTTCAGCCAGATACATCTATCTCAAACATCCTTAGATTTTCGATGAATACCAGGACTCCCGCATTCCCCAGGGCCTCCTCTGAAGGTCTCCAGTTTATGGAGTCACTCTTAAACCTGGAACACCAGGAGCTGACAGAGACACTTTCACAGTATCAGGCTCAAAGAAGCCCATTGTTTAGGAGGTACTAAACCAAGTCCATTGTTGATTGAGGGATGGCAAAATAAGCACGCTGTGGCTGTCCCACCTCCCAAAGTTCCTGGACCTTTAGAAAGAACTACCTCTTGAGCAGGGCTGTTTAAATGGGTAAATCAGTCACAAAAGAACTAAATTTAGACCCTAGTACAGTTACTCAAAAGTCCCTAGTTCCTGCAGGAACTGCACCCTAAGTAACTGCTAAGGTTCACTGGCAGAGGAGGTAAAAGTTGCAAAGCTTCACTTGCTGAACAGTATGGGCCTTAAACCAAGCCTCCTCAATGATGACAGATAGAACGGGGGTCAGCGTTAAAGTTAGCTCTCATCGCGCTGATTTATGCCTAACTATTCTTCTATAATGCTTCTGCATTATTCTTTATCAGATCATCAGAGTAAAGGAGGATCCACAACACAAACACAGCCATCGTCAAACTCCTCTGAAACACAAGTATCCAATCTACTGTGGACTGGGCCAGCCGGACTGCTCTTTCTGTTTTATCTCTTAGTTAAATACATGTGTCGGTTAGAGGAGTGGTTTGACATTTGGCTCATACCTCCACCACTCCACCATCCTGGTCGCTTCTACACATGCCTTGGTTGCACCTCTGCACAGAAGTGAAGCCAGGACCCCTGAAAATCCTTTTGTTGGTGCTGTAAGTGGGGACAAACTCACTGCAGGCCTGTCAGGAGTAGAGCTATGGCTGACTATGGTGTTTGAGCCCCCCTCCAGGATGTAATGAACCAGTTTGGAGATCCTTATGTGAAGACCTCATCATTTCAGCAGGTCTTGTGAAAATCTTGTGAAGATCTTGAGCTAGTTTTATAATGTAGTGTTTTAATCAGTCTAATGGCAGATTCAGGGATTTCTAAATCATATGGCTATGAAGAAGTTTGAGAATCTGCACACGTTCAGTCTGAACATCCAGCATTGTTATATAGGAAAGCAAAATACCCACAGTTAAACAATGTAAGACCGTGATAAATTTCATTTCTAAACTCAAATCAGAAGAGACTTTATAATAGAACATTAAGGCCATGAAATGATAAAAACTGCTGGACATACTAATATCAGAGGACACACCATAAACACAAATATGGCTGAGTGTGAAAGAAGAAAGGCGGACACGGACAACATAAAAAATGGATGGTTAAAAGAAATAAAGCAAGCTGCTCACATCCTCACCAACACATTGGATGGATGAAGATCTCAGTGCTTTAGCAAAGTGATTAAAGTTTGAACAAAGGTGGGTGAATCTGTCAGACCGTACACAACATGGGCATTGTCTCAGTGACGCCACCCTGTGGATTCTAAAGAGCAACAACTTCACATCAGTTTTCACTCTGGAAAAGCTGAAGAGAAGTTTTGGTGAACTCAGAATGAGACATTAAAGTGATACTCCGGGATGGAACAAGTTGGGTCCTATCACAAGGTTTAGGGCAGAAATTACCCCGACAGCAGTGTTTTTGTGCAGCAGAAGCCCAGAGCTCTCGCACCAAACCCCCCCCCCTCCCTGCTCATCTGCTGGTTTCCTCTGCACTCAGACGGGGCCATATTTTACTTGACCAAAAACACAAATAAACAGACTCCCACCAAAAAAATTTGATATTGGTCTGCATTCGTTACTGAAGGCCTCTGGGGCTTCTGTGGTCAGCACCTAGTGGACACCCTTGGGAGCTGCAGTTTGCTGCTCTTCAGCAGTGGCTTCTTTCCAAACAACAGAGGTTTCTACAGAGTTTCCACCATTGTCCACCTTGTCGCCCTCGGCTGAGAGGGTCTCAGGGGGGCAGACCACTGTGAGGGATCAGAGCAAACTTTGTGACAAAGGGGGTCATTTTTGTCTTTTCGTATCTTGAAATCAAACATTTTTCTGCACTTGTCAGGTGAATGGTATGGAACCCCATTTTGGCCAGTTGATAAAAGAAAAAGAAGTCAAAATTATGACATAAAAGACAAAATTATTAGATACAAATGCCATAATTATGAGTCAGTACAAATGGAGAATCTTACTCAGAAGTTTGCTCTAGCTGCTGTTGAATTTGATAGAGAAATGGATTGTGGGTATTGAGACACAGTGACAATGAGAAACTGAGCGAGTGTTGCTGCAGTTGTTAGGTGGTAAATGATGTCGGAATTAATGTACAGTTTTTCTGTCAGTCCCAACCCCATGTAGCAGACACTTTTGGTCCATCCATCTGTAACCATGGGTGCGTTTGCTCAGCACAATTCCATGTGAATCTGCTAGCAAAGTTACTGCTTCATTTTTGGTATTACCATGTTTAACTTCAGAGTAAAGCTACTGCTTTGTCTTAAAGGTTTCTTCCTTTCTACTCTCTAATAATTACAACTTTTGTATCTCATATTTATAACTTTTCATTTTTTATAATTTTGAATTCTTTATCTTAAAGTTATTTTATCTCATATTGATGCCATTTTTATCTCATTATTTTGACCTTTTTCACAGAAATTTAAATTCTTATCTCATAGTTATGAATTTTTATCTCATCATTATGACTTTTGTATCTCATAATTTTTTACTTTTCATCTCATAATTTCCATTTTATAAATTCCACTTTTTAATTTCATAATTTTGACTTTTTATCTCATTATTTTGACTTTTATCTCATTATTTTGATTTATTTTTCATTATAACTTTTCATATCATAATTATGACTTTTCATCTTTTAACAATGACTTAGCAATTTAATAACTTTGACTTTATAACATTTTTTTTTCCAACAAACAACAATGGGCTTATTTAGAAGGGGCTCATTTATTAGTATATTTACCTTAAAGACTTTTTTTTTGTCAAAATGAGACATTTACCCATGGATTTCAGTTTTTGGAGTGCAGTGTCCTTTTCTGAGTCATTTACTTTGCAGTCTTTTTGATGCGAGATTAATTCTAACACTGTTAAAATTAGTAAATCATTTGATCACACCTCACTCTGTCAAATGATGGCGTTTTGACCACTGTCCACACGTGCCAGCTAGCAGTTCCATTTAAGTAGATGAGTACAACATTTGTCTCATGGTGTCACAGAGTTCGTCTCATTGCTTAAAAAGCTCAAACTGAAAGAATGATGTGTGACAGAGAGGGTGTGTCTCTTTCTCTAAGTGGTCAGTTTGCAGCGTGAATGCTAAGTCTCAGTTAGCCTCTGCTAGGCGCCTCGTCCCTATCATCACATTAAGCTCAGAGTGACTGACGTGTTTATGACTGTCACATGTAAGAAGGGCTATTAAGTATTACCAACGTTCAATCTCATAAGTGATCCACAGAGGCAGGAATGATATCAGCATCGTGTTTGGAAAAGTGACTTTTTATAGGCAGAGTTTGTGACGTATAAAGCGCGCTGAGCGACACTGCGCTCCACAAAGTAGAGCAGCTTTATTAAGAATTTGTTGTCTCTACATCAAACACGAGCAGGTAGATTTATAAGGCATTAAATTATTCTAATGTGTCTCCCAGCGTGACTTTTATATGAAAATCAGGTCCAGTGTTTCAGCGCCGTCCAGATATTAGTTTAAGCTTTGGCTAAGGTTTGATGATGGAGGAACATCTGCTGCTTTCTAGATTGAAGATCTTTTATTAACGGAGATTAATTCACAGTCTGACTGGGACAGGCGCAGCTCAGATGGAAAATTCTAATTGTTTATTGATCATCATAACAGATGAATCATAATTGTATTGCTCTTTTGAATGACTCATTGTGATTAGGAACAGTGAGAGCCCAGTGCTGCTCCTCTTTCCAGTGGTGGAGCTGGATCGGGACAGCTCAGAGGTTTAAATACCAACTTTGATGGTTTAACATGCAAAATGTTTCTTTTCCCCTCAGTCACTCAGTCTATATACCTCGATAATTAAAACACAGAGGGAACAAACATACACTGACTGATTCGTCCTTCCTCAGCCGTCTGAAGCTCTGAAGTATCAGAGCAACTGCAGGACAAGAGCGATCTCTTCTGGACGTTTGATGTCATTACAGTCAGCTAGAAGAAGAGCTGGTACAAATATTAACAAACACCAAAGAGGCCGTGTCTTACATGTTGATTTAAATTTGAAGTGATTCAGGTTCAGCAGGACAGGGCCCCTGTCACCTGTCACAGGAGCAGCATTTAAAGACAGAGAACCATTCAAACAAACACACACCTACAGGACATTCAGCGTGAGCAGTCAACCTGGAAAGAATGTTTTGGGACTGTGGAGGGAAGAGAACCAGCACATGCACAGGAGTGCATCATGAAACATGCAACATGAAATCTCAACACAGAAAGGTTCCTGAGCAGTCAGGGAATCAAACCAGGAACCTTCTTGCTGTGAGGTAACAGCACTAACAACCACATGACCTTGCAACCCTCAGTAATACATGCTTTTTTTTCTTTCTTTTTTCTTTTTTTTCCCATTTTTGAGCAATCTGTCTTGCCCTGTTGTTGTATCAACCAAATATATAAATATATAACATTTTGTAACATTTCAAAACCAAAAGATCTGTAGCTTTTTTTTTTTTCTGAAAGGGTTTTGTCTCTCCTAAACTATTTAAACTTATTTTCTAGTTCAAGGTCTGCACACTGTTTCAGAAATGTTCTACTGCATGTAACAAAAATAATAATAATAAAAAAAAAATAATAATAATTTATAAAGACTTAAAAGAGGAGTTTGTTTCTGAGTGTTACTGTAGCTATTGGAAATCTAAGACCTGTAAAAAAAATAAAATCAATGTTGAAATGCTGACAATATGCCAATACAGTCATCACACAGTACATGATTTTATGTATTTGTTAAAACACCCAAACCCTGGCTTAAACATGATGTCCTGTTCAGAAAAAGACAATAGTTCCTCACAGTTATGCTAAAACAAAGCAGCCTTTGAATAAACTGTTTTGAAGTTCTCGTAAATAAGCCAATATAAAAGTCATTATTTCTTCTTCATTGACATACTCACACCTACTTTAAGGCCTTTTTTATTTTTTCTCAATCTTCAAACATTTTGACTGGTGATGGGAAATTCTTTATTTTATTTTATTAGTTATTTATTAAACAGGCAGGGGTGTAAACAGCACTAAAAGACCCTACTCAGATACAAGCTCAGTCACTTTGACCAAGTTTGACTAAAGTGGAAGTAAAATTATTGGTCTATGAATACAAAAAAGTCCTTTCTTTTAAATCTCCTTAAAGTCGTGAGTACTTCTTTTTGAAATCAGGGGGTGAGGAGTAAGAGGGGTTAATATTAGGTCAGAACATCTCTCCCTGTGCTTAACGTTGGAGTCTCACTCACAGGAGAGCATTAATGTGTAAACAAAACTTACTTAAACTGAAGATCCTGAATTTCTTAGTTTCCATTTTGCACTTTGTAGATGGTCCCTGCATCAAGTCACTTGCCTGGTCAAAGTGATCACGATGGAGTGTCCGGCTTGCAGGACAGCTTGTTCTAATCAGACTCAGCTTTTAGCATATCTTTGAACTGACTGTTGATGGAAAAAAGAGTCAGCTTTATCAAATCTGTTTCTCCGAACAGTCACTGACCTGTGAAAGGCTTTATTATTTTTGAATTAGCAACGTGTTCTTATCCTCCTAGGAGTAGAGATAGACAGATATGGACTTCTTGGGGCCGACACCGATATACTGATTATTAGTAGGCAATTAAGGAGGCCGATAACCGATATTTGGAGCCGAAATTAATTTGCAGTCAAAGTGAAAATATTGGAGTAAAAAATATTGAACAATACAAACTCCAACACTTAACTGTAATCAAATGCCTTCAAGCATATGTTTATTAAACAGCTCCCAGGCTTAGCAGCATGTTGTATAAAGTTAAATAAAAATTTTAAAAATAAATAGCTAAAGTTTTCTACAATAAATAAAGTTTTCCAATATTTCTATGAAACTGCAATAAAACTCTTTGGAGTCTGTCGTTACTTTTTATGGCTCATTTGTTGGCAATTGACACCATTTCTTTTCCAGGGTTTTTTTTTTTTTTTTTTTAATCCTGTGTGTGTCTGGAGAACCTAGGTATATCCATGGTTGTGTTGTTTACACATAAGAGTCCACCTGTAATTCCACCTGAGGTTCTAGCCTGCAACATGTTGATGCTAACAGGTGCTGGGGCCGGTGTTTTCTGTGAGCTATGAAGGAGGTGAAGACGATGTGCTGTCACTGCGGTGTGAGCTAAGAAAAGATGACATCACCTGTCCTTCCATCCATAGTTATTGAGAATGTAAGATCTATCTCTTTAATAAGATGGACAAGCTAGCTGTGCTAACCCAGCAATAGAGGGAATACCAGAGGGCCAAGTAGCATCATGCTATTCACATACATGGCTAACAGAGCTAACACTGGACATAAACGCCACATTGGAAGAACTTCATCTTCTTTGACCTAACATTTATTTCTAGTTGATTCTTATCATATTATTCAATTTATAGATTCTTGAATGTTTGGCATTATGTGTTTTCCTGTATTTCTGCTGTGACTTCTGAATTTCCCCATTGGGATTGATAAAGTACATTCTATTCTATTCTATTCTTTTCTATTCTATTCTATTCTATTCTATTCTATTCTATTCCCTACATTGATTCACCTGATCACCGGACCAGAGATTTCAGCCAATCAGCTGCAGGTACACTGTTGATCGACAGCTCAGGTTCTTTCTCTTTTTTTTTTTCGCCTCAGAAACTGATAAAATGTAAAATGTAGTAAAGCAGAAAAACTTACCAGGCAAGTATTTGAACAGATGTACTTTAAATCCATGTGAAAGCAGCCTCATAAGAGCAGAGGAAAGAGGAGCGTCGTGCTGCAGAAAGACGACAGATTATACATGGGTTTATCACGTTCTGATGGAGCAAACGCCAAAACAAGACACGACAGCAACTCAACCCTCAAAACCTCTCAGCTGGGAAGACATATATTCTGTTTTTACAGAATCAGAGTGTTAAACATTCTGTGAGCTTTTGCTAACTCTATTACTCTGGGTTTGTTGATCAAGACTTTCTCAGATGAGGTATTTTTGCATGACGCAGATGGATGACTCTAGCAGGTAATCAGGTAATAGTCAAAGCCGTTTGGAGCGGACAGTCGAGCGATTGTTGATGTGGAGTAAAGTTTCTCTGCTTTATGCTCTCACCTCAAGCAGGAAACAAAGAGGCTCCATCAGCTTCTTTCCTCAGTCCAGTGTGTCCAGTCCATCATGTGCTCCTCCTTTACACCCTGATGTAACGTGAAAAAGAACAGTGTGAGTTGTTGATAACCTCTAAAAGTGAACGCTGTAAAGAAAAGCTGACCACAGTGTTTGGGGACCATCATGTGTTGGTCTGAATCCTGTTTCCTGTTGACATGGTGCAACCTGAACATTTCTAAAACGACTACAGTAACTACTTCTGCTGGTGTCAGATTACTGCCCCCCAACACCGTCCCCCACTCACATCATTCTGCTGTCTAATCATCTGGCCTCATTAGGCCCCGGCTCCTCCGTTAGGGGCCTGTGGCTTGGCACAAAATGGCCGCCCTCAGGCCCTCCCGCTGCCTGGCGAGGAGCCGCAGAACTGGAAACTGCTTTGTGATGTCTGCACCGCCCCGGCACATCTATCCATCACCTCACCGTTTATCACACTCGTCCGCTGGCAGGCCTATCCATCAGAGCCCAAAGTGTCAGGGCCTGCTGCAAAACTCAGCGGCTCCTGTGGTAAATAAAGAAGAAACACAGCAGGACCACAGAGGAGAGGAGGGGAGGGAGGGAGAGGACAGGAGGGAAGGGAGAGACTAATGGGGAGGCAGAGGAGGGAATATGATGGAGAGGGGAAAAGAGGAGAGGGAAACAAATAACGAAGAGGTGAGGAGGAGGAGGGAGGCAGAGATAACAGAGAGGGAGCAGCAGAGAGGAGTGGTCAGGAAACATCCAGAGTTTTCTCCTTCCTGCAAATAAAGACTGACACTGAGTGAAGAGCACAGACCCACAGTCTCTGAAGGATTGGTAGCTTTAATGCTGTATGGAGAGGTAAAGTTAGTGATGCAGGCCTGTGATAGAAATTCATACAGATGAGGTTTGGGCCTCAGTGTGTCAGGTTCCTCTCCCAATGCCCCAGAGAGGCAACTCCCCAGAAACACAACGAAACTCTGCAGCAGCTCTGCAGCCACCCAGACCACTCCACAGAAACCACAAAGAAACTGCAGAGGACACTGAACAAGACCCTGAGCTTGCTCCAGCAGTTTGATGGCTTCCACATGAGGTTAAAATCTCATTTTTCTATTACCAGTTAAAGATTTTAGCGACTGTAGCTTTGCTCTGTGTTATATATATATATAAAAAAAAAAAAAAGTAAGGGAAGCTAATCAAAAAACAGGCATTTCAAAAAGGGGCTAAAATAAGGGTTTTCTAAAACACCAGTGAGAGAAAAATAGAGTTTTTTATTAGCTGTAAATCAAGTAAAGATGATATGGGGCAGAATACATATCAATAAAAAAACACACACACACACACACACACACACACACACACACACACACACACACACACACACACACACACACACAGTGCCCTCTCTTTAAGCTAGCCAGCATGTATAAGTTAAAAAAAAATAGGTAACACTAAAGTGTTATATAACCATCATCTAAAAAGGGCAAATAACGGAAAATAGTAAATTATTAGTTAATAGTTATTTACTGTTAACAAACAATGAAATTATAGTTAATAATGTTTGCTCATGATTATGTTATGCTAAGACTTCATTGATGAACACGTTATAACATTTAAGACAATAAAGTGTTTGTTCATGATTACCAAATGTTTTTTAAACCAACATTACAGAGACACATGGAGCAGATTAGAGCCCAACTGATATGGGATTTTTGGGGCCGATGCCATTACCGATACTGGGGGCAAAAAAAGCCGATATCTGATATATCGACCAATATACAATATATCAGATGGTATATATAATAAATTCATTGATAAACATATGATATGTACTGTATATGAACACAAATTATTATAATATCCATATGATTCAAGACAGAGACAGAACACTATTAAATTAAAATAAGGAACTTTAATAATAAATCTGTCAACATAAGAACTGTCGTGTAAACCAATGATAAATAAGAACAAGCTGTAAACACAATAACAAATAAATAAGTCAAACTTTATACACAGTAAGTAGAAAAAAAGTCAAACTGTAAACACAAAAAAAAGTTAAACTTTAGCAGATATTCAATCATGGTTCGTAAATATTTTATAGAACCTCTATTAACATTATTGAGACGGTTGCTGTAAAGTTGTGAACCCCGCCGGAAGATGGAGGAGAAAAGAATCTGTGCGGTGTGTCATCATCCAGTTTATGATTTAGTTACTCAAAGACCCAACTAAGGACTAGAGTTGGAAACCGGCACTTGCTATAAACTCTGTGCAGCACATCAGATTCATGCTTTGTTTGAGATGATGTTAAACGGCATCATCCTGATCAAATAAATAAAAATGAAAATTCAAAGTTATGGTACGGCCACACCTGAGGCGTATTTACACCGAGATTACATACAAAGTCAATGCAAGGCGAGTTGGGACGCGTTTGGCGTGGCACATATGGGGCATCCAGCGCGTGTCACACGCCTCTACGCTTGAGTTGAAAGTTGAACTTTCGACGCAAATTGGCTTGAGTCTGTGCCGCGGCAGCCAATCAGCAATGACATCCCCCCCCCCGACGTCATTGATCAAGCTCTAACAAGACTGGTATAAATCCAGTACTGATACCTGGTATTGGAACTCGCCCAAGTAATTAACCATCTATTTACACATATTTATCCTGTATAGATGATGGTTATTGTAAAGTGTTACCATGTTGCGAATGAACATGCTGACAGTGTTGGCTCAAAGACTTACTGAGTCTTAGGAGAGCCTTACAAACTCTGGGAACAATGAAATTGTTTTTTTTTTCCAAAGAGTGAGCCAGCTCTGAACAGCAGAAGTCTGACAAAGTTTGTTGGAAAGAGACACTTTTTGGAATGCACCATGCTTCATTTGGGCCACAAAGGCCCGAGGACCAAAGTTCTCTGGGTCTCTTTTTATGTGGACTCTTACAGGTGTGTTGTTCCCTCCATGTTTTTTCTCTTCTGTCTGTTTGGAGTTCTTTGTTCTCTCTTTCTGTCACTCTGACAGACTCAAAGCATTTGCTGCTTTTTGATTGTCATTGTTGTTTTTTTCCTTTTCCCTTTAGTCTCTCCGGTCAGTAAACATGTCGTCTCTCCCCCAGCGGGTTTCTCTGGACTTCTTTCTGGAGCAGCACAGATGGGGAGGGAGAGACTTTCTGATCCTGACCCAAATCCTACCCTTCAAGGTCAACTCAACCACTACTGTGTCTGTGCGTATTTAGTGTGTGTGTGTGTGTGTGTGTGTGTGTGTGTGTGTGTGTGTGTGTGTGTGTGTGTGCACGGCTGAACACCACATTTAAGGAGCTATTCTGTACACTCTTAACCAGCTGTGAGGATTATCTGTAAAGGCATCGACTGCAGGGACGCTTTGGCTGGAATCAAGAGTGTTTTTGGGATGAAGACTCATGTTCTCCAGGAAAATATACTGAGCAGCAGATACATAGAAACAACATTCAGAAATAACCGATCTCTGCTCTGATAATCTCATTTTAAATGGTAAATATTGAATGAGCAAATGTATGAATGTGGGACTTTTTCAAGATGACGTATAAAGTCCTCACAGGGTCTTAAGAAGGAGGAATCAGCAGAAAATCTGAACCTTTTTTTTTTTTTTCCAAACACCCGAGTTGTCTTCACTGGTGATGTCTCAATCTTTGAACAAATCACTTCCTTCAGTTTAAAAAGTTTGACAGTTTGTGCGATTGAAGAGAGGACATTAACCAAGAAACAAAGTGATGCACATTAGAAAGACATAACAGTTCCATCTCCAGCTGATAGCAGAGAGTAATTAGTTTAAAAAGATCATCTGTTCCAATGAAGATCTGTCTTTAGCAATGACTGTACTCCATCACACCAGGACTGTGAAGTGTCAAACTAGCCCACCGAAAGATTCAATCATGTCTTAGAAATGTAAATATCTACAAAACACAGAAACCAGATTTGAAAAATACTGTGAAACTTCAAGGTTATTAGATTGTAACATATATATATATATATATATATATATATATATATATATATATATATATATATATATATACACCAATATACTTTAAAACAGTATCTGAGAGTAGTTACAGACAGGGCTTGACATTAACACCCGCCAACCCTCCAACCAACCAACCCGCCAAATGTGGACGAATTTCAGCTGTGGCGGGTAACACCATCACTCCTACTTTGGCGGCATCTGAAATACTAAACCCATTGCAGTATGAGACTACGACACAACAACTCCCATGATCACTGCCTGCACACAGTGCTAGCTCACTGGTCCATTCACGAAGTCCTCTGCTGACAGGCACCGAGAAGCACTCATCTCCAGCCTCCGTCTTGGACACCGTGACAGCCCTCGGTGTTGAGCGCCTGATAACGTGATTTAAAAGTTCACTCGTGTCATTTTTGCTCTCTATTGTAAACAGATTCCGGGGTTTAAGTCACAAAATAGCACCAAAACTCCGGAAATGTTTTGTAAAAGTCTAAACATCTATTGGATATAGCTCATTTAAGCTCACACTGCACCAATTTCAGCAGCAACTGGTCACAGATATGAGGAGCTGAAGGAACAATATTTAAACCTCTCTGTACAAACACTTATCAAAGTTATGTAAAAAGTTCACTCTGGAAATACTGTAAACAAACCAAATCATTCTAAATAAATGAAACTTATGGTCCAGTGTGACTTATAGCCTATCTGCTGTTTTCGTCTTTATGATGCATTTTTTGACTGATACCACTTCAAAAAATGGGTGATTATACTACAAAGTGACTTATAGTCCAGACAGTACGGTACTTAGTTTATTACTAAAAAATACTGTTGTAAATAAATATTTAAGCAGACAGTGTTTCTAGCTAGATTTTTCAGTTTAGTTTTTATTTTTTCAGTTAATCTTCAACCTTCACAACTTCCATTGAATGCAATAATAATCTCCTCCTTTTATTACTTTGTCTCAATAGTCTACATATTTTCATATTAAAGAAGCAACAACTGTTTCAGAGCTGAATACCTGATTTATGTAGTCTTTATTGGAGTGTGCACAGGGGTTATTTACATTTAAAAAGGTTGTAAATCTAGTTCAAGTAAATTTCAACATGTCATCATCTGCTTTAATCATATTAAACATAATTATCCAACAACAAAATTGTGGCTAGTGAAAATGCTAAGTGGCTTCTAACTCTGGGAAACCACTAGCCACAGTGGATGGTGAGCAAAAAAGTTAATGTCAAGCGCAGGTTGCAGATCATTGAATGTCATCATGCACAGGCTTCTTGACTTTCTCTTTTATATACTGTAATTTTCAGACTATAAGCCGCTATTTTTTTCACACACTTTGGACCCTGAGGCTTTTACCACAGTGCGGCTAATTTATAGATTTTTACGGCCACCAGGGGGCGTTCTTTAGGTCATACTCATTAAGCAACAATGATCTCCCATGGTCTCCTAAAGAGAGGGGGACAAACAAAGCGGCCTGTGAGGAGGACATTGTTATTTTAGCATTGTGCTAATTGAGGGTTTGTCTTTAGCCTGCAGAATACATATAGGCCTAAATGAAACAACTAAATGATTGTAGACCCAGTATCAGCCTTAAGCTTACTTTTGCTTTACATTTAAATAAATAAATGAGCATGACTTCAGCTTTAATGTTACAAATGATGCAATTTAACGTAAAATAAACTAGCTCTGACAGCTGTAATCCAGCACCCAGGTTGGAAAAGTTACAGCAGAATATTTTAAGATAATTCACACGAGCAAACAGATAGAAATGGACGCTGGAAATGGACGCTAGAAATGGCTTTTACATACAGTTCTCTGACACAATTCTCCTGGAGTATCATCTGGCGTCTGCACAGGCAGCATTAATATTGTTTCAGTGATAGAAAAAAAGGCGCCAGATATACGTAAGCACAGGTCTATTATCCCCTTATATTTTGGGGGACAAAATGCAACGGCACTATCATTGGGCCGACCCCTTTCTGTGAAAACATCTTATGTTACAACATGCGGCTTATTGTCAAGTGCAGCGGATATCTGTAGATTTATTTTGTCTTTCTAAATTTAGTTGGTGCGACTTATACTCAGGTGTGCCTAATAGTCCAGAAATGTTGGTATATGAGTAGAATCATGAACAGAAGTAATGTGTTACTGTGCCTCAGACAATAACTGAAACTATTAAAGCCACCAGATGTTGTGTTTGGATCTTTTTCTGCATACAGAAATAAAGGCCCGCAGCTTCTTGGAGCTTCATGTGATGTCGTCCTCCTCCTGCCTCCCTGCTGGTGTCCCTCAGGGTAACACTTCATGACCTCCGCCTGACAGGACAGCAACACTGAACTTTAGCGGAGGTGAAACCAGATGACCCTCTGAAATACCAGGCTTAATGTCAAGGTGTGACCTCAGGTCAGGGGTCAAAACTTCACCTACAAATCAGCGGACTGAGGCTAAAAAAAGACACTTTGACGTCCCTCGGTGAGAAAAGGGTCTAGCAACACCTTCAGTGGCGTTAACTTTTAGTGACCACTTAGCATTTTCACTGGTTAATCACATTTCAATGATAGAAAACCATCTTATTTACCTCTGGTGCCAACGTTCAAAATCTGTCTAGAAAACAGAGAATCTGGCAAATACTTAGAAAACAACAAACGGAAAACTTAGTCATTACTGTTGAGACGGTCAGTCATAGGTGACTCGAGTGTTTCTTAATATCTCTGCAGCTCCCCCCACTAGAGCAGCTGTGAAAATCTTTACGGAAGAAAAATATATTGCAGCATATTGGAAAGTATCATGTTATATATTAGGTAATCTATTCCCATATATGAGATTTAGTATTTATATTTTCCAACATATTGCAATATATGGAAAGCGGCAATTATTTGTATATTTTGCAATATATTGCAAAATATTTCATGAATATATAATATATTGTATATGTGCCCTCAATTTATTATTCCATGTATATCATAATATACAATAATATATTACAATACATTCAAAAAATGTATTGGTACATATATTTTTCTTTCGTAAGGGACAGCTGTGTGTGTGTGTGTGTGTGTGTGTGTGTGTGTGTGTGTGTGTGTGTGTGTGTGTGTGTGTGTGTGTGCATTAGGGGTTTTACACAGACAACCATTCACCAGAGTTGGAAATGTAACTTCAAAGACATGAGGAGGATGCTGACATGACTTTTATCAAGGTGTGTGTTTGTTTTGGAAATGAATAGAGATCAGATCTTCTTTTGTACATAACTTTTCTTTGTTTAAGACAACTTTTACTGGATACAACATGACACGGTAAGGTATTAATCAACAGCCACGTAGGACTGTTGTTTGAAACATGACAACAAGAAAACTTTGTCCGTTTGTACCATAGTTTAGTAGCTGGCTTTGTAGCGCAGCTGACAGCCCGGTGCTCTGAGACATGTCTGTAACATGGAATGTAAGTGAATCCTGGTTTTGACCTGCCACATTCTCCTGTTTATCTTTCTTCTGCTATTCTGTCCTTTTTCTGTCTGACAGTTAGGCTCCAGTGTCCACCATCACTACAAAATTAATCACAGAAGATCTCTCTTCTCTCTACTAAACTTTGTCAGCTGGAGTGGTGTTGTCACAGGGACCTTAACGCGCTGTAAATCAGGCCGGTCCTGCCCGACCTGATTGGGAAGCTGTTCTTGCTCACTCGTGCTCTGCCAGAGTTCAAAAGCAGCCACTGTCCCCAGCAGGCTGGCTTCATGCCCAGCTGCTCAACAACAGACCACATCTCCACCATCCGTCTGCTCATAGAGAAGACCTACGAATTCTGTAAAGATCACCATCTATACTTAGGATGCGTAGATCTGAAGGCTGCCTTTGACACTGTCTGCCACTCCTCACTGTGGACTATCCTACAGGCCCTTGGAGCACCACCTAAGATCGTCGCCCTGTTCAAGCTTCTTTACAGCAACGCAGAGAGCTGTGTCCGCATTAATGGCAGAGACTCCGACTGGTTTCCCATCTCCAGTGGCATTCATCAGGGCTGCGTGGCTGCTCCCGATCTTTTCAACTGCATCATCGACCACCTGATGCGCAGGGTCCCCGGAGTTTCTTTCGGCAGCTACCACCTAACTGACCTGGAGTACGCTGATGACACCATCTTGCTCAGCACCTGTTGCTCTGGGCATATACAGCAAAGAGGCAGAGAAGCTTGGCCTCCACGTGAGCTGGACCAAAACAAAGCTCATGCATGTCGGTGATGGACCAGACCCACCTCCCCTCCAGCTTGGCAATGACATTGTAGAGCCTGTCAAGAACTTTGTGTATCTGAGGTCTACAGTGACAGACAATGGGGACCTAAAACCAGAGATTCTTCGCAGAAGAGCCCTGGCTGCATCAGCTCTACAGTCTCTCTGGAAACCACTGTGGCGGCACCAGAACATCTCACGCAAGACGAAGCTCCGTATCTACAACTCAGCAGTTTTCCCCATCCTGCTGTATGGCTCAGAAACATGACCCTTAATTAAGACTCTGGCTGCCAGAATAGATGGATTTGATAGCAGAGCTCTCAGAACAATCGAGAACATCAGGTGGCCCCAGCGGGTTTCCAATGAGGTGCTTAGAGCTCGTATGTGCCAGCCCAGAGCATCCTGCTTGGCAGCACAGCGCTGCACCCGCTGGATGGGTCATGTCCTCCGCCTTCCTCCTGACCATCCTACAAAAGCCATTCTCCAGTTTGACCCAAGGGCCGCAGGCTGGAGACGACCACGAGGTAAACCCCGCACTCGATGGCTTGACATCATCGCAGAAGACCTCAATCAACATGGAGTTACTGTGAAAGATGCAGAGCTGCTGGCCCAAGACCGCCAGTACTGGAAGAAACTGGTTCATCTGCTTGGCCAGGGTGGGACCCCCCTGCAGGAGCACTAAAGAAAGAAAGAAAAGATATTGCTGCTGATAATCTTATTTTAAAGTGTGGATTATGATCATCATCACAATTGGAGGAGAGACAGAGCTCAAGCTAAAGACTAAAAGGGCCAAACTGTTTATGCTAATGTTCATTCCAACCCACAGTCAGCAGTTATTCTGCAGTGGTTTGTTCAAACTTGAGAGTCATAAACATAACATAACCAGGATTCACTAACGTTACATGTTAAAGACATGTCACAGAACATCAGGCTGCCAGTGCTACATAGGGACAGCTACTAAACTACTGTACGAACTGACAGTGTTTACTTGTTTTCACGTTAGCCTACAGATGCATCATGGCACCAGGCTGCTAGTAGTGCTTCATACAGCCAGCTACTGACATAGGGTACGAACTCACAACTTTTGCTTGTTATGTTTCAAACAACACTACATTACTCTACTGATAAATACCTTATCTTGGCGCGTTGTATCTGGTAAAAAGTTTTCTTGAACAAAGAAAATGTTCCAAAACAAACACACACCTGGTTAAAGTCACAACTTTACGACAGTGTGCATGGGACTCTGGGTGAGGTGGCGAGGTAGTCACATTAAAACAGATCCTCCTCACAGCATCTTTAATGGGTGTTTTTGTTAATTTGACCAAGCATTTGGAAAGATTACAGAACAAATACATGTAGTTAAAACAACCCATATTTAACTCATCTGTGGGATTAAAATGGACCAACCCATCCTCCTGGGTCAAAATAACTACTGTTGGGCTGGTTCTATGATGACCAGTGATGCTGGTAATGTGCTACTAAGTAACGCGTTACTCAGATTTCACCACCTTTTTCAGTAACAAGTAATCTGACTCGTTACTATTACCAAACCAGTAATCAGATTAAAGTTACTTATTCAACTCACTGTGCGTTAATTTTCTTTTCATTTTTCTTGTAAAAAAATCTAAATGCTTTTTTCTTGTGTCTCGGGGATTGACAAGAGTCACGTGTTCATCACGTTTTCAGAATGGGGACAGCTCACGTATGTTAGCAGCCAGCACACAAAGGTAAACAGAGGGGGAGAGGGGAGATGTTTGTTTTCTAGCTGGAAACACAGTCACTGTTTTGAGTTTGTGTCAGCTAAAGATGACAATATTATGGTTCATTGTTCATTCTGCACTGGCAGTTTGCTTAAGATATTTGACTCAAACATTTAGGAATCAGTCAGAGAGAGATTCACACACTGCGGCCATAAATGCTTGAGAAGTTGTTTGATTTTTACCTGGGGAAAGGTGAGTCCCGTCTGTCACTGTAACTCCCTCTATTCCATGAGCTGAACCCTCTGTTTAGCGCAAATCCATCCGCTGAGGAGCAGAGCAACATAACGTAGGCTACAATGGGGCACCCGGTGGGAAGCAGGGGCGTGCCCAGACTTTTTAGAATGGGGTGCCCCGAGCAGGGTACTGAAGATTATGTGAGCCCACACTCCATCAACATTTATTTTTGCTTGTTGTATTAAAAATACAGGTTCAATAGACTACAGCTTTGAGAAAAATGAAACTGATAAAAACCAAACTGGACCAAAAAAAAAAAAAAGAATTTAAAAAGAAAATAATTTAAATAAAAAATTGCACAGTGCACCAAAAATGGTACTGTATTAGCATTCGTTTGCTGTATTTTGAAATTCAAAATTTGTAAAATGAATATTTTTGTCTTTAATTGTAAAGTACACGTTTTACAACTACCAATGTCTGCATGTTACTTTAAAACAAAGCGTGTGGGCTCATATTATAATTCATTTAATTGCATTGTACAATTTTTGCCCAATTATGCAGCTGCAGGTGTTGCCGGTAGCTGCTGAAAGTAACTAACAAAGTAACTTGTAATCTGATTGAGTTACTTTTAAAATCAAGTAGTCAGTAAAGTAACTAAGTTACTTTTTAAAGGAGAAATCATTAACTACTAATCACATTACTTTTTCAAAGTAACAGTGGCAACACTGATACTGACCCAGCGGTTTGGTTATAAACCAGCCCACATTGGGTCATTTTTAACCCAACAGTGTTTGATGTTACAGTAAAGTGATTTCTAATATATTTTGATAAGTATTTTTAATCTGGTTTATTTTCTCAGGGAACTATGTCTGATGTTAGCATCTGATGGTGTTACTCCCTGTCTGGGTTTAACAGACCATGGTTTGACAGGAAATGATGTGAAAATGTTCCTGATTGCTGCGACAGGTTCTGCTCTGACTCCTGCAGTCCTGTGTTATTTTTTTCTCGTGTCACTTAACCGAAGGAGGAAACGTTCCGCCTAGTGTGAATAATAACAGCTAAGTTAGAGATGCTTCGTCATCTCTAGTTCTTTATGAAATCATCTGATTGAATGAGTTTGTGGGAGTGTGATTAGCATGGAAATACCAAGTGAGGAGGTTGTTTAGTGCATATCTCCCAACATTGGTGAGAATAAAGCGTTAATTAAAGATTTAATGTAAAGATATTGAAGATAGAAGAACAAGATCTTCAGATTTATCCCCACAGCCACAAATTCTGCTTTCTTCCGTCTTTTTGTCTGATTTGTTCTGTTTTTCCCTCCTCGACAGAAAACAGCTGCCCAAGGTCACCCTCACAGCCCGTCCCCTCAGCTCTGTGTGTGTGTGTGTATGTGTGTGTGAGAGGTGTGTGTGTGTGTCTCCCTCCCCTGGTGAACTTTCCTCTGAATAAAGGGAAGACAGAGAGGAGCTAACAGAGACAGGAGTGAAAGTCCTGAGTAAGCGTCGCCTGCTGAGACAAGTTTTTCCCCGCCATCAATCCTCTGTTGGTGTCTGGCTCCCTCGCCTCGTTAGCTAATTGAATAAATGAAAGATTGCTCTCTGCTCCTTGGGCATTGTGTGTCCCTTTGGCTTTGAGTTCTTCCTTCCTGATGTTCCTTTCTGTCCTCCCCCGCCTATTTTCATGTCGAATTCGCATAAAAATAACATTACAGTAATGACACCGGAGGTAATGTGTGTCCGTGCTGATCTGTGAGTGTGTGTGTGTGAGTGCGCGCGGTCCTAAAGGGATGGATGTTTCAAATGACACCTCCAGATGTGCAGATGACGAGTGAGGAGATGAGGAGAAAGAGACTTGGGGAGAGAAGAGGAGTGAAAGGAGAAGGAATAAAATTAAGGGATGGAGCGTGGAGGGACAGACAAAGGGATGAGTGGAGAGAGACAGAAGGATAGAAACAGAGGAAGAGAAGGAATGAAGGCAGAAAAGGACAGGGAGGCTTAATGTGGGGATCAAAATTCAGTTTTTATTCTAATTTCAGCTTCAGGGACGGATTAGCCGTAGAAACATGCTAACTTCTGTAAATGTTGCTGAAATCAATGTGCTTCAGTGTGTGTGTGTGTGTGTGTGTGTGTGTCTGTGCTGCGTTAATAATGCAGAGGAGGCCTGTGCTGCTGTCATTAAACGTTGACGTGCAGATGGTGGGAGCCTGTTAAAGCGCTCTCACCTCAGTCCTCCGCTGCCTCCTGTTTATGACCAGCCACCATAATGCACCGTAATGCACTGCCGGCTATTAATTATAATAAACAGCCTCTCCTATAGAGCCTCAGCTCTCTAACGCCTGTCACTCACTCACTCACATCCTGCTGCACTGTGATCAATCTTCACATGAACTATACTCAGACTGTTTCCTGCAGGACTCCTGAACAGGAGCTGTGGGACACCTCAGCTTGCTCCAGAAGGATTTTAAAAACATCAGCAGGACTCAGTCAGACGAGGTGGTGCAGCATACAGCAGCTGTAAAGTAAGGGATAATGTATAGTGGGTTGCTGAAGCACACTCTAACGTCAGGTGAGCAGAGTCTTATCTCACCTTGAAGAGGTTTGTCTTCTACAACAACCTCCTTATTTTTCAGTATCCTGCAAAGTCATCTCTGCACCTTCTTAAAACGAGCTGACGTAGCTCAAATTAAACTGAGCATTTCCACTGATGGAAGTAAAACAAAGTGTACAGAGCCACATGAATCACTGTCAGAGTCAGTGTTACTTCTTTTCCCTCTCATCAGTCATGAAGGACTGGGAATTCTACTCTTCCATATTTAGGATATGAATATATAAAGTATCAAAGTTGCATGTTCAGACTGAGCGTGTGCAGATCTCCAAACCTCTACGTATTCATTTTTTGAAGAAATTCTTGGATCTGTGTAATTTCTCATCAGATATGTTCAGTTCACCGCTTACTGCACTGCAAAAACTGAAATCTTATCAAATGTTTTTGTCTTATTTTCAGAAGAAAATTCCTTTTTAAACTCAATTTGAGCCAAATTCACGTGACCAATCCAGAAAAATGTCTTGTTTTAAGTTATCCAAGGACAAAAATGAGGTCTGAATTGCTCGCAACCAGTAAAAAAATCTGCCAATGGAACAAGAGAAAAGTTACTTGTATTAGGACATTGTTCTAGTCTCAAGGAAATTTTCAAGCTATTTTTTCTTGTTCCATTGGCAGATTTTTTTTTACTGGTTACAAGCGATTCAAACCTCATTTTTGTACTCTGATAACTTGAAACAAGACATTTTTCTGGATTTATAAGTTGAAAGTGGCTTATATCGAGTATAATAAGACAATTTTTATTTAAAAAAAGACAAAAACACTTCATAAGATTTTGTTTTTTTGCAGTGTGTTGGTCCCTATTCACTTTATTTTGTAGTAGTGTCTCCTAGTTTCAGAAGACTTGCCCTGATGTTTTTTTCCCGCTCTTGTGATTGCTGTCTCTGCTCTCACTGTTTCCACCTGTGCTCCATTATCATGTGTATTAGAGATCTGTAGCTGTGTTCCACCTCAGGGTCTGCAGCCCACGAAGGCTACAACCTTTGGAAGGCCCGGCCTTCATAGCCAGCATAGACCACAAAGGCCAAACTGAATTGAGATGGTCTGGTCTAAAGAGCACTTCCTGTTTGTCACACACAGCACCACCCTCAGCTGTCAGGCTTATATTACTTTTAAAACATGTTAACCGAAACCTTACATTTAAAACAGGATGCGTTTTTTTATGATTACTACCTTAATATTTTGCTTTATTATTATGATTTTCTTTATTGATAGAGTATAGAATCTCAAAGTACACGTAACAGTGAAGCAACAACGTACGTTTCAACATTTGAACAACGGCTAGGAAGATGTAAAGGTCCCATATTATGCAAAAATCACTTAATTAAGTCCTTTAGTTAAATTTGTGGGTCTCTGGCTTTCCTCCCAGCCCAAAAAATGTGATATTTAATGGTAAAACCTGTACTAAGTAGTGCTTGTAAATATAAAATTCTGACCTAAAACAAGCTGTTTGGAATTTCCGGGTTTTGCCGACGTCAGCGATTCCTTTTTTTGACCAATCAGGAGCAAGTCTGACCTGATTGGTCCACCGGAGCAGATACTCCCGAACCCCCTCCCTGCCCACTACTCTCCCCGCATCTGGAGAGAAGTCTCTCCAGCAGTGAGTGTGGCTGTTTTTGGCTGTAAACAACCACATGGTTCCATGCACAAGTTTCCCATCTTGTAAGAAGACAAGACTCAGTGGCTTGAGTTCATTTATGAGGGAAATGTTCCAGCTACACTCAGTAAAACTGTGCATGTGTGTGCTAGTCACTTCAAGGCCGACTGCTTTTCCAACTTTGGACAGTACAACAGAGGACTAGCGAATAGACTGGTCCTGAATCCAGGCGCATTACCAATCATCAGCCAACAAACCTCGAACCCTGGAAATGTGAGTATTTTAAATGCTGTGTGATGTGGAGCAGATGTAAGAGCTTTTTCTGAGTGTCCCCCTGTCTCTGTGTTAGCTTCAGGATGCTAACTTTAGCTGCAGTTGGCCTGTTGTTTTAGCCTGTAATGTTATGGTAAAAGAGCTTCGCTGTTTTCTAAACATTGTGCACTCGGCGCCGCTCTCAGTGACGTGGAAGAGCGGGGCGGTATCAGCGGTGGCTCATTTACATATGAAGGTCACGCCCACTAAATCAGAGCGTTCTGAACAGAGGAGCTATGAGAGCCTGGAAACAATGCTGCTGTGCTTGATTTATTAGTTTTTTGGACCAAAACATGTTAGTACCATTTCATGAAGACATCAATGATCCATATTAAACTGCAGAAAAGGAGCAGAATATGGGATCTTTAAGATCAAATAAAATATATAGATAAATGATAAAATAAATAAATGCAAGCTGCTACAGTTTTAACTGCTTTTTTAGGGTACTGAATTGATTGAGTGTGTTGGACAGGATTCCTTCTGGGGTTCAGCCGCGTCCAGCATCTTTGGCGTTCACATCAGAATCAAACTCAGAATACTTTATTGATCCCCAAAGGGAGATTTCATTTCAGTTACATCCCTTCCAAGACATACAAGAAAACCAACTGAGACATGAGAAAAAACTACAAAAAAAAAAAAAAAAAAACAGAAAAGAGACAAACCTAGGAGCTGCCAGCTACTCAGCGCCCCTTTGTAATAGATATAAAAAAACAACATTGGGAGAAGAGAGGGGAAAAAACGTAAATACCAGACTGTTCCCCAACAGGGGGTGTAGTTTGAGATCCAGAAAAAACACCTCAGCATGCAAGCATATGATAACAACAGACAAAAACTTGAGGATTTGCACAAGTGTCACTGCTCAGCCACAGAGGGGAGCGCACTCAGCCTTACTCTGCACGTACTCATCAACTCTCTGCTGCTGCATGTAATGAATTTTGGGATATGTGAGGCTGAGAAGGGTTTGTGGAATCTGTCCTTTGCGGCTCCTGAAAAGAAGGCCAGATTCATCAGCTGCATTTTGGAGGAGCCTTTGAAATGGGACAGCCTTCGATGCACTGCTGTGACGTCTTCAGTCTTCAGCCTCTGAATTGGGACACAGCTTGTGTCTCCCTTGGTCCTTCGCCCTGTCTGGTCCCTTGTGGTTTCTAAAGCCAGACTTACTCACCAAGGTATTGATTCTGACTTCTTAAGTATATGTTTCATCTTAGGACTTCCTGAGACTTTTTCTTCCTTTTTTGCTACAAGTTTTTCAGCCTTTGCTGAGGTTTCACTAAGGACCTTTTACCAGTGTTTTTCCAGAAGTTCTGTGATGTTTTAGTTCTTATTTTGGTCAGTGAGGGCTAAGCTTTTGTTGCCACTCTGAGTTGTTCTTTTATGTTCCTTTTAACTATGTTTTATGTTTCAAATTGTTTTTAAAATCTTCTTGCATTTTACATGAAGTGTTCTTTTGTCTCATGTTAGCTGCTATGTATTTTATTTATGTATTTATTTTCTGTACAGCACTTTGGTCAAATGTTCTGTTTTTAAAGTGCTTAACTGCCGATTGTATTTAATATTATTTTATGTTATATGTAACTTATTTTAACTCTTTATTTTGTTTTATTACTACATTTCAGTCAGATTTTTAATTTATTTTATGTATTATTTATTTTGTAGTTTTTTTTATTTTTTACTTGAAATCTTATTTTATGTTGAATGCTTCTCCAATTTTAGCTGACTTTATTACGCACCTGTTGTTCCACAATCTCACTTTACAATATTATTTATCCAACTTTTATTCTACACAGTTATATTATTTTATTTATTTACTTATTTATTTATCTTACCCTCTAGTATTTTTGAGTATTTTTAAGTATATTACTTTTAGCTCCTGTGTTTCCTCATTTTTAATACAAGATGGCGTTTCCCCAGTCCTCTTATTCTGCTCTCTGTCAGAGTTTCCTTTTCATGTCTTCATGTGTTTGAGCAAGTCAGTGTGTATGTTGAATATGGTTTGGGGGGGGGGTCTTATGTTTTCATTTTATGTAATTATGCAATATCTGCTTTTTATTCCACTTATTATTTTATTTTATCTTTTTCTCATGTGAAGCACTTAGTATTACAAAATCCTGTATGAAAAGTGCTATACAAATAAAGTTTGATTGATTGATAGATTGATTAACAAATAAAGTTGGATTGGACAGCGTACCCCCTCCAGAGGGGGAGAGGAGAGGGCACCTCCGAAACATGTTTTATCTTTGAATCATCTGAACCTAAAGCATGTTGATTACAATATAAGGACACAAATGACCCCATGAAGAATAAAATACTGAGTTGTTCTCTGAAGTCAAAGCTTGGTTTATTGTGTCCATCAGCACAGAGTGCAGGAATATGTTGTGAGACAAACACTGGAGTTAGCCATTAGCTAACCCCTCAGAGAGGAATGAATACATGCAGTCATCTGGCTCACTTGCATGATATAGCAATGCCCTCTGCAGGACAAAGAGGAGTACATCCTGCTCCCCTTCTTCTAACCGGCTGCTTGCTTTGATTTCCTCACTTTGAGGAGGACGGTAAATTTTTGGATTAAAGCAGAGCCATCCCATTTTTAAACAATTATTGTCTGATCAAGTCAAAAGTATGAGTTTTATCTTTTTCACACTCTTTTATAGTGTTTCCAGTTTAATGCTTTGTCTTAATAATTTAATTTGAAACATGCTGACACCCCCCACAGTATGATCACTCATTTTTCTGTAACGTTGCTGTGATTTCCAGCAGACTCCGGCCTCTGTATAGACACCTTCACCAGAGAGCAGACTTGTTAGGACAGATGAGACATCACCTGCTTCAAGGCTTTCACCTCGAAGGAAGAAAGTATATTTTCAAAATAAGCCATCGCTTGCGTTGGTGCCTCTAAGTGGTAAATGTAAGACCTTTGATTTGCTGAACACACGCTGCTCCTGCTTTGAAACGATGTACTTGAAGGTACGGAGGGCCTTAATGGTTTCCAGGAAATGCCACTTTTGTGTTGGAGTGCTGTGAAGTCTACATGTGAGTGTGTCTCCTGTTAAAGGATAACCTTCTCTCCTCCTGTGCATTAGAGGGAAAGTGTGTGTAGCCTATAGGCGCTATCGGAGTGTCGAGGGAGTGTGTGTGACCGTGCTCTGATAGCGTGTCAGAGTGAATTAGCCTCCGTGTGGCGTCCGCCTGGCACACACCGCTGCCTGCCCTCTGCCCACCACCCTGCATATGTGCCCAAGATTAGAATTAATAAGCAGCGCTGCCAATCATGCTTTAATCACAATAACTGTGCATTTAGGGGGCGCAGGGAGGTCACAGGCATCTGGGCCTCAGGATGGCCAATCTGGAGCAGCTAATAAGGCGAGTTTGTGTTTGTCTGTGTGTCCCTGATGGGCTCATTTTCAGGGTTGGGGTGGCAGCTGCTCAGGTACAGGAGGGGTGAGGATTTAGGAGAAGGAGGGACAGCTCTGGATCTACTGGGACAGACATGAGACTGTCTAGAGGTAGTGAGTGTTTACTGGAAACTTTAACTAACTCAGCTGGAAAGGAAAACAGTTTAAAGGGGACATATCATGCTGATCCCTGATTTAATACTTACATATAATATAATACATTTGAAAACAAGACCTTTCACCCCCTGAATTTGCAAAAAAATGAGATATTGTATTTTTTCTGATATCCTAGAACGAGATTTGATGCCTCTGAAAATAGGTCATTGCCAGTTGGCCGTGAGGTTTCGAATGTTGTGACGACACGAGGATCCTTTCTTTTTATTGGAGTAATCTGATAAAGCAGCTCCTCCTCTGTGATGTCAGTTAGTCACACAACCGCCACCGAGGGATACACCCACCAAGAGCCGAGTATAAACGTATAAACTATACATGTTACAGTACCGGTTTGACTCACCACACTGACGCGTCCTGAGATGATCTGTGTTGAGGTGGATTTTCTTCCTCCTGAGCTTCAGAACCGTCTGGGTCTGACTCGGGGTCCAATACAAAAGGACGTATCCTACACTCTGCCATTTTATTAGTGCTGTCAATGCCTTACGGTGAAGTTTTGGCAAACAGCAAACTCGCTCGGTCTGCTCCATTCAATGTGGCGATTTTGTAAATACTGCCATGCTGCAAAAACTGCCCCCTGGCTCTACCCCCTCCGCCCCTCTGGTAGAACTGACAATCAGAGCACAAAGAGCTGTGACGTTGCGAGGTTACTGGAGGTCATTCTCCAAACGGAGTGTTTCAACAAGATCTTCAGAATGGCCTAAACTGAGGATATTGAGAACGCTATTGTGGGGCAATGAAGGAACTAAATGACTTGTACTGAGGGCAGAAATGCTTTACAGGCATCGTAGTCTAGCATAGTGAAAAGGAGAAACAAGCATGATATGTCCCCTTGAAGGTTGTTGGTGGAGGCATCACCATCATCAATTAACAGCAGGGTTTTTTTCCCTCAAATGTTAAACATTTTGTCTTCATGGGCCACAGAAAGATTATTTTTCTGACTGAAATATCTCACCAACATTTTCCTCAAAGTATTACTGTTGTAGTATTGTTGTTTTAAGTAAGGGGGAGGGACTTGCCAACTTTTTTTTTCCTGCTGTACAGTACATCACCACTCATCAGGCTGCTGACTTGCTGCCATAAGCTACACACAAATGAAACCTTAAGAATTAAGATTGTATTACATTTGTTGCTCCATAAGGAGGCTGATTTCTTTTTTTATTTGACAAGAGCAGACTATAATAAATCACTTTAACAGCAGTAAATCATCCTAATTTTAAGCGCTGTCCTTGGTGCTGAAGATGCAGACACAGGTTTTTCACTCCAAACTCTCTTCCTCTGCCATAACAGGGAGTGGAGATAGATCAAAACAATATCAGCAGATGAACACAAGTCCTGCAAACTAACAGCACGCAGAGGTCACCATGGCTCAAAACTTTGAGTATCTGAAATAAAAACAACACAGACAGCTGTTAGCAACTAATGTTGTTGCTGCTGCAGCTACTATTACATTACTACTGTTATCTGAGTTAGCAGAGGCAAAGATTGTTCAGCCTATAATTCCACATAATGTTGCCTTCTTTCCACAAAAAAATAAACAAACAAACAGTTTCCTTTTAACCAGTGGCTCAGAAAAAAGGTGTCTTGCAAAAGTTCTGTATTTCCACCATCACTGTAGTTATGAAATTTTACTCATAGCCTCACACACTCACACTCGAGATGTGTGCACAGCCATGCAGGATCTCACACACATAAAGCATGACTGGAATTCACAAGCAAGCAGTAAATGTCCGCTGAGAAGAATTCATTTTTACCTTGGTTGACAGGGCACCAAACATTTAAGTTTACTGTTAATGCTAAATGTAAGGTGCTACAGCCTGCAGCCACCACCAGGGGGGGCTGCAGCACCCTCAGTTCCCCCTTCCCGCTCTAGTGCCCACTGATGGCCCTGTAGTGGCTTTACATAATTTACAGCAACTCAAATAATGGAGTTTAACTCCTCATTGAATGCTAATGGCAGGAATACACTGCAAGAAAAGAAAAAAAATAATAACACAAAATCTTATCAAGTATTTTTGTCTTATTTTAAAGGTATTATCAGTAGTTTGATTTAGATACACTTTTTGTTATACGGGTTAAAATGATCTATGTGTCCCGATGGCAAGCAATGCATGATGTGTTCTTAAATGAGAGCAAAAAATATCCACTATCTACAGCAGGAGAAAACCCAGGAAAACATCAGCCAATCACATCGATTAGGATCCAATCTGTTAAACCAATCAAATCCCGTCCTGCCATTTTGCCCTCCTCCTGCGCGTACATTTCACTGGCACGCACAGCCCCTGACTCAACGCGCGTTCCTGAGTTTAGCGGTGTACAGGTTCACACTCAGCAGAAGAATGACAGAGAAACTACCCACACCCAGATTACTGTTAACCACTCCTTTGGCTAAACAGAGCAAGAAAAGAAAGACGGAGGCTTTCTGGAGGAGGCTTTTTCTGTTCCTCTGCCTCTAACTACTGCCCCTCTCGACCTCGGGCCTGTCCCATCTGACCCGATGAGGGACTTGGCTCTGGGCTGTAGTCAGAATCAAAGTCTAAGGGCGTATTCAGACCTGGACTGTTTGGTCCACTTTAAACAGACCAGGGTTTGTTTCCCACGCTGGTGTGGACTTTTCATGCAGGTGTGAATAGACACAAACGAACCCTGGTGCGGACCAAACAACTGGACCAAGACCCACTTTTTGAGGTGGTCTCGGTCTGCTTCCAATTGAACTCTGGTGCAGTTCGTGGTTCTCTGGTGCAGGTCTGAATACAAACCAAGGTCCATCCAAACTAACTACAGGATACATGCGCCTTTTGGGCCTATAAAGCCACCGTAACCTAACCGTCTTTGGTTCATACCTGATCCTCCGTCTTCTGTTTAGCCACGCTGTTGCTAGCATGTTGTGGGTCAGGATACACAGAGCATAGCGTCTCCTTGCTGCGCGCATTCGTCTTCGCTGTTCCAAAATTTGAAACAGTGTTGTTAAGCCTGCTTTGAAGGAGCTGCTCTTGAAACTGAAAATGATTTTGCAGCTCTAATAAGAGCACAAACACATGTTTACCTCCATTTTCAGGTCTGTATTCTGTGTGCTGCCCTTTGTCAGTGCTGTCCAATGAGAGCACTGATCGTCACACACATGGATGTGTTTACAGAACATAGTCCACTTGCAAAAAGTACAATCTGAATACGAACCGCACCAAACGAAAAAAATAAAGTCCGCTTTTGGTCAGCACCAAACAAGTGGACCAAAGGACTTTTCTGGTCTGAATACAGCCTCATAAACTCTCACCACAGAGGCTCTGGTGTTTCCTTACCTCTAAATGAGACATGACTCGACCTAGTGCAAAGCGTAAAAAGATGTGCTGAGTCTGTCTTTCAGTCGTGCACAATCATAGTCGCAAATCAGCGGCACTCGTGCATTTGAGCGTGGGTGTTGCTTTGGAGGAGCTCCAAGGGTAGGGGGAGGAGGGGCTAGGCGGAGTCCTGACGAGATGCTGCATTCAAATTCATGCTAGTTTTTCAGGACTGCCAGCCCTGCCTTTAAGTAAAAGTTGTCTTATTATACTCATAATGAGCCACATTCAACTTATTAGTCCAGAAAAAATCTCTTGTTTTGAGTTATCTAAAGACAAAATGAGGTCTGAATTGTCTATATTTACAAGGACATGGACGTTTTTTTGTTACTTGTTAACACCTTATTAACTGTCTTTGACAGCAGCCTGTCTGACAGCTTGTCACATATTGGGCTGACAGCTGAACAGCAGCGCTCTCTTCAGAATCTTCTGGATCTGTTCCTATTTGGGGAAAAAGAAATTCAGGTCATAAATTAGTAGATTTTGGAAAAAATCTGTCTCTAATATTTGTGTAATTTGGATAGGTGATGAGGAAATGATCTCAGTTTTTACCTGTCCTATGGTACAGAGTCTACAGAGATCTCTCTAACCACAGACCTCTGTACTGACCAGTTCCAACGGCCAGTTTCTGATCAGAGAGTCAGTATTTAGGGTCTGTCTCTTTAAGAGCTCTTTAATCACTGCTCAATAATCTGCATCCGCAATATTTTTGTTACTGTCACTATTTTGACCGTTGGGATTCAATAGGTGAAGGTCTATGTCTTCTCTAGGAAACTGAATTATAACCACACATTTTTTGCCGTCATCTAGGAATTTGTTATTGACATGACAGCAGTCAAAAACCATCATAAGTTATAAATAATGTCTGTCAATTATGACATGGAATTACACATTTTTAGAACACTCCTTTGTGGCTTATTGTAATTCAGCTCTATAAAAATACAGTTTCACAAACAGAGTGATATAAATATCATCTGCTCAGTCTGAAACAGAGTGTGGTCCTGGTTCTTCATCTCTTTAACCACAGTAACATTATCATTTCAGTGGATGAGGCCTGACTGGAGTCACAACAGTCAAGATTATCTCCAACCAAAAAGGAAAAACACTTCATCCGTTGAGGCAATCACTCAAAAACGAGTGATCATTCAGGAAAACACTCATTCCCAAAGTGGTAAGCACAAGCTGCCTCTTGACACTACACAACAGACAGACTATAATACCACTTCAATGATGTTATGATTACTATTCATTCACTGAAAACACTGAAGTGAAGAGGATCCTTTGTCATGCTTTAGTTATGCTCATCATTTCTCTCTGTTAGACGACAATCCTCAAGTCTTTCTGAATGAGATCATGAAATGGGGAAAAGATCAGGCATAAACCGAAGATAAGACATTGTTGGAAAGGTCCCCAGCCCGACAAAGAATTCACATAAACAGTTGCACATTTGCGATGTTGAGGTATTCTGACAGCCAGTTTGTCAATAAGTTATAAATTTGCTCTTACTTTAAGTAAGCTAAAAGTAAAATAGACACATTTTTTAGGCTGTAGGTGAGAAGTCTTAATGTTGTTTTTTAATTTTTAATTTTAATGAATAATGTTATTTTGATAAGCGACTGTTCAGTCAAATTATACGACTTAAATGTTAACATTCTTCTTCTGATCTGCCAGAGGTCAACCAGACTGGAAAAAGCTGGATGAGGAAGGACAGACAGAAGAAATACAGAGGAAAGACAAAAAGAAGAAGCAGGGACAGAACAAGTAGGAACAGACAGTACATTTTGCATGCTCTATTTAGAATGACTTAAAGCAGTGGTCCCCAAACTATGGCCTGGGGGCCGGATACGGCCAGGTTTTGCCCGGCCCCCTGAACAATACAAGAGGTGCATTATGATTTTTTTTTTCAGTCTGGTCATGTGATCGAGACTTACACATGCATAGAACATAACTTTCTATTCCAACCCTTCTTCAGTTTGTGCCCTATCTGAAACCCCTCCCTAAAATAAAAAAATCCTGTTATACAACCATACTGGTAGTGAAATGTATTGTGCTGGTAGGTGTTGTATCACTCAGTTTGGTTTCTTAGCCTGCTTGCTTTCTGGTTTTCACAGTGAAGTTAATGAGAGAGAGCTGCAAACAGTGGTGTCTACAAGAAAGTTGATTTTTCATGGTCTTTTTTTTCTGTGAAAAACCTGAAAAGGGTTATTTGGTTATTATCTATTTCATAAATAGTGTTACACGTTTCATTAATAGTGTTATACTTTATTTTCTCATGTTTTTTCTAATCAAAATCCCAGAAAGAGTTATTAATATTTGGTTATGTGTGGCTTTCTGGGAAACAATGCATATTTACGTTTGGACACCTCTGCGATCATCACACTTTATTTTTTTTATAAACTGACCCTGGCCCCCCATCAGAGGAGAGAAAAGTTTTTTGGCCCTGACGGGAAAAATTTTTGGGGATCCCTGACTTAAAGTGTTACTTTTGTTATTTAAAATGTAAATTTCTTGTAGAGTATATATACAAATGTTTTTCCACTCCATCCAGGCATGGAGTGAAAAAAATAAGTAGTTGATTTGCTGCGTAAAGCTTGGTCCCCCCCAGTCTAAAAACCCAGTCTGCACCCCTGCTGCTCCCTGTACTGTCTGTTTTCAGCAGCACTGAGGTGTGGCCATGTGGCTGCTGTGTCTTCAGTTTAAGACAAACCTTCTAACTACATTAAAAGTGACTCAACAACATACGTAAGGTCCTCAGGGACTGGCAGTAGCATGTCCCCATATGATGAGTGATGCTTGACAAATGAACACGGGTTTCATAAATGAGCTTCTTGGTGTAGTTACCCTGTGCCACTGAAAACTTAGAGCCCAGCACTCGCGGCACCCATTGGAGGCATGAGTGAGGGGAAACAGGACAGTGCTATGGATGAAACAAAAGAGCAGACGGATTATTGATCCAGTATCATATTAAGTGATGTGTGCATGAGCAGAGAAGTGGAATGATGGAAAGCTGAAGGAAGAGGAGGGGAGTCAACAACATGTGTCTTAGTTTAAAGTCTATATATATATATATATATATATATATATATATTCATTCATACATGAATGTTGAAAAAGGAAATAATGGACCTCATCAAATAATTTCTGCATATTGTTTCTCAAAAGATATAAATAAACAATAACAACAAAACCATGTTAATATAGTACTCAATCAGGCCACCAGAGGGCACACACTCCCTCTGAGGAACAGTCCAGCTAAACCAGCAGCATGCTGCAGTTTGCATCCTGTCACATTTACTCACGCTAAAAGGAAAAGTTATCACTAATTGAAAAGAAAAAAAAAGCACTCAGTGAAACCTCGGCCCATCGAGCCCTCATCCCAGCATCTGTTGGTTATCTAACAAAAAAAAAAAAAAAAAAAGCAACAACCTTAATTATTTTTTGCTTCATTTCACCTCTTCAGTGAGAAAAATCCAGTCTGTCTGGGGTTTGAACAAACTCTGAAATCTGGATAAATGTCTGAGGTGGCTATGAACAGCTGAGAGGTGATCATCAGGGATGGAGGACCAGTGTTTGGATTTGTTGAACTTCATCACTTGTGGCTGTTCATGCAGTGCTCCTCTTCTCTGATGACATAAGCACACTGAGCTGCAGGACTCCCATCTGTCAACAGTCATGGCACCATTTGTCTTTATAGCCTCAGATAACAATTTGCACCAAAACTTCACAGAAACACATTAGCTGAGGACATTTGAGTATGATCAGGCTGTACCACCAAACAGTGACATTGTTTGGGAATGTCTTTGTTATTACAACTTCACTTTACAAAGACAGTGGCAGCTTAGGTTATCTTTAAATGTGAAGTTGTCATAAAGTTAACCTTCTTTAAAACTTGACACAATTGATCAAATAAAATTTGATGATAACATTTATAGACATGCATGAAGCCTCCTTCAACTCAATGACAGATGTTATGTTCGTGACAGTGTCATGACAGTCTTATGAGTACCCCTTCATATTAAGTGTTACGCTTGGTTTTCTGACTCTAGATCAGTGAATAGACCTCTGATAGACCCCTCTGTCTTTCTCTCTATGTGCTTTATCATGACAGCTCAAAGCGCGCTGCTTCATGATCAGCTCTTACACGTACTACTTATTTTGTAAGTCAGTGTATCTGATATCAAACTTTAACAACGCTGATGTGAACACAGCATTAGGCTACATATCACTAGCTAACGGCGCCAACTCACCGGGACACCTGCCCCGTTCTCCTCTGGTTCTCCTCACACCACAGCTCTGCTGCTCTCCTAGGGCCGTTATTCCTCCTACTCCTGCCCTGTTCCCAGTCTCCATCTTTCCTAACAGGCTCATGATTATAATACTGAGGACCATCATATGGATAGGAATACAGATTTTCTTCCTCTTCATTGACAGGAGTGACTGTCTGATCCATGTTTGTTAATGTTAAACAGAGGAAGAAGCAGAGGGACTTCCCTCTGTGACGTCACCTTCAAATCACAGTTTGTAATGAGGAGGGAAGAACAAACACACTGAAATGTCTCCAGGAGACCCCGTGGTATATTTCAACTCAACTCTTTCGAAATATTATTTTTGAAGTTATTTTCTTTAAATTGCTTAACTGTTGTCTTTAACCTGGATTATTCTCCTTAACGTGGTACTCGGTCATTCTGATCCCACCCTGAACTACTTTAAAAACAGTTAACTTTGGAATTTTAAACCTGTCTATATCAGAGGCTGATATAGATTTTTTTCACATGTAGCCGGGTATTTTCAAAAATGAACATGAAACTTGAGTTTCCCAAAAGCTTCACTTTGGCCGGAGTGTTCAGAAAAAAACATTTTCAGTTACGTAAAAATGCAGTTAATCAGGATGACAGGCGTAAATGTATTAAAAAAAATATGTGGTTTCCTAAATACCCAGCTACGTGTGGACATGGCCGAAGTCATCCAGAAACCTGTGACAGTGAATTATTTGTAAATCCAGAGGCGTACCGCCCATCCCACCACGTGACCCACTCACCAGAAATGACCAAACAAAATAAACCCATTCATAAATCTGTCACATACATCTTCTGAGATGCTCATCTGATCTCCTTACTGACCAGCAGGAAGTATACATGTTAGCAAAAAATGACTAAAAGAGAGAAGTTGAGCTTTTTTGATCTGTGTCACAAACCCCCTTTCCCTCTGATTGGCCAGCCCTTTGAGAGCCTTTCACAGGTGGAACTGTGGGCAGACCTTTGTATTTGAGGCCCATTCCTTAAATAGACCAATCATTAGATCCTTACGTGATGACCTCATCAGTTCATCATGAGTCTCATGAAGATATGGAGCTATTATTTAGAGCGGGGTGTTTTGATCAGTTTACAGACAGATTTAGAGATTTCTACAACACACGGATATGTTGAGGTTTGAAAATCTGCGCATGCTCAGTCTGAACAACCAGCATTGTAACTTTACATCCATGTTTAAATATGAGGAAGCAGAATACTCCCTCTTTAATGACTTCACACACCCAGTGGAAACCTCTTAAAACGGACGAGACGGTTAAGCTGGTATAACAAGTTAACATTTTTTATTCAACAGACTCCACAAATAGATCAATATTTTTAAAATGTATTCACTGTCAAATACTGACATAAAGACCTCAAAGGTTACATAGTCTTGAGTGACTGATCAAGAAATAACTATAAAAAAAGACAACTAGTACATTTGTTTTTCAGTGTAACACAAATTCTTTCACATCACATAAAACCAAGTGCTGTTTCCACAAAGCATCAGTTTGCATTAAAGTATAGAATCAAGATGAGACATCATATTTATCCAACTTCAGCTGGATCTGTGGACTAATCCAAGAGGAATCCAGGGATCCGTAATCTCTGTTTAGTTTAGTCCATCTGACACCAGCATATCCACATCAAGCAGCAATACTAAGATTGACATCCACATTATTCATCGGGGTGAGAGCCTCCTCGAGCCTCTGTTTCTGCACACTGTGACGAACTCCATATCCAAAGTAGATGATCAGACCTGAGGGAAGATGAGCGTCACACAGGTTTCACCACAGACCTGTTATCTGGGCAGGTTTGACCCAGTGTGTCCTTACCTACAACCATCCAGACTGCGTAGCTGATCCAAGTCTCTCCTCCCAGCTGAACCATCAAGTACGTGTTCATAAGGACGCTTAAAACTGGGATTACAGGCAGACAGGGGACCTGTGAAAATACCAGGTCTCATTACTAAAACAGCAGGTTAGCTTAGCTTTACACAACGACCAGAACAGAAAGAAACCGTCTCAAACCCTGTAATAAAAACCAGCGTGAAATCCCCTCACTACCATTAACTGCCAGTTTACCATGAAAGCAGCTTTGATCGTGCTCTGTGGCTGCCTCCAGATGATCGCCACAGCGAGGACCAGCATCAGCGTGAAGACGGTGACCAGCAGCACGCTCCAGCTCTCTCGCCTGCGTAGGGAATGAACGGCCTCTGACAGCAGCACGCTCAAAACGACGACGAGGACCACTGGAGAGGAAACCGAGAGCAGAGAGGAAAACCGTAAATTCTTACTGTGTGTTTATCTTTAACCAGCTTTGGACACTGGCACAGAGTGGTGCTCTCAAGAAAAATACCTTTAAAGCATATAAAGTGAAAAACAGTGAAACTAATGAAGGAGGACTCACAGATGATGATGGTCACTATGTTGACATTTTTAGAGGTGCGATGCGTCGGTTGAGACGGAGGCTTTATCAGTCCAATCACAGAAAATGGTTCAGGTCTATGAACAAATCTGGAGTCCTCTTTGTACCTCAGATTAAAAAACAGAAACATATTTACTTTAGGCCCAACACCCTGTAAAATAATTAGACTTACCATAGTCGCACATACCTTAAAATGAGCACACACACCGCCACCAGAGTGTAGGCGAAGATGGTCCCGATTGAACTCATGTCGACCAGAGCCTTCAGGTCGAACAACAGGACCATGAAAGCTGCAACGACATCCAGACAGAACCAACAACAGTCTGCTTAGAGACCCGTCAAAGGACAAAAGGGATCAGAGGTTGTCACTCATTATTGACTTTTAATTAAGGAGACCCAATCAGCAAACGCCAATCCAAACTATAACACCTATACACAAGTTCCAGAAACTGCAGTTTTCTGAGAGCTCAGTTAAGTCTGCAGCAGAAAGCTGTTAAACTTTTGAGTTTTGGTCAAATGAGGACATGGCCAACTTTTATGACAGAGCAACCTGTAGCTGTTAGCAAAGAGGCTAAAGACCAGGGCCTGTATTCACAAAATTTCTTAGGCCTCGCGCACACAGCAAGGTATTTTTCCAAAATTCACTTTCTTTGATATTAACAGTTGTATGAATATCTCACCTTCCTTCCTCTCTCCACCATCTTGTCCTTTAAAAGACACTCATAAGAGTCTTAAGGTGAATTCCAATTTCTCCCTTAACCCTTAACTTTAACCCTCAATCTCAAAAATGCGCAATCCCGCCAAGTGCCAGTGCTGTCCCGATTCTCAGAATGTTAAGTTATGGGACAAGTTTGAGGGCTGTACGGCCCTCAAAACAAATTAGGATTTTCTGGCACCACCTTTGGGAGTAAGGGCTACCCAGAATGCATTGCGTATTTTCACCAGCTTCACCACGTCCAAAGTGACAAAAAAACAAGCTACAAATTAAGTATTTTCGTCAATATGAAATAGAGACATATTATGAATACCATTGTATCATCTTATTTAAGCCCTCTTCACGGATTACTGACCTCATTGTTACAAAACATTCATTTTATTTGACGAAGTTTGCCAGCCGGACTGGCGGTCCTGGTTTCAGTGCACAGCTTCATTCATAACCTAAAGTTATGGTAGCGGAGACAGATGGAACATTTCGTCCGTATTTTGCACGAAAATACAGCACATCTAATGATTACAGGCCGACAGACGAACACATGTAGAATATGAATGGGCCCAGCACACTGTATAGCAACAGAGGACTGACGTATATTCTACTGTATTAAGCTAATGTTACTAAGATAAACAGAGTGGTCTCTTCTCTCTGTCAGGCTACAAAGAACCCGCAGACCCATCAGTGATAACTGTTTCAGGCTCATGATTAAACTAACAGGGTTAACATTGCTAATATGAAAAATAATAAACAATGTTGTCCCCATATCATTTCAGGGACAACGGAAATGGCTTCTTCTTCTTTATTTTTTTTAAATGGCAGACTGAATGCAGCTTGGGCAGAGTGCTGCCCCCACAGTCTGAAGACATAACTGCATTTAAGGGGTGTCCCATTTGTAAGTCACAAAATAACCCTTAACACTTGGTTTTGAGTGTCACTCAGATTGAGGGTTGAGAATGAGGGTTAAGATTGAGGGTTAAGGGAGGAATTGGAATTCACCCATAGTATTTGTCCCTCCTCTAATCAGTTTTTCACCTTGGGAGCTCTCTTAACGCCTGAGACACTTTGTGGAAAAACTTCGACCTAACCAAGGGATAATTCTACAAATGTCGCCACTAAGAGCTACTTTAAGCCTTAGGAAGCTTTGTGAATAACAGCCCAGTCTCTTTACCTTGAGGCATCTTTATCTAATATAACCCCCTGATGACTGGCTTCAAAACTCTGTCTTAGAAACAAGTGGATGTCACAGAGACCACATCCATGTTTTATACGGTCCACGGTAAAACCACACAACTGCACACAGGACTGTTGATACAAGCTTTGTGAAGTGACCATAGTCTGCCCCTGACAGGCCTCAAGAGAGCTGGCCAATCCGGGTGAAGGGGGATTGTAGAGCAGGGAGCTTAAAGAGAAAGCTGCTAAAACAAAGTGCTTCAGACAGAGGCTGAAATATGGGTTTTCTAAAACACCAGGAAAATAAAAACAGATTTTTATTGAGCTGTAAATCATGTCAAAGAAAAAAAGAAAAAGCACATTACCCCTCTTTGATATCATCAGCCAGAGATTATCTATAGCTACAGCTGCTCCATGTATCAGTTTGTTAAACTTACCAGCAACAGCTCCTGAAGTCAATGTGGCGAAGACCGGACTCTGCCTGGAGCTCATGTAACTGAGACGCTTGAAGAGGAGGCCGTCTCTGGCCATGGCAAAGAGCACTCGAGGCATTGGAAACATCACTCCTAAGAGACTGTGGAGATGTAGGACAGACAGAAAAGTGGAGTGCTCACTTCGACATGATTCATTGACCCTGAGCAGTTCTATGACATGTTTTTTATTTTTTTTCTAAGCCTGCTGTCTATAAGACTAACTTTACACCTCTAGATAAGAAAACTATAAAATGCAAATCTAAGACACAACACATTTGTTCACCTCTGAAGTCAGACCCTAAATCATGGCAACACTCAGAATCCACATGAAACCTCCACCAGGCCTCTGCTAACGGGAGTACCTTGTTGAGAGTGCGCAGAGGGATCCCACAGCCACGACATATTTTGCAGGCTCCCAGCCAACGTGTTCAAAAGCAACAGGCAGAGGACTGTGTGAGTCCAGCAGGTAGTAAGGCATCATGAGCGTCACAGCAGCTGACACGCCAAAGTAAGCCAGGAAACAGATGAGCAACGACGCCACAATCCCAAGAGGGATGGCCTTCTGTGGGTTCTGCACCTCCTCCCCTGAGAGAGCATGGACATTAGCATGGACATTAGCATGTTTCACTTAGTCTTTTGACAACCTGAAGACATGTTTCAGTGATTATTCTGTAAACACTTCAAATGATAAAGTGTTAGAGTCCCTCTAAATCTTAAACTGGCTCATAGATACCTGTTGTTGCGATGCAGTCAAATCCCACAAAGGCATAGAAACAGGTCGCTGCTCCTGCCAGTGTACCGTCGAAGCCAAACGGGAAAAAGCCACCAACACCAAAGTCAGCTGTTTCATTATATATCCCCGTTTGATTTCTGCACAAAGACAGAAAATAGAACTGGCATCAAGGTCAAGTATTACTACTACTACTACTGCTACTATTATTATTACTGTTGTTGGAAAGTGATCTGTGCAATTTTTTTCAGGTTTTTATCTGACAAGGAGCCCTTCCTACCACTCATTTCACTGGACGTAACCCTGACCTCTGGTTTAAATCATCATGCAGGTGTATACATGGTTATTTAACTGTGCTAACTCTATGTCGTCGTGCCTAACAGCCACAGGCTGTCCATACTTTTGTAGAAGTACATCACTTTGCAATACACACTATAAATTAGTGCTGTCAGGCGATTAAAAAAATTAATCTAATTAATTACAGGATTTGTAATTAATTAATCTAATTAATCACATTTTAATCTCATATCTGCTTAAGGACATTCAAATTACATTAAAAGACATTAAAAAAAACATTTAAAAATAAGGTGGGAATATATACAACACATTTTTTAGGTACCCTGAGGCATAAGGAACACATGAAAAAAGTTTTATGGTTCTATCTTTGCAAAATCTACACAGTCCTGCACCTAAGATAAGCTGATTTGATTTTTAGGACGGTTTTTGCTTCTGTCACATTTTTTCTCTATGTGGACTCAATTTTCACTGCAATATGAACTTCTATACTTCTATGAGGTCAGGAGAACCAGGGCTAAAGGCTAAAAACTGTGAGGAACTATGTACAAAACACTCAATTCAAGTCTTGGATCAAAGAAAAGTGAAGTATTTTCAGTTTTTCATGCTCTGAACACACAAACCGTTGCTCATTGGTGCAGGGCAGCCCCAAGCTGAAACAAGACACAAGGAAGATGGAAGGAACTTTTCAAAGCATTCTTAAGATTAAAATACAAGACATATATCGATAATTCAGGGCTTGTTTAATGCAGTAAAGAGTGTAGAATTATCTGTCTTTTACAGAATTGAGCTAGAGCAAACGGTTGATTTTCTGCAGATTTTTAAAAAGGACGTGTGAATAAACGAGATGTGGACCCACTCTCGCTTCCCCACGTCAAAAGCATGTTGCTGACGTCAGGTGTGATACATTCAGGGACCGTCGGATATTTGAAAATCTGACGAGAACACCACTTTTCCAAGTAGGACAAACGGTTTGTAAATGCCAGACATTTGAAAATAAGTGCGTCTTTGAACGCCCCGTGGGTTTTGGATCCAGATTTATCTGCGTTAATTTTTATAACGCGTTAATTTGCAGTGTAATTAATTAATCTAATTAACGCGTTAAAATGACAGCCCTACTATAAATACATGAGGGCAGTGTTGTCTCAAACCACTGGTTTTTAGCTCTGCTAGGTTTCCTGTTTTTTTAACAGTGACTCAGAATATTACCTTATTGTAGCATGAGGGTTTGATGTGTGGTACTTGGATCACCATGTTACAAAGAATCAGTTAGGATGGATAGATGGCTTGCAGTGCACCTAATTTCAACATGCAGTGACCATAGACTGAATAATATACTGATGACGTTGGCTGTTTTCCAAACCGCCTTCAACACTAGTAGTGCCCATGACTTTGGCCGAAATGTGTAGTAGGTAGTATGCAAAACTTACAAAATCTGCAGCATGCCAAAAATTCTGGGATGTCCTACTGATCCAGGAAAATATCTCAGTATGCAACGGACCAGTCTACGTGGTATACCGTTTCCCACAATGCACGGCGTAACACCGTTTATCTATGCAGGTGGCAGGCTCTGGTGTATCACCGCCATCTACTAGAATGAGCTGGCATTACAACTACAATATAACACTACCATTTGATTGTTTGAGAGATAGAAGTGAAGTGATGAGAAGGACAGGTAAATCTTGTCTCTTCTAGTTTTAAGAGAGGTGTTTACTTCTACAAATTCATTAAAGCGTAGTTAAACCAATAACTTTATATGGATTATATGGAAGTGGTTTTTCCATCAGCTGTAATAATGAAAATCAGTCCCATTCGTTTTTTTTTTTTTAATAAACAATATAACTTGTTGTAAGATTAAAAGTCAAATGATGATTCTGCTGTGATATGATTAACAAAACACCTAAAATGTCAAGATCCTCCCATTTTTTTTTGCTTTGTACATTAAAGGCAAAAACAAATCCATCACCTGTAGCTCCATTTTCCAAAACTGAAAACCAGGGCAGCATACTACAAAACAGCTCCAACAGGACAGTTGCACTGCATACTACATGCAAAAGCAGTAAGCTTTTTTCACATGTAGTGTGTAGTAGGCAGTTTGGAAAACAGCTGTAGTCTCTGGCTGTTTTCAAATTCACCTACTACGTGTGAATGTAGTGTGCTGTAGGCACTGCAAACGGCTGATGACTGATTTTGCATGAAGTGTGTAGACCGTTCTGTTGGGTCTGTTTTTTAGTTTACTACTCTGGTTTTCAGTTTTAAGAGAGTGGAAGTACACCTTTTTTTCCCAACTTTATTTTAAAGATACAAAACAAACCATGGAAACTTATTATTTTAGTTATAAATATGCAAAGGTATTGGTAGATGGAGTACCTCATATAAATCAAGCAATGGTAGAAAAAAGTTATTTCATTTCAGAAAGAAATTGTATCAAGTATTGTATAATTTTTTGGTGATTTTGGTCCTTTCATTATTAAATTATTAAATACATGTAGAAAAACAATACATTTTGGGAGAGATTTAAGGGTCCACTTTTTATGGATAACAATTTGGAAAGGTACAGAATTATTTTACAGTTGAATAATCATATTTTATTTTTGATCTTACAACAAAAGTTAAATCATTTACTGAAAATACATCTGGAACTGAAACTTTTCTTTTTTTAATGGAAGTTTATGGAAAACGCTTCTTTAATCCACATATGGTTTAGAAAAATGTTAATGGTTTAGGACTTACAGTAATTTTGTAGAAGTAAACATCACTCCACTTCTTTCACACAGACCATCTAACATTACTGTTGTTATCCTGTAGCTGAGTTTCACCGGCAGTATACAGAATAGAAGACAAAAAGCATCAACTCTGTGCATTGTGGGGAACAGTATGTCAGGCAGACTGGTCTGATGCATACTGACAGATTTTCCCAGATCAGTAGGAACTCCAGGGATTTTTTGGCAGACTGCAGAATTTGCTCTCTTTCACATACTATTGACTAAATTTTCACCGAATCAGCATGAACTGTAAGTATAGTAGGCTAATTTGAGATCTGGCTCTGTGACGTACTTGGAAATGCTGAACTTAGCTTAGCTTTGTTCAAGATAGGATAAGGTGAAGAGGTGGGCTTTTAGCCTCTTAGCTACAGGGTGACTACCTGCCAGTCAAGTTAGCCATGCCTTTACATGGACAAAACTCACAAGTTTAATAACTTGAAAAGTAAGGGGATTAAATAAATCCTTCCCTTGAACAGCGTGTGCTGATAGAGAAAAATTCTATTCAAACTGAAATCAGGTTTTAAACCAGGATGTAAATGTGTTTCTACTGTAAAGTTCTGCTATTTGAATGGGTGTGTATGCGGTTTCTGGTGCTTTTGTCACCAGCCTCAAGTGGACACTCCAGGAACTGCAGCTTTCAACACTTTCAGACTGGAGGTTACCACTTTTGGATCCACGTCAGGCTACATGCGTAGGGTTCTGTACTGCAAAAAGGCTACACAGATCTATCGGTGTAGGTTAGAACATATATTGGTATATATACAATGTGGCATCAAAAAATCAGTATGAAATGTTAAGCACATACAGTGTTTCATCCATTTTTAGCTACATGTATTCATGCTTTGACCTGCACCCATTTCTACATGAACTGTGGAAAAATAGTCTTACTCCATCTGCCGCGTTGCATTCAGGATCGTCTCCTGACTGATCTGCCAGTTGCTAACATCTCCTTTGATGAAGCCAGCGATGATGATAAAAACCAGAACAGCTACATTCACTGCAGTAAAAATTGTGTTGACAATGGCTGACTCCCTAACGCCGTATGCAAGAACCCCTAAAATTAAAAAAAGAGGGTCGGGAAGTTGAACAGCCAGCACTTTTAATTAGTTTGGACAATTTTTTTTTTTTTCACGTTATCACAGATTTTACCTGCAAGCAGCATAATGAGCCCAGCAGCAAAGAAGTCTGGGTAAGGAGCCAGGCCAGGTGAGTCCATCGGGGTATGCTCTGTCAGAGTTTTAGCAATAACGTTGTCGATGAGGTCATCAAAGGTCCCAGTCCAGGCTTTCGCTACACTTGATGTTCCTGAAAAGAAAGACCAAACATACAGATGAGGACAGCACACGGGCTGAAGGGGGATGATCTGGGAATGTTGAGGGGGAGAATCTCGTGATTAACATCAGAAAAACTAAAGAGACGAAGGTGGATTTTCTCAAGAGCAGGTTCACCTCGTTAGTGCCCTCACCTGGAGTAATAACACTCTGAATACAGCTGAAGGGCTCATTACCCAGAGTACATTCTGAGGGAATACTCAGTTCACTCTACAGACAGATGAGACAGCATGAATTTACCTTTGTTTTAGTTCAGTCAGGAACACTCTCGTCAAATATTAACCATTTATTGCAAAATGGATACAGTTAGAATTGGCGTTACAGCTCTGCTTTTCAGAGTACTCCCTGGGTTAGCCGCGCAGCCTGCTCGAGCTTTCCAGGGTGTGCATAGCAAACCCCCATATACATACAGATCAAATCAATGCATACAAATCAATAAGATACACACATGAGGCTAAATAGGAGGAGGCTTGGGTGGAGGTGGAATTATTGTGACAGCAGCAGCTGAGCAACAATGAGGTAGCAGGAATAACTGAGAATGAAGACGTGATTTAAAAACACCGCCTTGTTGTTAGACACACACTGTGATCGGATGAGAGGGCTAAGTTAGAACATCAGCCTGTCAGCTGATCACTGATGTGTGTATGACTTCCAAATCCTGCATGAACTTACGCCAACTCTGTTTATCATTGAATCTTCACTTTTGGTCAATATATTTTTTCTTTAAATCCATTCACATAGGCCGGTGGTTCCCAACCTTTTCCAGCTCAGGGCCCACCTTTAAAGAATCTGTGAGGAGTTTGAAAGTAGGCCTGCACAATATATTGTTTGAACATCGCCATCGCAATATGCACCTGCGCAATAGTCACATCGCGCATGTAATGTGATTATCGCATTTCCCCCATGGAGAAATGGGAAAAAAGCAACTGAAATTGAAACCTATTCTATTTTGTACAGAGACATGGCCTCTTGGATCCCTTTCATATACATCAATCTTCATCATTCGCAGATAAACCCCCTCAGCCTGGATGAAACAGTCCCAAACAGAGCTATTCAAGTCATCTGGTGAAAATTCTTCTTTGTTTAATATCCCAATATACATAGCAACCCCCCCAAAAATCGCAATGTCCGTTTTTTCCAATATCGTGCAGCCCTATTTGAAAGTGATCTTGAAAAATTCTCCCTTCTCGATACATGTCTGATCATAATCCACATTTTAAAATGAGATTATCAGCACCAACACAGGGTATTTCAAAATGCTACATCTTGGCTTCCTGATCAGGTCGAGAATGACTGGATTGATCTATGGCATGTCTAAGTCTCCATAACAACACCACGCTGGCTGAAAGAAAGATAAATGGGAGAAAAGTAGAGCCCAAGCTAAAGACTAAAAGGGCTAAACTGTTGGTGCTAATGTTCATTCCAACCCACAGTCAGCAGTTATTCTGCAGTGGTCTGTTCAAACTTGAGAGTCTATCAATAAAATGAAGAGTGAGGTTACATTAGTTCTGATTGGTGGATGACTGAAAGGACATAATCAGGATTCACTGATGTTACACATTACAGACATGACTTACAGCACCGGGCTGTGAGTAGAGCTACATTTAGGTCACTTAACGACAGTTCAAACTTGTATTTGCTTTTTGTCACTTTTCAAACAACAGTTCTATGCCACTGTTGATAAATACCTTACCTCGTCGTGTTGTATCGGGTGAAAAGATTTTTTGTTTTAGAAAAAAGATCCAGTCTTCATTTATTTCCAGAACAAACACACGCTTTAAGAATCAAGTCTTCACGACAGTGTGTGTGTGAGAGTTTGGGCCAAAAGGCGTCCCTGCACTAATTACAACAGATCCTCCTCTCAGCATCTTTAAGTCTCACAAATCAGCCCACCTCCGACCCCATAACTACAGAGGCCATACAATGTGTTCTCAGACTGATCAAAAAGGACTAAACTGAATACTGCAAAATGGTCCAGCAGTAACTTTACAATGGCCCCTAAATATAGCTGCAGTGACAGTCCTGTTTCAGCTAACAGACTGAGCTAACATTGTTAACACAGTGAGTCTGTTACAGGGATGTACTCATTGTATTTTGACAGATTAGATGCATGTATATATAATGAAAAGGTATTTTATGCAGAATCTGCATAGCTTTGAGTTTATTATCTTTTTAAACATTAATGAAGACTTAGGAATGACCACAGAGGATGAAAAAAAATGTGCTTCGGAAATTTAAAGTTTTAAAAAACACGACATTTTTCACTGATTCAACATTATTTTTACTCTTCAACAGACTCACTATGTGTTACTCACCAATGACGTAGGACAGCAGCAGGTTCCAGCCTGTCACAAACGCCCACACCTCTCCGACTGTCACATAGCTGTAGAGGTAAGCCGAGCCCGTCTTTGGGACTCGGGCCCCGAACTCAGCGTAACACAACCCGGCAAACACTGAAGCCACTGCCGCCACCAGGAAGGAGATAATGATGCTGGGGCCAGATACCTCTCTGGCCACCTCCCCTGAAAGCACATACACACCAGCTCCGAGTGTGCTGCCCACGCCCAGAGCCACCAGGTCCACGGTGGTCAGGCACCGGCAGAAGTTAGACTCCTCTCCCTCTGGCTCCAGAGGCTTCTTACGGGTCAGACTCCGCATGAAGCGCAACACTTGGGCACAATATACTGTGCAGCCAGAGGCACTGTGAAAAACCAGACGAGGAAAGTCACACAGACAGTCTCCACTCTGTTACAAAGCCCACTTTAAACCTGTGTGGATTAACATCTGATCTTAACCAGATTTAACACATTGTGAAAGAGCCAAAAGGCCTCAGTACACCAAAGTCTGCTGAGTGGTGCAGATGAAATGACTCGTTACCTTTCAGTCATTTTCAGTCTGTGGTCAAACCAAGGCCAACATTCAGGAAAATAAAAAGCAGCTTGTGTCCACTGCTGCTGCTGCAGCTGCTGGTGGTGTTGGTGTGATGGGCAGAGATGGATCAGAAAGGGAAAACACCAGAGTCCCTACAGCTCACAGCCTGCTGCCCTCCTTGCAGTCTGGAACCAGCCCAGCCATGCTACCTGCTGCAGCTGCACACCTGAACTCACTTAATCAATCAGTCCAATGAGAGTGAGATCCATCAGCTGCTTTCTGCACAGCTCATGTCGGCCACACCAGAGAACCCAAACACCTTTCATTTAGAAGTTAAAAGTAACATCAGAAATTCAAATTTCATTCATTTTAATACATTTCTGAGATGACTTTGGGAGGATCTCATGTCTAAGGACAAAGGCCCAGCAACAAAGCACACAAACATCATGGGGACAAAAGTGCTGCAAATGCAGGGATGATACAAATTAAAAACTCATTCAAATATTGAAAACAACAGTTGAAAGTGGGACACAAACAAAAACACATGCTGTTAAAATCTGTATAAAGAGCAAACACTCTGCAATACTCAATAGACCCAAAATCAAAAACAGTAAACTGATTCCCCAAACCGATTGAGGTATCATGTATCCACTCAGACGGAAAGTTGTCAGGGTACGTTCTTTCAGCGCATGCTCAGATATGACGTAAGACGCAACTAGAGACGTTCCTCAACTTTAAAAATGGTGGCGAGCAGTCAGCACTGGACTGCTGCGGAAAGTTTGTTTTTGATCCAAACTTTGAGAGAAATGAACATTATTTCAAGAATGGACGGACGACAAACTTGCAATACGGAGTATTGCAACACCGTGATAAACAAACTGTCGTCCTCCAGCTTTGATAAATCTTGTGATGTTTACGTTTTTCTTTCTTCTGTTTTCTACGCATGCCCAATTGACTATTCTGTTTCATTATGGCGGCACATGTAGACCAGAGATAGGAATATTCCTTTCCATGTATACTAGTGTTTTTGGAAAAGTCATTCGGAAAGATTCATTCGGAAAGATGAAAAACTCCTCATGTAACCGTGGCTACTGCTGTGGAGGCAGACGCCCCCTGCTGTAAGAGCAGGCCTTACTTCTGCCTCAGCTGCAGGCGGTTAGTATCAGGAATTCCACTGTGCCACTACACATGAAGTACCCACTGAAGAAACAGAGGATTCAGGAGGCCTTTGCAGACACAGTGATTTCTTAGACTGCTGCAGATAAACTACTGGCGGAAAATTTCTAATCTAATATATGTATATAATGTATGTTAGTAGCATGCAATGAGTATTCAAAGCTACATAAAACATTATATTTGTGTAATATGTATAAGAAAAAAAAACATCTTAAAGTAATATCGGCAAAAAGTACCTTCAACATGAGAAAATCATACATAAGCAAATTTCCTTCATCATGCTGTACAGCTGTTAGTGTAAAGGCTCAAAGCCCGCCTCTTGAGCCAGCATTTCTGACCATACCGACGATTAGCTTCATTACTCCGTTATCAGGAACAGATGGGTGACATAGCAGAGACTATGTCTATATTATACAGTCTATGGTTTCAACCTCCCTCAGGGCAAATGTAGCCCAGCTGTCTGAGAAGAAGTGCTCTCAGGTATCCGAGGAAAAAAAAAGAAAACAAACCAAATATGACAGTAAAATAGTTCATAGTGAGAAGTGCAGTTGTTCAAAACGCTTTTTGATTTTTATTTTTCAATGAAACAGCTGAAGTGGACCCCTGGTGAAAAGACTGGATGCTCAGTGACCCTCAGGTAATTTGAAAGCCATAAGTATCTGACCTTTCACCTCGACCTTTGCTGTAACCATCAGCTGACAGGCTGAGAATATGTGAGCCAACAGGAAGTGGCTGGTAGTCCTCCTGATACTGCTGGAGGTGAATTAGAAAGCAGGACTCCTCACTTAATGATCTCTAGCTAATATAAAACGTATTGATTGAAGCACCAGTGAGTACAAGCGTGGTTGTCCTTCAAGCACTTTGTGACGCTATATTTTGCTGTTAGGGACCTTTGTGCTGTAATACACATCCGGTAACACTAGATGGCAGCAGGAGTATTATTAATAAAAGCCTGTCTGTGTCTGCAGACCTCTCTGTGACTCCAGTCTCAGTCGATGACATAATCCCTCCCTCAGTGAAAAGACTGAATTCTGTTTGAAATCAGAGTAAGTGATGAAGATCAGGAGGAACATCTGATGGTCTGATGGAGGAGCAGCTGCACACTTCCGCTTCAGTTTTTTAACGACTCATTAGGGTCATAATGTGTCCATTCAGTTAAATTAAATTCCACATTTTGCTCTTTCAGCTGCACGGTGGTCCAGTGGATGGTGTTAAGTTTCCTGGTTTGATGTCCAGGCTGGTCAGGAGTGTTTCTGTGTGGAGCTTCCTCCCAAAGTCCAAAAACATGCTCATCAGGTTGATTGGTCACTCTAAATCACCCAAAGGTGTGTGTGCGTAAATGATTGTGTGTGTCTCTACGTGTTAGCCCTGTGATTGGCTGCAGACCTATCCAGAGTGTAACCCAAAGTGGTAAAGGCAATGGATGGATGTCACTCTCTGGCTCTCAGATCTGATCACATGGTCCAGCATGTTTTATTTGATAAAATCTGGATGATGTGTAAATGGCTGTTTCTCCCCTCCCCCCTCCTTCTGCTTTGTGCTCCACAATGTGTGAGGAATGCCCGTCCTTTGCTCCGTCAATTAAATATTTAGCCTGCATGATTAATATGCACAATGTGACCATAAAAAGGATCTATGAATAAACACAATAACCCCTGCTGCATCCACCTCCAACACTCGTATGTGGAAAGGAACAGAGTTAGTGTGGATGGCAGGAAGCCAGCAGTGTGTGTGTGTGTGTGTGTGTGTGTGTGTGTGTGTGTGTGTGTGTGTGTGTGTGTGTGTGTGTGTGTGTGTGTGGTCCGGGTCGCTGTAAAGTTGTTCCTTACACACTCTATCCGCTCTAATGGAGTGGTAATTGTTTGCAGCGTATTGAAGCAATTTCTTAACCTCGTCCTGGCAGCGGCGGCGAATCGATGCTGTTTGTCATTGCTCTCACTGTGTTGTACAGTCACACCTATGTGTATGTATGCGTGTGTGTGTGAGTGTGCAAGGTAAGCATCAGAAGTTGAGGCTGGTCACCATAGAAACCTGCAGGGTGGGGTGGTCTCCTCAGTGAGGATGCTGTTAGTGAGTAAAGGAGTATCCAGGGTGAGGCATCCGTCACTGAGCCAACAGGCTGGAAACCCTGAGCTCAGGCAGCACACGGCTCCTCCGCTGCGCACTGATGAAGGAGAAATATTCACTGTGAAGGCAGAGCCACCAGATAAATCTGTCCTATGATGAAGAGCAGCTGCAGTCCCTTATGGAGCAACTTTAAGATGCACTTCATGGCACGCCAGTTCACTTGCCAAGCTGAGTGGTGGTCCTTCACCTCAGGGTGTGATGCTTTACGTGTCTGCTGAGCATCACTTTTACACGCAGGCTGGAGCTGAGAAATAAAATATTTAATACATATGAATATGTTATATAATGATAATCTAAGTTTTGAACTCTTAAAGTCGGAGAAATCGGCCCTCCCTTGTTAGGATAAAAGACCTTTGTGCCCCAAACTGCAGTTCCTCAAGTGTCCACTTGGGGTTGGCTGCAGAAACCACACACACCCATTTAACAAAACAGTTTTGGTCTGAATCATAGACTGTAAAACGAATGGACATCATCTCGCTCGGCCTGAAGAGAGGTTGCCACAAAAACTGCTCCCCCTGGTGGCTGGCTGCAGTATAGGTATAAAAAATGTGATTCTGCGGTCATTCCAGATGGGCTGTGGTCAAACTTTAAAAAATTAATACACCTAGTAGAAATGTTTCTCAAGTCTAATTGTTGTGGTGATTTTAAGATATCCTTTGGCTGCCTTTTATTAAAGTGATACTCGGGGATGGAACAAGTTGGGTCCTATCACAAGGTTTAGGGCAGAAATTACCCCTACAACAATGATTTTGTTTCCTCTGCACTCAGACAGGGCCATATTTTACGTGACCAAACACACAAATAAACGGACTCCCACCAAAAAAATCTGATATCGGTCTGCATTCACGCTTTATTTAGAGAATTTTCAGAGCGTTACTTTCACACAAAAACACCGCTAAATAAGGCTCTAGTTCTTATCGTGTCTCTTTGTCCTGGCAGACTACCTGCGTTTGTTTATATCTGGCATGCCGCACGCGGACTGATACACTAAGCCGCGAGCGCCTCATAGCCAGCTGTGGCTCTGCAGCAGAGGTAGCGCCGTTTTACGACACGAAAAAGTTTTTATTTCTGAACATGTTTTATGCTCATATGATCTTATAACTCTCCTCCACAGACGGATTTCCCTCACCACACTCCTCTCTCCACTGACATGAAACTTGTGTACATGAACTCAGACCTGGCATGGGATTTGAGCAAACACAACGCCCACGTTCAGATTGACAAATGCCGATCTGTGCATGGAAAGGATCATGCACCCATTTTCCATGCGTACGCACGTTTGATAAATGAGGGCCAATGTCCTTTTAAGCTAGGGTGACCAAGCGTCCTCTTTTGCCCGGACATGTCCACTTTTTACGTCCTGTCCGGGGTGTCCGGGCGGGTTTAATAAATTCACGAAAATGTCCGGTGTTCACTGATTTTCATAAGACCATAACGCACGTCCGTAAATTGACCGGCGCTCGCAAACAATACTATCATGCGCATCACTTACCGAGAGGGTGCCTTGTGGGCAGGTCTGCTCTGCGCGTGTACACACACGCATAGAGAGTGAGAGGATCGGAGAGAAGGAGAGAGAGAGACATAGACGGAGAGCGGAGAAGACGGGGCTGTTTAGACAGCGGAGCTGTATTGCACGGATGATGCCTAGGCGTAAGTGCAGCTTCACAGATGAACTGCAAAAAAAAATTTCCGACATACCGTCCCAGTCGGGACAAGTGGGAGGCGGAGTGAACCGTGTGCAAAGCTGGCACATATGTCTCAGTGTCCAACAAAGGTGCTGGAGATCTCAAAGCTCACATGGACACCGAATACCAATGGCATTTCATACTGTAAAACACCACAACAGCTACAGGTCCATGGATTGCACCAGTGCCTTGCTAAAAAAAAGACATTTCCTAACTCTGACGGTGCTAAAAAGTTTAGGAGTGCTGGCACCAATGCCCGGTACCTGGCAATTGGTACCAGTGCTCAACAGTACAAATTTTCTGTACTTTTTTGTAGTTATGTGGTAAATAATATCAATTTCTTTAACAATGTTTTTTTTTTTTTTTTCAATTTAACATATATATCCTTCAGTATATACCCTTGCAATGCTGTGTTCATGTCCATCATGGAAAATCGACTATTCTTTCACTTCCTCACAGTCACAAGGATGTGTTCAGGTACCCAAACGTGGTACCTTTTGATTTTACATGAATCGGTACTCTGTACTTTTGACAGAATTCGGTCGGTACCTTTTGAAGTACCTGATTCGGTACCCATCTCTAGGTGTAATAGCCACCCATTCTGTTAAAGTCACTCATGAAGCACTCAAAAAAAAAACAGTACTGTGGTGTTTCCACAGACGGGAGTAACCACGGGGCAATGAAAATATTAAGAATATAAGAAGCCTGTCTGAATTTGTGCCTTGAGGCCAGTGCCGTTGTCCTCTTTTTTGGAAATCAAAATATGGTCACCCTATTTTAAGCTAATAATTCTGAATCCAGAACAAACACATTAACAACTCCAATGACTGGTCGAATGAATTAATACTTAGGAAGAAAGACAATAAACAGGAGCTGAAACACCCACTCTCACACACTACCTCCTGTTATTCACACTGGATCAAAGCTGATTTAGGGAACGTGAGCCCTAAATCAGCTACGTCAAATGATGCCATGTTGAAAAAAAAAAAGAGCGCTATACTGAAAACAGACATTTCTCCATCTAAATTTGTGCCTTTTTGTTTTGTATAACATAAAATCAATAACTGACTTATTCTACAGTCATTATCAGACGATGTTAACTGTTAATTTAACCTGCAGTATGCCCTTCAAGCAGAAATTAAGGTCATAAGTTTGCCCAATCAGAGGCAGAGCTGACCTGACAGACAGAAGGGCACACTGTAGCTGTTAATGAGGAGGCTCAGCCCGCCTCTGGACCTCAGGTAACTACATAGCTGTGTCCCAATTCAGGGGCTGCAGCCTACGGAGGCTGAATTTGAAGATCGATTACGTCACAGCGGTGTGTCGGAGGCTGTTCCAATATGGAGGCTCCTCCAAATGACAAATCCGTCCTCCGTTTCGGGGGCTGCAAAGGACAGATTCAGTAAATCCTTCATAGCCTCACATATCCCAAGATTTATTGCTTTTGAACGCCGAACATGATGGACACGGACGAACTCCAAAAGGAGTCCTAGATATGAAGGATATCTGGTGGTGGAAAACTAGGTGCTTTTTCCCTCACCTTGTTTCCTGGTGTTCATTTATGATGATAAGAGATGACGAAGAACGACTCAGTTCTCAATTTGATACTGAGATTTATTGAATACAAGCCAAAAAATGTGCAACAGATCTGTGGTTCTGTTTACCTCTCCCTCATCACAGACATTCTTGGGTTAAAGAACAAACTCACTTTTCCCTCGAACTAACTTATACTCTGTTGCTCCTCCTAATTTAGACATGTCATTTCTAAGTCTGAGACGTCTTCTTCTGGTATGCATCACATCACCGCCTCTGTGCTCGTTCAGATTGTTGTTCTCTTACAGGACACAGCGACATCGATAGGTTACCTAAAAAGGAATTATTTCATACACATACAGACACTTGCAGACGCATAGACTCATGGCCTTTGTAAAGACAGACCTTTTATAACTTCCTCTCTTCTGTGTCTGTTTCTCTAAAAACCACAGTTTCACTTATGCAGTTGAACTTCCTGTTTTTGTCTGCATCTACAACCACACTCATTCATTCATTCATTCATTTTCTATACCGCTTATCCTGTGTAGGGTCGCGGGTGGCTGGAGCCTATCCCAGCAATCATTGGGCGAGAGGCAGGGTACAACCACACTCTCTCATGTTAAAACTGAAAGCACATAATTTATCTGAAAAACACACACACATACAAGATTTCTTTTTGTCACAGCTCTAAGCTAAATTCCTCATATTAAGACTTTTGTTTCTTTTTAGTTCTGGGTGATCTGTAGTCTCTCAGGAGCTTAAAACCATCTGTAAAGAAACTTGTTAATTTATGACCGCATATGAGCACATTTTGATTGTATTTAAGCAAAGCACATATACACAAGCTAGATATTCTAACACTGGCAACAACTTTGTGATTGTGTTTCTAAAATATCATAGAATGTTTTGTTTTTCTGTGTGAAAATGTGTTGTTTGTGCTCTTTTCAAGTAATATACTGAGGAAAAAGAGTTCTATATAAAATTTCTCATTATTATATTTTTAAAAAATGTACATAAATGTAAATTCTCTTGGAAAAAAAATTATTTGGTGTTATTTTTTTTATTTTTTTTTACTGGGAATCCAAAAAAAGACATTGAATCATTTCAGCAGCTTGTATTTTATACTTTTTTTATTTATCATCCTCCCAGCACTTGATCAAATATTGAAAATGTACGTTGTTGCTTTACTCTCATGTAAATAGTGGTTCTATACTCTATCAAAAAAAAATAAAATAAATAATGATAAAATGAAATAAAATAAAATAAAATAAAATAATAATAATAATAATAATAATAATAATTATTATTATTATTATTATTATTATTATTATTATTATTATTATTATTATTATATTGTAAAGTAAAAAAAAAAAAAGCAAAAATCATCCTGTTTTAAATGTGAGGTTTTGGTTTACGTGTGTTTAAAAGTAATGTAAGCCTGACAGGTGAGGGCGGCGCTGTGTGACCTCGAGGGTAACAAACAGGAAATGCTTTGTAAACCAGACTGTCTCAGTTCAGTTTGGCCTTTGCAGTCTACACAGGCTACAATGGGTCCTCCGAAGGCTACAGCCCACGGAGGCTGCAGCCCCTGAATTGAGACACAGCCCAAGTCTGTGTGAGATGATGTTCTTTTGTTTCCATTTATTTCAGTCCATCTCTGTAGTCTGTGTTTTCACTCTCAGCAGATGCATGAAGCCTTTTAACTGTGCAGGTCACGCTGCACTAACACATGCAGGTGTCTCAGGTCTGCTGGACTAGAACTACTGTTTTTGGACTCATGTAGCAGGATAAACGTACATGTGCAGTGTTTTATTCAGGATGCATAATATGATGAGATCATGTTTCTTTAATGAGGTTGTTTCCTCTGAGATAAACAATAACTGGGGCTGATCCTCTGTCTTCTGTAAGTCTCCCTGCTCCATGACAGTGTTCTGCTTACTAAGGCTTTACACAGGAGATCAGACTCACAGGCCAAGTGATTAGATATGTCCTAATTACTGACAAATCAACTGCAGCTTCACCCGCATGCCTTTAACTCCCGAAGAGCTTATAGATCAGACACCTCCTCCTCCTCCTCCTCCTCCTCCTCTCCCATTAGGATGACACTCTCACTCCCTTTGTTTCCTGCATCACACCATCAGAGGCCCATCGCTGCCTGATCCTGCTCCCTGAGTAATGGCTGAGAGGTGACGGCCGTTAAAATGTCGAGGCATTCATTTGCTACAGTGTGGCGGCAGAGCAGCCCATTAAAAGCTCATTTCTGAAAAGTGACATTTGTGGGGGGGGGGGGGGGGGGGGGGGGGGGGGGGTGAGATATGTTTCTCAGTTATTAACACGGTCAAGGCGGGCCAATTATCTGCTCCGTCTTCAATCAGATGAGGGTGCAGAAGTGAACTGACTGACAAAGGAACGAGAGGATTATTACGGCTTTTCTTTTGTTTTTATGAGAGCAGCAGCTCATTTATTTGATTACATTTTTTATGACATTCACTGAAAATACACAACGCACAAATCCATCTCTACTCTCTGTAATAAACAAATCTGCTCACCGGTTTACCAACAACATGCATTTATTTATTCCTGGAAACGCAATCAAGACTCATGCAGAAGAAAAAGGAGATGACTGACTATATACACAGAGAACAGAGGGATGGTTCACGAATGCATCATTTCTGTTTTCACTGTGAGACAACTACATCTCCTCCCACACCTTCAGAGACTGCTCTGTGCCTAAATCCTGGTATGCTGATAATATTAAGTATTATGTGCAGGAACTCTCTGGGTCACAGGCCCATGAGGCTGTCCCCCAGGCAGCTTTTCTGGGTTCAGGTCCAACCTGTGACTCCTTTCCCGCACTCTCCACTCTCACCCTCATTCATACTTTTACCGCTGTCTTGTCCTCTTAGAAATTGAAAATACTCATCTGTCTGAGGTTAATTACATCAAGATGGGTTTAATTTGTTAAATCAACAAGATGCAATATTGTTTCTGAGCAGGTGGCTTAATCAGGTAGTAAACAGTACCTGTGGGATCTTTCATACAATCTTATGTACAAAAATCTGACCTTTATGAGTTGAGTTTATTAATGTGTCAGACTTTTTTTTTTAAATATAAGATGAAAAAAGATAAAATAATATAAGATAAGATAAAACAACATGTGATGAGATGAGAAGGAATTAGATGTGATGAGACAAGGTGGTAATAGATAAGATGAGAAAATAAGATAAATGAAAGGATAAGATGAGATAAGATAAAACAAGAAGAGATGATTTTAGGTGAGACAAAATGAGAAAAGAAAGGACAATGAAGATAAGATAATATAAAATAAAGAGAGCTGAGTTATCAGATGAGATAAAAACAAATTAGACAAAATGAGAAAATATAACATCATATCAGATGAGACAAGAAGAAATGATATAAGAGACAAGATAAGGGAAAAAAAAGGATAGGATGAGGTAAGTTAAAATATGCAGAGATGAGCCATCAGATGAGACAAGATGAGATAAAATCAGATGAGATGAGATGAGACAGGATGAGAAAAGATAGGATAAGATCAGATAAGATAAAATAAGAGGAGCTGAGTTATCAAATGAGATAAGATGAGATGGGATATGAATAAATTAGACAAGATGAGATGAGGGGAGATATGATACCCCTTCATTGTCCCTCAACAGAGAAATTTACCCAGCACAGGTAACTCATTCATCTTATTGGGGATAGATCTTACATTCCTTATACAGGGCTCTCAAGTTTTGAGAGACTAGAGTGACACCCCCCACCCCCGCGGTTATAGGAATGGGGATCTTTCATAACTTTTTGCCTCAATCCACTGCTGTTTTAAGATGTGACAGCCCTGAACATATCACAACAATAAATACTACTCAATAATTTAAAAAAAATCTGCTAATCTTCATCATCAACAACACTTTGCCTTAAAAAGACAATTTTTCAAGTTAAAATTTCAGTAGCTTTCTCATTTTTTAATTTTTTGATACCAAATCACCTCTCATGCGGCCTGGACATCCTCTCAAAACTTTCACAGTTTTTAGTTCGTTTATAAAAGGTCAGTAAAAAAACACTGAGACCATAATCAGGGCCAGTCGATGAAAATGTGCTTTTGCCCCCAAAGACGCTGAGCGTTTCAGGGGGTATTTAGGTCAGATATTCACACGTACATCAGCTGCACTGTTAAGTGACATTACTGTGAGACAACAACAGTAACAGCCTCACTTTAAATGGAAGATATCGAGCCTGTAGTCCACAGAGGGGATCATGGCGGCATCAGATGTACTAATGTGCGGGACCGCCAGACGTGCGTCACTGTGCCTTACTGATCAGACCTTTCATAGTTTTCCTAATGTTTATACGGCAGGAAAAAAAGAGATCATAATGATTGTTCTCAAGTCCAAGTCAAGTCTGAAGTCTCTCTGTAGATATATTTTTCAGCATGAGAAATACAATGTGTGGCGGGAGTGCGTGACAAAAGACCCAAAAGAGTGACTGTCATGCTCAATGCGTGACACTTGAGAGCCCTGCTTGTAGCCATGTAGCCAGGAACCAGTTAGCATTGACATGCTACAGGCTGCCAACAGCTAACCTAGTGTGTAAACATTTAAACCATCATTAAATGTAGGATCTTTGTACAAACAAAGGAAGAAAAAAATGGTAAAAATCCCACTGCAGAGGTAACCAGTTTGGTGTCCATGACCAACAAATGAGACATAAAAAGTAATTACAGTCTCCAATCAAGGGCAGCTTGTTAGCATTAGCATGCCGGTTTATATCCAGGCATTTTTCAGTATTGCAGGCAGGGGGATATTCTGTGTTTATGAGTTGTTAAATATAAATAATAGACCTCTTCCTCACATGCCTTGTGTTTACAAAACACATGTTCTCACAGCATTCAACCAAATGCTCTGATTACTTTAGGCACAAGTCCAGCAGCAGACCATGCCTTTGACCCAACACACACACACACACACACACACACACACACACACACGCACACACACACACACACACACACACACACACACACACACACACACACACACACACACACACACACACACACACACACACACACACACACACACTGAGGCATTTGTGTGATTGAGACAGATGGACCAGTAAACATACGGCCAGGCCAGCAAAACCCCAGACAGAGTGTAATCTCTGCTAAAGCAGAATTATCAGAGGCTGGTTAGAGATCATTTCTGTGCTCATCTGTTGGTTGGCTGCTGTCATTTTTTACAGTGAAGCTGCATGGAGGATATATTTGGCTCAGTCACATTTTTATAATTTTACTTGAGTTCAATTTTGCAGAAGAACAGTTCTCATTGATTGTACTCTGGCAGACTGAGGCTGTGACACTGGTAGCTCCAGGTCTTTCGCCTCAAATACACAGCATACTTCAGCAGTCTGACTCAGTTCTGTTAAGTGTTGACTGCATTTGTCAACTCACCCTGGCTGCATGTTGAGTCCAATGAGCTGTGTGACTGACAGACAGCTGGAGTCACAGACCGCACTCATGAGTCTCTCTTCATTCATGTTGGGCTGTAAAACCTCAAATCTGTTGGCTACTGGCCTTGTTCCGCTCATGGTGTCTGTTAATCATTGTAGTCAAGCTAAATATTTAATTTTGCAAGTCACTGGGTGTTATTATATCAATTACATGGAGTTTGCCAACACCATGAGATGAGAAACAACCCCATGCCATCATGCTTCCACCTCCAAACGTCACTGTTGGTGTAGTGTTTTTGGGTGATGTGCAGTGCCATTTCTCCTCCAAACACGTTATGTAGTATGACAGCTGAAAAGTTCATTTTGGTCTAATCTGACCAGACAACATTCTCCCAGTATTCTACAGGCTTGTCAAGATGCTGTTTAGCAAACTTTAAACCAGCTTCAACATGCCTTTTCTTGAGGAATGGAGTCTTGCGGGCTGAGTGTCCGTAGAGGCCATGGCGGTGAAGTACATTGCCTATTGTTTCCTCTGTAACAATTGTACCTGCTGCCTCCAAGTCTTTCTGGAGCACTGTCAGGGTGGTCCTTGGCTTGTTGAGTACTCTTCTGACTATCTTTCTGACTCCCTGGTCAGGAATCTTGCAAGGAGCTCCTGTGCGTGGCCTGTTGATGGTAAGGTGGTGCTTCTTCCACTTGTGAATAATGGCTCCAACGGTGCTGACTGGAATATTCAGGTGCTTCGATATAAGTCTGTAACCAGTTCCATTCTGATGCTGAGCAACAATCAGGTTGTGAATGTCTTCAGAGAGCTCTTTGCCTTTACCCATCATGAGGTGTGTCGTGTTTAACTGCTTGGTGAAAAAATGACCTTTTTTATGGGACCATCAATTTGCTCTAGCCCAGCTGATGTTGGTTTGCTAATTGGAAATTCAAGTAATAATAACTGACAGATTTCAGGTGGTATGTTTTCCATGGTGTGTTCAATACTTTTTTCCTGTGTTATTGTACTTAATTCCACAAAATCATTATTTATGGACCTGAACTTTGTGATTTCTTTTCATGTGTGGATTATTTGAGTAAATACCAATATCTGGTAGAAATTTTGTTTGAATTGCATCTTTGAAAATAAATGTGATGAGAAAAAAGTTGACGCTTTCAATACTTATTTGCCCCATTGTATCTACCAAGCAGAGCTAACGTAACCTCACTCTTCATTTTATTGATAGACTCTCAAGTTTGAACAGACCACTGCAGAACAACTACTGCATGTGGGTTGGAATCAACATATCATAAACCGTTGAGGTCCTGTGTTTGCCTTTGGCTCAGGCTGTATCACGCTCAGAATCAGAATCAGGTTTTATTGTGAAGTACAGTTGCACATTTAAGGAATTTGACTTGGTGTGTTGTTGCTTACACTTAGTTGCATAACTATAAAATAGTGAAAGAACAGGTACAATATAGAAAAAGTTAAGATATAAGAAAAATATATAGAGAAAAATAATAGCAAAATAAAATTAAACATATATATATATATATATATATATATATATATATATATATATATATATATATATATATATATATATATATATATATATATATATATATGAATATTAACAATTACAATTACATTTACCTCATCTCCATTCTAGCTTTAAAGCTGTTCAAAAATTTCTTTTTTTATTCAAAGTAATGTAATAAACGTCATAGTTGTGTTTGGATTTTTTTTGTGTGCTTATAATAATGATAATAATAAAGGGCCACACTCTGCAGGGAGCCTCATGAGTTTGTGTTACAGGTTGGTCTCACTCCTTGTCTGCTCCCACTTTGGAACTAGGCTATGTGTCAGCGAATGAGGATAAAAATATGACTCCATCTGGGTCATAACAGAGTTTTTTAGAGACAGATCCAAAACTGCTTGTGATCCAGCACCACCGTGCACCTTCAGAAGTCCTATACTCATGAAGCCACATTCTCTCCTCTCCTCCTACTGGGCTCAAAGTTACAGCCTCATCTAATAGAAATCAAATCAGCTGTGAGATCAAAAGTTATCTTTTCTATTCTAGGGTTTTGTGTTACAGCTCCTGCTTGAGTTGAGTGTGTTTGTTTTCGACCCAGGGACTTTACAAAACATTACTGTACAGGCTCTGTGGTGTGTGTTCTCTTCTTTAAATTCAGTAGTTTATGTAGTGACTTCTAGAGATTCAGATCTTTTTGTAATTTGCTCACTCCTTTTTTTCTTTTACCTCACTTCTTCACCAAACAGATGTGGAACATCATTTTCTTTTAGGAACTTTTAGGAACAGTGACAAATGTTGGCGAGCCTCAGTACTGCGACTTGTTTGATTCAACTCTTGAGGGTTTCCTTTGTTCAGCCTGAGCCTGACATCCTCATATCTCATAAGGGCTGGTGAGGCTGACAGCAGGATGAGAAACCGCCTCATTCCTTTTGTCAACTCATGTGGCTCTGCTGCTGGTTCTGAGCTGGTTCAATTCGAGAATCGTCACAGAGCTAGCTTGTTTTCCCACCGACAGGGGCCACAACAGATCCATGTCGCTACATCTTAGTACGCATTCCTGAAACACAACTCAAATTTTTAATCAAACATACAGTGGATGTATGCTTCGTTCACTGTCATGAACTGAGGAGGTGGTTCATTGTTGAGTATCGGGCCGATATCAGCCTTATTTCAAGGTATCGGTACTCGTGAAGTCTGCCAATGCCAGCAGCTGATACTATGGAAATAATCTAAGTCCTTCTCACCACTAGTTGGCGCTACAGTGCTGAGGTTTGACACTGTGACAAATGTGTTTCAGGTCCTTTTCAGACAATATTAATGAACCAGGGAGCATTAACAGTTAAACTCTTTTATTTTTTACACCAGTTTATTCAAAATAAATATACTAAAACTCTGACAGTTGTTAGTTTCATTTTACACTTTTGTTGATTTAATAATTATATTTCAAAGAATCGTTATCTCAGGGAGAGTAGTTCGTGTTTTAAAATTTTATGTATAAAAAGTTGAAGTGGTATCACTACTCAGTACCAATGAGTACTCAAATGGGAGTATTTGTACTGGCATTGGTCTGAAAAAAATGGTATCTAACATCCCAAATTTTAAACATGACACACCCAAAAATAAGATGATAGTGGTCCATTTATTTGCTTTGTTTTGCTTTAACAGGGAGCCTGGTGAAGGTTTGGCAGAGGTTTGAGATGGATCTGCTGTCCCTAAAAAACACCAGGGTGGTGGAGAGACTCTCTCTGGAACATGGACATGACAAGAGTTCAGAAAAGTCACAAACTGCAAAAATGTCCCAGAAATGTCATCTGAGACATTAAATACAGGCAGCAGACAGCTGTGGGAGGAGTCCTCTAAAATGGGCCACTGTTTGGTTAATGATTCATGATAGCATCAAATAAGCCATGAATGAAAACAGCCATACTTTTATGTTTCAGCATGAGCCTCTAAAACATAGGCTTGCAGCAGGACTTATTTTAGATTTAAGCTACAACATAAGTGTCAATGTGAAAGAGGTCAACACTGATGAACAACCGATCTAAAGTTCAAGGGTGCCAAGGGTAAAGTTATGTCGTACTAAAAGTAGGTCCAAAGTCTGTGGTTTCTCCTTTTTTTTTTCATTATTATCATTATTGTTATTATTATTATTATTATTATTATTATTATTATTATTATTATTATTATTATTATTATTGTTATTATTATTATTATTTTTTTTAATCTCAATAAACATTGAGGTGAAAGAGGGTAAGAGGGGTATATATATATATATTTTTTTTTTTTTTCTCTGATGCCCCCTTAGTATCTTTACGTGATTCACAACTGAAACAAAACCTCCCATTTTGGGGTTTTAAAACAAAGTACAGAACTGGGACTAGAACAGGGAGGTGGCAGATCACTTTCTAAAAGTCGAGGTGTGCAGCATAGATACACATAGAAGACTGGATATCCTAAGTGATGTGCGTACGTGGCAGCCACCTGGTGGGGGGCAGTGTCCTCAATAAAGGCAATGCATGGACATTGAAAATAATTAATAACTGTTACTTTATTGTCAACATCAAAACATGCACCATTAATACAGAAAATTTAATTTTAACAGAAAAAAAAATACTGTGTTTCAACCATATGATGTAGTGTGCTACGGTATACAGCACAGCATGCAGTTTTTCTTTTTTGTTGATTTTTGTCTTTGTGCCATCTACAACCATGGGAAGCCCTGAGACTTTGCCCTGACTAGCTTAGCCTTGCGGTAGGCACACAGTTTAAAGGGGCATGTTTGTCTACTTATTCATATCTAAGGTGTGCAGCTGTTACTCTGACGTCTCCCCTCGTGGTGCTTTCAATTCCCCCCTTGGACTAAAAATCATGTTTTGTTTTCTCCCACTGAATAAGATTTGATGCTAAGTACTGAGAGTACTGGTGACCAAACGTGGAATGCCAATTTCTCATAGGGTTTCTTAGTTGATCTCTGATACATATTAAAAACTCTGCAGACATTTTGTTTGGAATGCATCCTTCACCGCCAATTCGCACATACAGCGTGATGCTGAACGTTATGCTGTATTTAGAAACCTCTCTTGTCAGTCATTGGGTTTACTAATGGCTGCTTTTGGATGTTACGCTACGAGTCTATTTTTGTTGAAGTGCGCAGCAGAAACGCATCTCTGCAGACAGGAAATCAGACACAAAAACGATCAGAGTATCTAGTAATTTCAAAATAAAGCACCATGTTTAACCTGTAACTATCAGAGGTAAAGTGGACACTGCAGAGACGGGTGTTGGTGGTGATTTTGAACTCTCCACAGTAGCTTCTCTTCACAAAATCAATCCACTGTCTCCTTACTTTGTCATCTGTAGGAAACTTAGATAAGCTAACTGAAGTATTACCCTGCACACTGTGGCATCCAGGAAAGATCCACGAGTGACGTGGAGGTGACATGCCTGGTTAGCTGACTGGTTAGCTAGCTGCAGACTGTCGGAAGAGACGCTATCCGAAATCCTGAACGCAGAAACTCTGAAATAAGTTTGTGAAGCCTAGCACCACAATCTTAACAGTGGAATGGTTTTTTATATGTTGTAAGGAACTTCATTTAGGACCTTTTAAAGGTGTTTAGAAGAAAATGTCTGATTTTACTGTACACGATCTTTAATGTGATCCTCTGGGATGGAACAAGTTGGGTCCTATCACAAGGTTTAGGGCAGAAATTACCCCTACAGCAGTGTTTTTGTGCAGCAGAAGCCCAGAGTGCACCAAACACCCCCTCCCTGCTCCTCTGCTGGTTTCCTCTGCACTCAGACGGGGCCATATTTTACTTGACCAAAAACACAAATAAACGGACTCCCACCAAAAAATCTGATATGGGTCTGAATTCACGCTTCATTTAGAGAATTTTCAGTGCATTACTTTCACACAAAAACACAGCTAAATAAGGCTCTAGTTCTCATCCTGTCGTGAAACGGCACTACCTCCGCTGCAGAGCCACAGCTGGCTACGAGGCTCAGACAAAACTGAAACTATCGTCTGTGGCCCACAGAAACAAAGGGAAATGGTTATCAGTCACCTTCAGACTCTCTCTCTAAATGTGAGTAACCGGGTTAGAAATCTAGGGGTAATATTGGACTCAGACCTGAATTTTAACAGCCACATTAAATCAATAACATCAGCGGCTTTTTACCACCTCAAAAACATTGCCAGGATTAAAGGAATAGTGTCCAAACCTGACTTAGAGAGACTGATCCATGCGTTTGTCTCCAGCAGGTTAGATTACTGTAACAGCCTGCTCATTGGACTCTCAAAACGAGCTGTAAGACAGCTGCAGTACATCCAGAACACTGCTGCTCGGGTCCTGACCAGAACCTGGAAATACGACCATATTAGTCCAGTGCTCAGGTGTCTGCACTGGCTTCCTGTGGCTCAGAGAATAGACTTTAAAACAGCTCTGCTTGTTTACAAGTCCCTTCATGGTTCAGCACCAAAGTACATCTCGGACATGCTAGAACCGTATGAACCAACTCGGTCTCTGAGAACCTCAGGGTGAGGTCTCCTGCTGGTGCCCAGAGTCAGGACTAAACAAGGTGAGGCTTCATTCCAGTTTAATGCCCCCAAAATCTGGAACAGTCTTCCAGAAGATGTGAGACAGGCCTCAATCCCGGTTCAAATCCCGGCTGAAAACTGTTCTGTTTAGCATAGCATACAACAACTGAAAGTATTTTATCTGCACTCTCCTTTTTTAATTTAATTTATCATTTTTAATGTTTTATGATGTGATTTTATGCAATGATTTTACTTTGCCTACTGTGATTTATTTTATGTTAGCTGTAAAGCACTTTGAATTGCCTTGTGTATGAATTGTGCTCTACAAATAAACTTGCCTTGCCTTGGTGCGTGCGCCCTGGGCTTCTGCTGCACAAAATCACTGCTGTAGGGGTAATTTCTGCCCTAAACCTTGTGATAGGACCCAACTTGTTCCATCCCAGAGTATCACTTTAAAGGCATAAGAAAAATAAAATAAGAGAAATAAGATAGTAAAAGAAATTGATTAAAAGCCAAATTAAAAAGGTCAGTCTTAATCTGCCTTTTAAAAATCTCAACAAGGGCTAAGGGCTAGTTTCTGTCAGTGCACCCACTCAGGACAGACAGAGCTTTGATGCAGCGGCTGTCTGCCCTGCACCACGAGGGCTGGAGTCATTATATTCTGCAAACAGAAGCGAGCTCTGTGGTGCATGATCATCCTGTGATCCCGTCTCTGACAGGCTGCGCACTGGCTCTGCACAACTACAGCAGCCAGCACAGCATGTTATCTACAGAGGACCATTCTGCAGCAATATGCTCACACACACACTCTCTCTACACACACATACACACACACAGTGGGCAGTGGGCACGCTGTAATGAATAAGTGTTGGCTGGTTTAAAAGGGATTAAGGTCTTCAGATAAGCAGCCATTTGATTTGAGTTATTGTGTTGGACACAGAGGATTAGATCCGTCTCATCCATCCTCTACATGTTTTGTTCGTGGATCAGATTTGATTCTGACAGATCAGACAGAAATAATAATTGAGGTATCTTCAATGAAAATAAAGTGTTTTGTTTCATCACCCAGATAGACCCAGGTATTGCGCTAACCCTCCCCCTCACAGCTAACAAAGGTTTCAACACAATGCATGCATCAAAGAACGAAAAGCAACGTTTTATTCAGTGTTTCTGTGATTGATCTCTGTCTTTCTGTGCATGAACAGGTAATCTTATCTTGTTTTCAGACTTTGTGCTAAGAGAAGCTAACTAGCTACTGGCTGGACCAGTTTCCAGTGTTGAAAAATGAAACAATGGCTGACTCCAGCCAAGAAATCTCCTTTAAAGCTCATGTTAGTCCATCTTTAAAGCAAGAATGAACACAATCACTGCTGTAAAGGAAAACTGCTCTGATTCCCATAACCTGTATGTAATCCGTGGGGTTACATGAAATTCCCTGTTAAGGGTCGGCTTACTGCCTTTTTAAGGGAGTTTCCCGTGTTTGGGTGGACCCAGATTCACTGCAAGGATAAAATATCTTGTTTAATCTTGTAACGTGTTGGATTCTCAGGAAGAGCTAAAATATGTTGCTTTTGGAGAGAGGGACCTCTGGACTAATGGGTTTAGCCTCCTGACACAGTGAGCTGGTCCAGATAAGCAGGAGGAGCTGGATGAGTGGATACATCTTGGGATTAACTGAATTCCACACACACAGGGATTGGTTTAGGGTCGACATGTGCAACAAAGACGACAGATTGAAGGAGAGATGTAGACACAAATTTATATCCCCCAAAATTTCTTATTCTGTTTTTCATTTTCTAATGATTGTATCTGTTTGTTTTTTTAACTATGTGTGTGAACTCTATTGATAATAATAAAAGGAGCTATAAAGGGGCTGTGAGGGGTTTCTAAGTGATCTTGAAAAAGTCTCCCTTCTAGATATTGTTGCTAGGTTGCCCAGAAGCCATAAGTTCCAGTGTCATCGGAGGATGTCTCTTCTCATCTTCTCGCTCGCACGTACGTGGACCAGTTTGTCACTGGTAGCCTCGCACCAATTGGTTGGAGCTGCGATCATTGATCGTCCTTTGAGGGGCTGTGACATTGTCTCTTCAGCTAGGTAAGCAAACACTCTATGGGGGCTCTCTGTAAATCAAAGCTAAGGATTGTTGGCTGCAGTGTTCACGCTCACTTTATCTTTTGTACGATGGTGCCAGCGCCCCGTATATGACTATACGCCTCGTAGAGTTTCTTATTGTTTTTTTGTTGCCGTTGTTTTTCGTTCGGTAGGTGCTCGGGTCCAAGCGGCAGTTTCTGTTTCTGATTCCGCTGTAGCATAGCATGTTGGCAGCTGTTGCAGGTATCCTTTTGTTCAGTAGGACTCATGTCCGAGCGGCTGTTTTCTGTTGAGGGTACGGTGGTAGTGTACGTCTCGTTAGCTTTGTCACAGTGAGGGCCAGTGGGTTTTTTTTGTTTGTTTAGTAGGGGCTCGTGTCTGAGCTCTGCTACTGTACGGCAGTAGGGTATGGCGCCCCTGTTGCACAGTTAGCAGGTGGAGGAGGACGCCATTTCTATCGCTGCGTCCGCTACCCACTTTGGTGACTTTATGGAGGAGTTGTCCCCACAGGCCCCCAGTTCACCTTCTCACCCTTTCACCCGGGGTTCCTCTCGTGGGTCGGAGGATGCTTCGGTGGGGAGTATCATTCATGGGGCTTTGGCTCACCTTCAGCTAGATGTTCTGCAGGCAGGCCAGGCGCCAGTCAGTGCTTTTTCAGACATCAGCCTCCCCAGAATACTTTTGCTGTTCCTCCATCGGAGGACTACATTAGGGAGTTGCATGCCTACTGGAGACACTCTAAGGCCTTCTCCCGCCTAAACTCTGACGCCCGGGCTCTAGCGACTATGCAGGCTGCGGCTAAACATGGTTTGGTCCCATGCCTGCTGTGGAGCCAGCTATTGCATCTCTGATAGTCTCTCCTGTTGAGATTCTCAGGTCAGATGCCAGGTGTCTTAGACCTCAGTGTAGGGTCACGGACGAGCCTCTGTCGAAGGCGAAAGATGAGGGGGCCGCATGGGCCGTATCAGGAACTCCCTCTCCCACCAAAATGCAGCTTTTACTTCATTTTTATTTCATCTTTAAGTGACAGTATCATGGGCAGTATTTTAAATCCTTTAAGATTCTTTACCCTTTGTTGTTTTAATTGTTTCAATCCTTAATGCTTTTATTTTTACAGATGTTTTCCTTTCTTTTATTGGTGGTGGTTCTTAGTCTTTTATATATTTTAATATTTTCCCTCACATTTCTCTTTTACCTCTCTTTCACTTCTTCTCTTCTATTTCTTTTTACTGGTTGCTTTTATGATGTAAAGCACTTTGTAACTTTCTTTTGAAAAGTGCTATATACATAAAGTTCATTATTATGATATTATTATTATTATATTATTATTATAATAATTATTATTATTATTATTATTATTATTATTATTACCATGACTATGATTATGATTATTATTATAATTGTTATGTTGGCCCTGTCCTCTTCTTTACAGCAGGCGCCGGTGGATGCGTCTGTGCTGGGCTTCAGTGATGCCTCTTTGCAGGCCTTTGCCTTCATGACTAGGGAGCTGGGGTGTTTGATGTCTACATTGATTCAGGCTCGGCACTAGGTGAGGCTCGCCCAGTCACCCCTAACAGATGCATGTTGGAGAGTTCTCTGCTCGATGCCTGTGGAGCCAGAGCCAGCGAAGTCTGACTGCAGACATATCTGCTGTATTTGAGGTATGATTTATAAGGTTAGGAGTCAGTGCATGGTGCTTCATTTTGAAAAGACCTGATACCCTGATCATTTTTTTGTGTTTTCCTGTTTGGTACTAGCTGCTCAGCAAAAATCCATGCGTTTCTCTAACGTACTCCAGCAAAAATAGACTCACAGCGCAAAAGGCGCTTGCAGCCGTTGGTGGCACACACCAGAGATGGACCACAGAGCCCACAATGATTGAGTGGCAGCCAAATATATGAAGTGCTTGCACACAGAGTGTGTGTGAATTGGGGGTGAAGAGGAGGATTATCTGATGAGGTGTCAAAGCCTTTGTCTCGTCGCGCACGCCTTAACTCCTCCTAACACTGAGCCCCAGAATCCACCCATCAGTTGTGCTTTTGCATTTTGTTTATGTGTGTATGTGTGTTTTTTTGGAGACCTTTTAGTATTCTGATGCTTAGCCAAGCGGGGCACTAAGGCCCCGTTTACACGGAGACTCCCGCAACGATTCTTCCTTTGCGTTTTCAAAAGCCACCCGCGTTTACATGAGGACGGCGTGAAAACGATCTGCGTTCATACGACTCCAGGAGGAGAAGTCTCCTCTTCTGTTCTTTCTTTTTCTGCCGTTTTGTTGTGTGAGACGGTCGGCAATCCAACCATAACGCGCATTACCGCCACCTACTGGCTCAACTGGAAATGTGGCTGAGCGCGGAGCCTTCACCTAAAACTGCGAGTGCGCATGCGGTGACGTCAGCGTTTCACCCTGAGACACTCAGCTCTGTGTTTACACGAAGCTGGATGGAGGAGCGGATTCAGATCTTTCCACTCTGGGGAGCGTTTTCAAAAGTTTGCGTTTTCACTGAAAACGCAACGTGGTCTCGTCTAAACGGAAGGCCAAAACGCAACGAAATGTTTGCGGAATCGACCGTTTTCGGCGTCGTGTAAACGGGGCCTAAGTGACTGCAGAAAGAGTTAATAGTGACAAACGATGCTGATCAGACAGTCCAGCTGCTGGTTGGTCAGTCAGGCAGAGAGGAAGAGTGACGTGTGATATTTAGCAAAGAGGATGTTTATGTTTTCTCCCTGAAAATCTGAGAGGGACTGAAAAATGTTGTCTGTCCTCAGTGCTAAAATGAACTCTATAGTACATTCATTCATCAGCCGACAAAGCTGTCCATCCAGGCATCTTCCAGCCAAGTGTCAGATTCATCAGTGGTTTTATCGTTTCCTCTTTCCTGTCCTCCATCTTCCCCTTTTTCACTCTTTTTTCATTCATCATGAGAAGAGAGGAAGCTTCCGGATCAGATCCAGCCGCTGGCGTTTGTCACATCGTGTGCTCTTCACTACTCCCATGTGTCCCGTCACACTCCTGTCACGGCTGTCAGGTGAGGCAGAAATTCTATAAAATCATCTTTAAAATGAAGGAGAGGAGTCTTGAGGCGTGCGCTGTGGAAGGCTGACATTTTTCTCACCACTGATACACTGAGTTCTTACTTTGACAGAGGCTGCCGTGCTGTTCCTGCTCCTCGTGTTGGCACATGAAGTCATTTACAAAGGATTGATAAGGGAGTCTTAAGTTAGGGAATAAATACAGATTAGAAGGGTGTGTAGACTTAAGATCTCAGAATAAACTAACTTTAGAAGATGCTGGGTTAGCCAAGCCTTTAAGATCTCCACATCCAGCAGCTGTGACGCTCATTGCAGCAGTTTCTGCTTTGATTTTTAAACTCACCTTGTCTCTAATTTTAGCCTAACCAAGGACAATTCTGACCAATTGAAACATGAAAATCTTTTTATCTCACACACACAGGGCCGGTCCATCCTACAGGCGAAGCAGTTTCCTGCCTGGGCACCAGGTGTGCTTAGGGCGCCGCCAGTGGCCCTCACAAAAAAAAAAAAAGAAGTGGGCGCCCATGTGCCCCGCTCCTTTTTTACACAGTGAACAAATAAGCAAGAATAAATACACTTTTTATTTTCTGGCCTGGCTGATGCACTTGAACAGAGACACTATGCTGCTGCTTGCTTTAGTGGGTGTCTCTGCACAACTGGCAATCACAGCCCGATCAAGAAGTGCTCGTCGATGTAATGTAAACACAACTACATGGTTGGCGCCGCCGCCTCCCATATCATATCAGGCAGACAGGTAGAGTTCTTTAAAAATGAAAAAGCATAAGCCCTCAGATGCGCAGGGCAGAAAACAGAGAAAAGAGGAGGAGGAAAGGAAAGCCCACTTAAGAGGTAAGCTATGTCAACAAAGCGCTGTTTTGCTTTTTTGTTGTAGTTGACCTCCTGAAGAAAACAGTAGCCGCTTTGGTCAGCTACAGAGGAAATGGATTTGCTTCTGCCCAAACATCTGCCAGAGAACAACCAAGAGACAGTTCTCCGATGAGTCTCCTGATGAGCAAGTGAGCGATGCACTAAAGAAAATGGAAAATTTCAATTTTCAATGTGGTTGTGGATGTTTCCATTGCGTCCCTGCAGGAATGATTCCAGACCTTAAATGTGTACAGGGAAACTTTGGAGTCCTTATCAACTTCCCTGACCTGACCTATGAAGAGCTGACAAAGGAGTGTGAAACACTCAGTATCACTCTGAGCTGTCGTGGGGGAAGTAAGGAACTGGCACTGGAGATGCAGAGTTCCCCACATTTGCCAAAAGCCAACATGACCACCCTGGAACTTCTGTCTTTCTTACAGAAGAAGAAACTGGAGGAAATCTATTCAAATATGTGGGTGGCCCTCAGAATCACTGTCACTATTCCAGTGACAGTTGCTGCTGCAGAAAGGAGCTTCTCCAGATTGAAGCTGATTAAAACCTACCTGAGGTCTACAATGGGCCTAAATGGACTTGCATTAATGAGCATCAATCAGGAGGTTTCAAGGAAGATACCTTTTGATGACACAATAGATGCATTTACAGTAAGGAAGTCCAGACGTGTCCATTTTTAAGGACATGCATGATGCACCATAGACTTGGAAGATTATGTCGAGGTTATACATGCTAATCTTCTGTTTCCTCTTTTGCACATTTTGCTTTTATAAGGCCCATAGTTTAACAGAAGTCTATGGAACACAGTACATTTTCAGTGCATGCTGTTAAACCAAATGTTTGTTTTATTATTTTATCATTATACATTTTATTTTATCATCCTTGATTAAAGGAGTAAAATTGACTTTGATGTGATACAAAGATTATTGAATAGCACCTTTTCTATGCAGACAAAAATGTTAACTGCCACTAGGACTGGCTGACTTTGTTAGTAATTTTGTTAACACTGCACTATATGACCTTTATAAATGTGAATGAGACATCCAATGCACAATTATCTTGTTTGAAGATTGTTTTATCGTTTTATTTTTATTTTTTTCTCTTACCTCCTTAAAGAAGTAAAACTGACTTTGTTATGTGAGCCAGAAAATTAAAAAAAACAAAAAAACAAACATGTTTGTGTGTCGTTTCTTGGACTCATCTCCTTCCTCTCCAGCACAGGTCAGGGACAGCAGACAGGAATGGACTAAAGGTGATGGTCTAACACCAGCATCCCCAGCGGTGGTGCTCCAATCTGCCTGTAATCCCCTGGTCTCCATGCAGGACTCAGCCCCAGCACAGGGCAATCATCCCCTCTATCCTCAGCCTCCATTCAGGGTTTGCCTTCCTGTGGGGAGGAGGTGGCAGAGGTCTCTGGAGAGTTGTAACAACTCAGATTGGAAAAGCGGTGAGGTCAGTGAAGGCACTGCCCAGCCTCAGCAAAGAGAGATATCCTCTGTGGGTTTACACGATGAGGGAAGTTTGAATTTTATTGATCGATAGATTTTTTTTTCTTTTTGATTTGTCAATCAGCTGTGATTTGTAATGGGATCATTTTAATGGAAATGAGTCTTTTTGACCTAAAATGAAAGTGTGATGGATAATTTAGATGTATGTAATACACACTGAAGCACAGAGACTCCGTTTGCTCTGCAGAGCATTTTGTGGAGCATTTAACCCTTTGCATGCTTTGTCAATAAGATCATGTCTTTCTGGCTCATTGGCACTTTGAGAGGCCACAAATCAGCACAAGTCTTAAATGAATCAGGCCCCTGGAGTTTTTAAGTCTGTACTGACCCGAAGATAGGACAACCCCAATTATGAGACTACCCCCACCATTTTAAGACCAATCTTCAGAAAAGACTCTGGGCTTCACCTTTTCTTAGGGATGGGTACCTTTTACCTTTGAAACGATACGGTACCGATGCCCGGTACCTGGTAATCAGTACCGGTACTCAATGGTACCAATTTTCAGTACTCTTTTCTTGTTTATGTGGTAAAAAATATAAATTTGTTTAATAATAAAATGTAATTTTTTCAATTCAACATATTTATTCTTCAGTAGCCCCATTCCAAAATGGAATGAATTCATTTTTTCCTCAATGTTCTACACACAACACCCCGTAGTGACCACAATAATTTATTATTATTATTATAATCATTATTATTATTAATAATAATAATAATAATATAATAATAATTATTATTATTAATATAATAATAATTATTATTATTATTATTTATTTTATTTAAAAAAACTCAGACGTCACATGTGCATAAGTATTCACGGCCTTTTCCACAAAGCACAAAATTGAGCTTATGTTCATCCTGGTTCCACTGATCATGCTCAAGTTGTTCCTACAGCTTCACTAAAGTCCACAAATAAATTCAGCTGATTGGACCTGATTTGGAAAAACACACACCTGTCTACTTTAGAAGGTCCCACAGGTGACAGAGAATGTCAGAGTACAAACCAAGCAGGAAGTCAAAGGAGCTGCATGTAGACCTCAGATACAGGATGGTCTCCAGGCACAAATCTTGGGAAGGGTCCAGAAACATTTCTGCTGCTTTGAAGGTCCTAATGAGCCCAGTGGACTCCATAATCTGTGAATGGGAGAAGTCCAGAACCACCAGAACTCTTCCTCGATCCAGGCACCCTATCTAAAAGGAGCGACTGGAGGAGAAGGGCCTTAGTCAGGGAAGAGACCAGGAACCCCATGGTCCTTCTTTCAGTGCTCAAACTCCAGTTTCAGAGTACTCTATGGAGCAGTAACGTGCTGTGAGGTCCATGACAAGGGAGGCAGGCAGCCAGCTAAAGTTTTCTAAAGTTAAAAATTTCTATACGTGTGTGTTATATATACGATGCACTGCTCACATTTGCTAATACAAACTGTTTCTGGCCAGCCCTGCCCCTTTCACGAGATGACAGTCTGTGCTCTGTGTGTGTGTGCGCGCGCGTGTGAAAGCAGAAGGAGAGACGGTCTGAGTGCATGCATGGTGTGTGTGGGGCGGGACTACTTTATTTTGGTCTTTGTTTCCTCAATAAGTGTGAGGTTGTGCACAAGGTGCACCTTTTTTTCCTCCTCTTTAGTCTTTTCCCTCACTTTGGCCCGGACTCCTCGACACCGGTTACCAGCAACGAGCCAAGTAAATTAATGTTAATCAGCTTTCCCATCTACGGTCGGAGAAGTCCCTGAGTTAACAAGACGAAATGCCAAGTAAAACCCGAAACATACGTTCACCTGCATTTCTACAGGATTTACATCAAAGCAGAAAGAGCAAAATACGAACAAAAATAACCCGTATCTCAACAACACAAGATCACAGTCCAGGCACCTCCGGTATACTCTATTAAACGTCTGCACTAAAAAACTATTGCGAGACCTCAAAGAGGGTGTGGTATTACAACCTGCGGAGGCAGAGAAGCGCTGTGCCTCATCGATGCCCACGTTAATCAGTGTGAGACCTTAGTACGCATGCGTGAACCTGAACCTTTGTGATTTACCTAAATGATCTCTCTCTCTCTCTCTCAGAGTCTCTGCCTCCGACGCACATTACAAGCATGAAGCCAACGCGAAACGCTGTCCGTCCCCTCTGTTAGCCTCCCTCTAACTGACAAATCAGCAATTTCCTTGTTTTTTAATTATGACAAATTGTATACAAACAACTGAAAAAAAGGATATATATATATATATATATATATATATATATATATATATATATATATATATATATATATATATATATATATATATATATATATATTTTTTTTTTTTTTTTTTTTTTTTTTTTTTTCTTTTTTCTTGTTAGCCAAGGGGAGGCACTGCCTCCCCTGACCGCACACCACTGCTGTGGAGACAGGAGAACCTTCTCTGCAGCAATCCACCAATCAGGTCTGATTGTTAGAGTGGTCAGACTGAAGCCGCTCCTTAGTAAAGGGAACATGGCAGCCCACCTGGAGTTCTCCAAAAGGCCCCTGAAGGACTCTCAGACCAATGAGAAAGAAAATCCTCTGCTCTGATGAGACAAAGATTAAACTCTTTGGCATGAACACCAGGCGTCTTGTTTGGAGGAAACCAGGCACCGCTCATCACCTGGACCACACCATCCATACAGTGAAGCATGGTGGTGTCAGCATTATGCTCATGGGGCTGTTTTTCAGGAACAAGGAGACCAGTCAGGATTGAGGGAAAGATGAATGCAGCAATGAACAGAGACATCCTGGATGAAAACCTGCTCCAGAGCACTTTGGACCTGGGGCAACGGCTCATCTTTCAGCAGGACAACAACCCTAAGACCACAACCAAGATGTCAAAGGAGTGGCTTCAGGACAACTCTGTGAAGGTCCTTGAGGGGCCCAGCCAGAGCCCAGACTTTAAACTGATCCAACATTTATTGGGAGATCTGAAATGGCTGTGCACCGACACTCCCCATCCAACCTGATGGAGCTTAAGCTTGTGAGCCAAGCTTGTGGCTTCATATTCAGGAAGACTTAAGGCTGTAATTGTTGCCGAAGGTGCATCAACAAAGTACTGAGCAGTATGACAGGAGTAAATGATCAGTGTAGGTATTATCCTACTATGAAAAAATTTCAAACTCAAAGATTTCCCTGCTTTAGATCAGGAGAGCTGATGGTGTAAAAAGCAACAAGGACTAGATAAATTAACCACCTCTGTTGTCTGAAGGAAGCTCGATGCTAAGAGATGATGTATCGTTGGGGGAAAAAAAAAGTGAGAGTTTGTAATTAACACGTTTGAGATGGAAGCAGTGATATGCTGATACACTTGGATGTTGGATGAAAATAGCTGCAGAGCTACTAACAGTGAATTTAGTTGCTTCTTTGTTAACCTGGAAATAAAATGACACTGTGGATTTCAGCAATGTCTCAATCTCTGATTAATCATTATCCCTGTGTCACTTAGCCTCATCATAAATCACATTCAGGTAATAACGAGCATGCAGTTTCTTGTTTACCTTCTCCCTCCCTTTACACACACACTCACACACACACCCCTCTCATTGCTGCCATTATGAAGACAGATGCCTTCAGCCATTACACACTGCTCTTTTGCCAAAGGCCTCATAGACAGCATGGGGTAAGGTGGGAGGGTGGGGGGGGCTCTTTCCTCTCATTAACCCACCTCAACAGTGAGGGTGGTAATTTCAGCCGTATCAATCATGCCTAATTGGTCCAAGCCAGTAAAAAAATGCTGCATTTACGTATCGTCAAACCTCCTGGGAACAGAGGAGAGGGCTATAAAATGCAAAAGGTGTGAGCAGGTGATGGAGTTTCCTCCTGGGACTCATGCATCCTGTGGGTTCAACATGTCGGGTCTTTGATGAGGCGTTTTGAACTTTAATTCTACAACGCTCGGTTGGGTCTGTGCTCAGGTAAGATCCATTTCCAAGCTGATCAGGATGATTAAATAAATTAAACAAAATTATAAAGGTGCTTTTTTAAACACAGGAACATTTTCCAGGAGTTGGGGACTTTTTAAGAACTATGTGCTTTCTGACTGCAGGAACTAGGGTCTTTATTTAGTTCTGGGATTAGGGATGGATACCTTTCACATTTGAAATGATAGAGTACCAATAACCAGTACCTGGCAATCGGTAACCGTACTCAACGATATAAATTGCTATTATTACTTTTTTGTGTGTTTTTGTTGTAAAATATATCATTTTGTTTTATAAAAAATGTTTTTTTTTTCAATTTAACATATTTGTTTTTCAATATATAACCTTAAAATGCTGTGTTCATGTCCAACATGGAAAATCACCTCCTCTCCCTCACAGTCACAAGGATGCATTTAGGTACCTAGACATGGTACCTTTTAATTTGTCATGAATTGATACCCGGTACTTTTGACAGAATTTGGTCAGTACCTATAAAAGTACCTACTTCAGTGCCCATCCCTATCTGGGATATTTACCCCCTTAAGCCTTGTTTCCACCAGGCGTCTCAGTTCAGTTCTACTCTTAACGGGACGCATTTTGTGGCGTTTCTTTTGATTGCAGCCAGGACAGGTGCCCAAATTACTGACTTGTACCATCCCTCTTTTTGGGACCCTTCTGTTGGGGTGCCAGACATACAGATCCTACCCCAGAAGGTGGAGCTACAACACTGCAGTCCGTTGATTGGTTGAAACTATCGTCAGTTCCTGTGCAGCAGCAGCTGCTGCATTTCTCCTGGTTGCACACAATCTTCTCTGAAACAAAGCTTGATTGTTCTTTGTATCAAAGAGTCACATGCCAATCACAAAGAAGACGGATTGCTGGATGTCTTCCATCATTGCTCTTTGTTTACTGTGTCACGATTTTCTTCTTTGTTGGATTTTTGAGTGAGGTACACTGTGTACTGCTGTTATGGCATCACACTATCACATAGCTGAAGTGGCTATCCACACCCAGCTTACATACTGCCTCCTAAGAAGAGCACAGTCGGCAGTGGAAATGCAAACAGGATCATGCTTCACTGATTCCAATTCGTACCAACCAGTACTGATCTGTACCGTACCACTAGGTCAGGGGTGGGCAAACTTTTTGATTCGTGGGCCACAATGGGTTCTAACATTTGACAAAGGGGCCGGACCAGGAGCAGATGGATGGAGTGCTTTGGTAACCCCACCTCATTGGAGAAAAACTACACATCTTGGGATATGAAGAAAACATGTGCTTTAATTTCAAATGAAAATGAAGAAAAGCATTACAACAAAATATCTGACTCTGGAATGAGTCATAAAACACTGAAAATCAAATGAATAAAATGTGCCTTTTTTTAATTACTAACCATTTCTATTTTAAAGCACTGAAAGTTTGGTTATCCTTCAGGATATCACCATCACTCTCCTCCTGACTGTCTTTTTTTTCCAAAAACGGTCGGAGATGCAGATGTAGCCTACTTGTCCTGCTCCTTCTATTCAATTTGTTTCCCCGGTGCCAAAAATTAACAATGACCAGTGCAAGCAAAACAGTGGCAGCGAGTCAGTCTGTGGAGCGGCGTTATATTTGATCTGTTAAAAACTTTGTTGAGCCTTTAAATTAGCTGCCAACTTCTGAGCAGCAACTTTCCGTTCTTCTGTTGACAGCTTGCTAGCATAGTTAGCATGCTTTGTGGCAAAGTGACGGCTAGTATTATACTCTTTAAAAACCGCCACAGTTTCTTGGCATATGAGGCAAACAGCAGATGATCGGTGTTCAGTGAAAAAATATTTAGTTGTCCACTCCTCATTGAACTCTCAACATTCTTTGTCCACTTTCCTCATCTTAGGTCTGTTCATCTTTACAGAAGGGCTGATGGGTCAGGAAAGCCGATGTATCTACAGTGCAGCATCTAGTGGGAAAACATCAGAATTGCAGGGAAAATAAAACATTAACAAGGTTTATTCATCTAATTTTTTCAAGTTCGGCGGGCCGGATTAAAACGTTTAACGGGCCACATGTGGCCCCCGGGCCATAGTTTGCCCATGCCTGCACTAGGTGGTAAAGGGTCTGTAGGTGGCTGTGCCTGTGAGTAGTACTTTCCAAAAGTCCTGGCAGGGCAGGACCTGCAAGCTGCAAGTTTGTGATTGGAGCACCCACGGTGTTTTTATTTCCCCCTCCTTCTGTCCTCAATAAGATGACCCCTAGCTGGGATGGACTTGGTTTGGTACCTCCTGAACAATGGTCTTCTTTGAGCCTGATAGTGTGAATGTGTCTCTGTCAGCGATGGGAATGATCTTAACTGCTGGGTTGTACCAACAGTAACCTTTCATCCATAGCAGAGCAGTTCAAAACTGACCTTTTAGGTTTATTGTTCACATATTCAAACCTGATTAGAGTATGCGAAGCAGTGACCATCATCACAGATGAACAGACTGTGTAACCTGAATCGGGCATTTCAGTACCTGAAAGCTCTCTTTTTGCCAGGAAACAGCTCTCTAAATGGAGTGAAGTATCTGGGAGGGGATTCATCTTTTACAGCGATTACGGAACAATTCAAACAGAGCTGTTACACAACAGAAGCAAAACCTTCACACCTGCTCAATATTTTATGTTACACAACTCTATGTTTGATGAGAAGTGCAGTGATCATACTGTAAGCTTCACTGCTTATCTCTTTCAGCCACACATACACTACATGTGCGCGGTAACACGTAAGCATATGTGCTGAACCCGACCGACACAGCAGCACACTGAGGGGTGAAATGATGAATGGGCTGATCTAACGCTCTTATTTAAATATCGCCGCACTCGAGCGCATGGCTGTGTTCAAGGCAGGAAGACATGAGGAGAAATGCTGACGTGCAAACTCACAATTTCCCATCAAATGAATCTTTCACACAGAACACAGAACACTTTTTCCTGCTATTTCCTCTATTATCAGACAGGACGGCTGCTGCGACACAGGGTGTGGACTCTGTCTGTAGCTTCACTGTGACAGGCTGAGGCTTGAGCCACTCACACTGAGGCCATCAGTGCCCATATAAGGGCCTGGCTGATTTGACTGATAAAAAGGCATCCCCGAAAGATCTGATTCTCTACCTCATCCTGGCTGAAACAGAAAAACAATGAGTTCAAATCCCTGCTTCAGAAACAAATGGATGACACCATTGAGATTACGTCTCTGCTTTGTACAGGCTATGCACTGTAAAACACAACACAATATGTTGTGTAGATTGATTTTAAACAAGTAATGTGTAATAAGGAGTTAGAAAATTTAGTTTTTCTGAGTCAGGTCACCATAGAAAATTGAAGTTATCAGCAAGATGTTTTTATTTGATCAGTTCACACATGCCCAAATAAGCCCTGATTTTCTTGGCACTTCATTCACTTCCAGTCCACATACACTGTAAAAAGGTCATTTCCAATCAGTTTAAGTAATGCAATGTTTTAAATAAATCATACTCCATATTGTGAGTCTGACTTTTGTTCCCAGACAAAAAAAAAAACAAAAACAAAAACATAAAACTGTTGATCTAACTTGCTGGATTTGTTCGTTTGGTCGGCTTAAGAGTTGCTCTCAATTGCAATTGCTCCAAAGTGGGATTGGAGAAAAAAAATTGTGATTTGATTAAAAGTCAATATTGTGAAAACAAATGTTGTGTTAAAATGGGACTGGAAAAAAAAGAGTGTTTTTTTCTTAAAAAGCACCACAATGTCCATCAGGGCTGCAGCCTCCCACCAACTCTCTTTAACATTTACATCGATCATTTATCCAAACTGCTGGAAAACAGGTTCAGGTCTCCATTTAGTGGGAAAAAACCTTAAAGGATAAATTTGGTTTATACAGCTTTTGCATTGTTTATAGAATGATGTAGAACAAAATACTCACCCAGAAGGCTTTCCTGATCCAAGCAGTGCTTTGGGAGATATTTAGATCCAAAATCGTGCAGCAGACGTCCGTATGATGGGATCCATCGGGGCATAGACAGCGCCGCTCCTAAAACTGCATTAATCGTCCAAAAACCCATGTTTTTCACCAATATTCCATCATGGTCCACTCCGGGTTAGTCCACTGCTGCAGTCTGTGTCACTCCAGACAGTGCTGTGTGGCTGTAATGACCTCTGAACTGACAAAGACTTTGTTTACGTTTGTCCCTCAAAGAAAGGAGGAAGTGGAGTCAGCTCTCCAGAGAGTACTGCACATGCGCGGAGGGGCAAATGTAAACCAAGTCTTTGTCAGTTCAGAGGTCATTACAGCCACACAGCGCTGTCTGGACTGACACAGACTGCAGCAGAGGACTAACCCGGAGTGGACCATGATGGAATATTGGTGAAAAACATGAGTTTTTTGACGATTAATGCAGTTTTAGGAGCGGCGCTGTCTATGCCCCGATGGATCCCATCATACGTACGTCCACTGCACGATTTTGGATCTAAATATCTCCCGAAGCACTGCTTGGATCAGGAAAGCCTTCTAGGTGAGTATTTTGTTCTGCTTCATTCTATAAATAATGTAAAAGCTGTATAAACCGAAATTATCCTTTAATTCCTGGCTTGTTTCCACTCATTATGTCAGTTTGTAGAGCATGGGATGTTTTATTTTGAAAATCAACAGGAAGTTGTGATGTTGTTTCCGTGCCTGAGTTCCTGTTCCAATAAAACTGCTCTGCGCAGATCGATAGGTTATCGCTCAAGCTTCCTGCTCAAAAGAAGTCTTGTGTATCTGCTGGATTGAGTGAATAATAATCTGAACCCATGGCTCATTTTGACAGGAAAGCTTAGAAGTAAAACATCTGCTAAGAGAAGGACTGACAGTGATTCACTGTGTGGTTCATATTTAACAGAATTATCCATCTGTGTGTGGAGAAGTGAAGGTGTTTAATTTGACATCAATAGCAGTTAAAAGGGATGATGGAAGTGAATTAGAGCAGTTTTAACTGATCGATCAATATCAGGTTAACACACAGATGATTTATAACAGAGTGAAGTCTTTCAGCACAGCTGTCCCAGCCACACGATGAATCCCAGGATGCTGCTTCCTCACACACTGCCTGGGCTTCACGCTCATTCCTCTCTGCTTAGTTGCCATCTGACGCTGCCTCATTTGGCAGTGAACCTCAGGGATCTTTATTATGGGCCTATTCTTGGACTGGAAGCTGTTGAGTGTGACAATAAAGGTGTAATTGCAGACACACAGGCAGACTGGATTGATTCCTGCTATCAGTGTGGGTGAAGGAGGAACTCCAGGTCTGTCCGAGTGCTTCTTGTGTGTGTGTGTGTGTGTGTGTGTGTGTGTGTGTGTATGTGTGTTTGTGTCTGTGCGTGTGTGTGTGGAGGATTTTCTCCTTTTGCCCTCGGTCACACGGTTCTCACTGATGAAGGCCGCAGAAGCATCTTAATGAAACAGAATAGATGGAGGTTTGGGAGGCAGGCAGCAACATGAAAGAGTTTATGTGATGGAGGGAGGGAGTGAAGGACAGCAGGTGAGATGGCAGTAATCAAAGAAAGATGGAGGGAGAAGATGTGAAGCGTGGTGGGAGGACTCTGCAGTCAGTCTGACACCCTGAGTCCTTTGATATGTCACACAGCCTTTGCTCGTCTGTGCTCAGACAGTTCATCTTTATTTCCTCATATGACAAAAGATGCAAGGGTCCAGTATCAGTCCTTTCTAACCCTGTATATCTTCTTGTCTTGAGAGCATTTTTGTTTTTCAAAGATCTTCACATTCTGATGGGGTTGTCCTCTGACAGCAAGTGCACACACGAGGGGTCTGTTCCAGTGATGATTGCAAAGACTGCAAGGGAAGCTCAGCTTCCCCTAAAATGTCCCCAAAAAAGGGGTGATATGTATTGCTGTGTGTACATTTTATTGACAACATATGCCCTAGAATTTCTTCATCTTTTGTTCAGAATTAGGTACCTATCACAGGTAACTGGCTCCACCTCCCTCTCATTCATCCCCGCAGCATCTCAGCGATTTAACACAGTTGGACGCTCAGCGTCTTCTGACTTCAGCGGGGAAGCGTAGAGTGGGTTGTTCCACTGTGGAAACTGGATGGTCATTGGATAAATGCTGGGCTTTGTCCCGCCCATCAGCTCAGCACCTCTGGGGGTCTATGAGGCAGTGGGCTGGCCTGGACGCTGGGCTTCTGCATGATGATTGGATGATCTGTCTGAGGCCGAATCCCTTTTTGATTGACAGTGAAATGAGCCAGTCAGCGATCTTGAAGTATAACCCTCCACCAGAGCATCTTCTCAGTTCTACATTTACTCTGGACTGATCTGGAGGCTTTATCGATCCCCGGTGAGTTTACCTTTCTTAAAAACGACGAGCATTGTGTTTAAAGATTCTCTCTCTTTTCACCAATAAGCAGCTACAGCTACAGCTGTGGAGCTTCTCCCCCTGTCACTCACACTTACAGCCTGCAGGTGTAGAGAGGAGCTTCTCCTGTTTAAAGCAGCTCAAGTCTTACGCCCGCAACACAATGGGCCAAGGCCGTTTAAGCAATCTAGCTCTGCTGGCCATTGAGAGAACACTGGTAAAATCCCTGGAAAAAACACCTGGTTTTGAAGCCACTATGCAGCCAGAGTCTGTGCAGTGGAAACTACGAGGGACTAAGAGAGAATCAGAGTGGAGCCAGGTGACCAAAAAAAAAAAATATATATATATATATTTTTTTTTTTTTTCTTTCAAGAGCCTTATCTCTTCTCGGCTCCCCCTTTCGGCGTACTGCTATTCTCAAAAAAACTACACAAGACCAGCAGCTGTCAATCCTCATTAAATATGACATAAAACTCTGTAACCTCTGATGACTAATGAAAATGAAACCTTTCAGAAAATAGAGGACTTGAACAAAACGCAGTCCAATAATATTGTCATATCACCGCAGCATAGGGATGTGAGAAACATTTTTGCCAGGTGCATTAATTTTTTTAAGTTCGACTACAGCTCATCTGGAATGACTAGGCGACCTCACTCCGAGGCGTGCGAGATGATGTCCTTTTTTTTTTTTTTTTTAAGTATATGGATAAGAGTGCTAAACTGCAGTGACTGTCCTGTATGAAGAAGCAGCCCAGCGAACACTGAACACTCTGAACACTCTGAACACCAGTTCTCCTGAGTTAGAAGCCTTCATTGTGAGTACGTAGCGCTCGCTTTGTTTTTTTTTTTTTTTTTTTTTTTTGGTGCTGCACTAACTGACACACGGTACCACAACTAACTGGTGATGCTTTGACTACCCCTGGTTTTAGTCTTATGAACACAGACAATGATAATTCAGTGTCATTTTCCTACTTAGATTTGTTTGTGGGGGGTCTATGGTAAACCCTCATAAGGAGTTTTGAGTTGCCTTTTTGTGTGCTTGTTTGAACTAGACTGAGCTGTGTTTGGATGGATTAAAAACTTAGAAGTTGATCGAACTCTAAGACTATTTTTTCACTCAACTTGTATACATTGAATGTATACATTGAATGAAAACTGAATTGGATCGAGGTCTTGTTATTGTGGCTGAGCTTATTTTTGGTGATTTTATTCCATGTGGTGCGATGTGCTATTTGATTTGTGGTTTTATAGGGTTTGACTGAACTATTTTATTTCTATATTATATATATTTATCATTTGTCAGATGTGACTCTGACTGACACCCCACCTTCTATAACAACGTCAAACCCACTACAAGGTATCAACACAAAGAAAAAATAGCGTACGGCTTAAAACCAGGTATTCATCAACACTTTCAGGGAAGTGGCTTACAAAACATTGACAAGAACAGCTCCTGCCTCCCTGGGGTCCTTCATCCAGGTCTGCACTTCCTCTGGCCCATTACGCTCTGCTTGTGAGAGACGTCTGGTGCTCCCAGCCCAGTGCAGCTCTAAGGCCCCGTTTTCATGATGTTTCATCCAAAAACGCTCAAACGCAGTGAAGAAAAATCTGCATTTGCAAGGAAACACAGTGTCATTTGATAGATCTCCACTGAAGTAGACTTGGGCCGATCATGTGGTGTGTTAGTGTATGCTAAGATCAATAGTGGAGCAACAGATGCACAATTTGTTAAAGACAGTCAGCAGATTCAGCAAATTGAGCAGCACAAGCACAACATGGCAGTCCACAACGATTGTAACTGTACTCTTGTACTGTTCTGTGAGCTTGCATGAAGCGGAGCGTGAGCATTTTCACTGATAACACTGATTACTGATACTGATACTGATTTCCACTTTTTTTTTCGTTGCTAGGTGCTGCCCAAGTAGCTGCCTGTTGCAGCAGCTCTCTCTTCTTTGTCCGTTTCTTGTATTTTTTTTTTTCGTCTCTTTTTCGTCATCTTTGTATTTGGAGTGGATCATCACTTTGTATGGTTCATTGTTGGTCATGGACACCAAACTTTTTGTGGCTTCAGTGATATTTTTACTACTTTTCTCCTGTGTTTGTCTGGAGATCCTACATGTATCCATGGCTACATTGTTTACATGTGAAATTAGCTGTTAGCAAAAGGGGATCCGCTGCCTTGGGTTCTGGGCGAGTGGCACAGCAGGGGTCCCGCGGCGCCCCGGAGGATGCCCATGGCTTTATATCTACTTATTTACTTATTTATTTATTTATTTAATCCTCTTTTTAAAATTATTTATATATGTATGAATATATATATGTATGTGTATGTATGTGTATGTGTGTGTGTATATATATATGTATGTATGTATGTATATATATATATATGTGTATATATATATATATATATAAATATATATATATATATATATATATATATATATATATATATATATATATATATATATATATATATATATGTATATGTGTATATATGTGTATGTGTATGTATGTGTGTATGTATATGAATGTGTATATTAATATATATATATATATATATATATATATATATATATATATATATATATATATATATATATATATATATATATATATATTTTTATTTTATTTTATTTTATTTTTTTTTTGGTGAGTGAGGAGGAAAAGGAGGGGTATTTCCCACCTGAGTGGCTGGATGTTCTGAGTGCGCAATAATATGGTGCTGCCGTGTTGTGATATTGTTGTGTGGTCGTCTTGTGGTGCTGTGGTGTTGTTGTGCTGTTGTGTCAACGTATGGGTATGGATGGACAGAATGTTTATGTGCGGGTGTCAGGGTCCACGGTGGAGGGCTGGTGAGCTGTGATAAAGATGAGAGGGGGATAGGGGTGGGTTGGGACAGTAGGCTGTGTACGGGGGATACTGGGTTTCTGGGGAGAGGACTTCTGTGGTCTCTGGTGTCTGACCGGGTGCGCTGGGGGCCGGCACCGACTCGTGATAGGTGGTGGCCTGGGCTGGGTCCGTCCTCCCGGGTGCCTGGCCGAACCCCCCATCCTCGGGGGTGAGTGGCCCTTGGGCACAGGTGACCCCTGGTCTTACCCCCTGCACTCAATCGGGGGCCCTGCGTCTAGCGGGGCCTGCAGACCTCAGTCCCTGGCCCCTGGGGTCCTCCCTCTGCAGTGTCGGGGGCCTGCCTCTAGCCTTCCCGGGACGCTCCCCCCTTGCCTCCTCCTGGATTGGCGTGCTGCTGTCTCCATGGTGGTCTGTCTGGGCCCTGTGCTCTGTTGTGGCTGCGGGACGCCCGGGGATGAGGGCTATCTCAGTGCATGTCTGGCCTCTGGGAGCAGCGGGGCCACATCTGCATGATCACTCCTTGGCATGATCACCTGACCCAAATCAAACCCAATTTTCTATACTGCCACCTGTAGCCCTATATGTGTAGGTGAGTATATGCGTCTGTGTATAGATCTATATACGTATATGTACCTCTTTGCAATTGTCATTGTTGTGCTCACTGCTACTCATGATTTCTCCAGTTCATCTCTCCACAGGTGCTTCTTGTGATTATGATGTCAAAGACCCCAGGATACTGTCTCCTTTCAGGCTCAGTAGCTGGTTATTTGTTTCTCCTGTCTGTAGTCATCTGTTCAGTTGTTGTGGTTGTTCTCTACTGTTGTTTTGTTGTCTCTCTCTCCCCCCCTGTCTAGTCTCTTCTCTACAATCTTTTCCTTTTTCACTGTTTCTTTCCTGATATCACCTTGTTCTGGTTAAGCAGTAATCTTCAAACTTGGCAATATACGGGAGGGAAACTGTATGGATACATGTATGCGTATGTATATATATGTGCATACATACGTATGTGTGTGTGTATGTATATATATGTATGTGTATTTATGTATAAAATATATATATATATAATTTAAAAAAAAAAAAACACACTAATAAAGAGTACCATTTTAACACTCAAGGGCAGCTCTATACATTAACGGCTCCCTTTGGAAAAGCAAATGTGTTCTGCACAATACGGCAGCCAGACCATGATTCTGTTGTCGTGACGCTGAACAGGACAAGGGGAAAAAAAAAGAAAAAAAAAAAAAAAAAAAAAAGAAATTAGCTGTTAGCAGCCTGTAGCATGTCAATGCTAACTAGTGTAAGGCTTGATGATTTCCCTCGAGGTGAGGAGGAGGAGGTGAGGACGACGTGCTGGTTCTCAGGTGTGAGCTGGGAGGTGACGACATGGACCTGTCCTTCCATCCATGGTTGTTGGGAACGTGGGATCTATCGCCGGTGGGATGGACGAGCTAGCCCAGCTGCAGAGGGGCTGCTGGAGGGCAGAGTGGCATCGAGCTGTTTGCTGACGTGGCTGACGGAGCTGACATCGGACGCCAGCGCCACATTGGAGGAGCTTCACCTGCTGTGGGCAGACAGGATCCAGGAGACAGAGACTGAACAGACTGCTGGGGAGGCTCAGTCCTGGACCCTGTGGAGGTGGAGACTGGCTGGGCTGGAGAGTGGTGGACGGGCTGTCGTCATCTATTTTCTCATGGACCTTTTTGCACTTTCCATACGCTTTCTTACTTTTGTTTTCTTGATTGCTGCTGTGACTCCTGAATTTCCCCTTGGGGATAAATAAAGTGTTTTCTATTTCTATTTCTTTTTCTATATCGCCAGCTTACTGTTCACACAGCAATGGTGGCTGCAATGTTTTAGAAAAATTATACTCTGGAAGCCGTTTTCAAAAGTTTGCATTTTAGGTCGGCTAAAACACGTTTCCAGTAAACGAGAGACTGAAATGCAGCAATACTTTTGCGTTTCATCATGAAACCGTTGTCGTATTAACGGCTCCAAATCTATAGCCAGACTCTTCTTCTCTGTTGTGCCCAAATGGTGGAATTAATTACCAAACTCTATTTGATCCACAGAGTCCCTTTCTACTTTAAAGGATGTCTGTAGACTCATCTGTTCAGGGAAAACTTAGACCCTTTATCTGAGCCTCTTTGCCCTCTGGGATAGAATGAGTCAGAAAGTCTAAGACCCAGCTCTGAGTGAATATTTAGCGCTGATTACAGCATGTTGTTGAAGGTTGAAATATATTGTATTGATATGGACACATTATTTAAGTGGGAAAAAATCTTTTTGCACTTAATGTCAGCGGCTGCAGCCATGTAACTTGTAACACTTTGTTGCACTAAGGTTTTCCTCTCTTTCTAAATTCTTACTTGTGTTGTATGTTGTGTTGAAATGAAACTGTGGAAGAAGCAAAGAAAATCTGAGGGTGGATCAAAATCAAATAAAAAACATGTCACCATTATCAGCTCTGCAAAAACAAAGAGGTCCATTGTAACATAATGTTTAAGTCTCACCAGTTCAGACCTGTCACTGTTCAGTTTGTTTGTTTTTTTCACACACAGGACTGAATGAATGTGCCCACAGCACCACATTCATTTGGACTTCCATTTACAAGAAGAATGATGTTTAAACAGCAATCTATAAACCTGAGACGTGGAAGAGAACAGGGCATTGTATATGGGTCCATTAGGCTCACAGGCTCTTAAAAAACCAAAGGCAGACGTGATAAAACTCAGATATCTGCTCAGGACATCTGACGGATGATCACTGGGGTTCTCTGCCTGCTTAAAATGCCTCTTTGTCCCTCGTCTTCCTCCAGTCGTCTCTGTCTCGCTTTCAGTCTTAAATCTTATTTCCTCTCCTCTTGGCAGTGTCAGTCTCTGTTTTTCTGTCGGGCCACTCACACGAGACGCTGCTCGACCGCTAACCACGACCACTGTCAACAGTAAAATCATGATTTAATAACCACGAGGTCTCATGAGTGACTAGGCTGACTGCACCAGAGCCATGAAAGTCTCACAAAGAGGTGTAGAGACAATAAGACTTTCATCTCCATGTCTTTAAACATCAAGGCAGACCAAAAAATACAAACAGCTGTTGATTGAAACAACCTCAGACTCATATCTTATGTCTCTCTGAGGACCTGTGTAATTTTTCAATCTTAATATTTCTTCATTTGACTCTAAATGTGACAAATGTGTCATTAAAGCTCAATTTGACCGCTGTTAGAGCCCAGCATTCTGACTCCTGGCTCGTCCTGTGAGCTCCTCCATCTTCTTTAGCAGAGACCTCATGTTGTTAATTATGTGAGAGCAGACTCGGCTCATACCTCCTCTCCTAAAGCCTCTGTCGTCTTGCTCCAGTTCTCTTCTCTCCTGGTTTATGTCTTAAACACACAGAGTTCTGCAGGAATCTCCAGCGGTTTGTCCGTTGAGCCAGCTGGCTTTAGAGCAACCGGCTGAGCATGGTGTAAACATCACATCGACGACAACAACAGCAGTGAGAGCTAGAGGTTCAGAGTTTGGGGTGCCAACGTTCAACTGATCGTTCTTTATTGTCCATCAAAGTGAAAAATTGACTTCACCAATACAGGAGAAATCCAGCACTAAAATACAAACACTGTCACACATGAAACAGTTTATTAGACAAAATATTATAAGAAAAGGAAAGGAAGTAGAAGCAAAAAAAATAAGAGAATAAATTAAAAAAAAAAAAAAATGTAAAACAATATTAGAGAAGTTTGATTCAGTTTTGTGGGTTGGTCACTCAGCTGAATTCAGGAGGATTTAAAAAAAAAAAACACCCTCAGCCAGAGGAGATCTGTAGCACCTCCCAGAGTTCAGAAGCCCAAACTGACAGGGGATGGGATATGGTGTCAGGAAAGTGCCAATTTGAGTGGGCAAAGAAACCATAATCACTGTATAATGAGACCACTCTCCACGCGCTCGCGGTCTCTGCTTATGCGCTCCCTAGCATTCTCTGTGCGCTCGCAATGTCCGTCTGCACGCTCACTGTCACTTTGTCATACAAGCAAAGAGCCCATCCTCCTTCGTAGCAAGCCGTACACCATTATTATTTCTCCTAAGCTGTTCAATAAATTCATAATTTACATAGCTGTCTGTTCCTCAGCTAACCTCTTTTTTTCTGACATCCCAATCCTAACTTTCAGAAACTCCAGCTGCCATGATGGCCTGCGCCACTCTGTGTCAGACTGCCTCTGACCTGATAACAGTAGGCATGTAAGGTGACCAATCAGAAATGAGGTTAAGGTATTAACTGCTGGGTAAAAAAAATACCTTTTTTTATAAGACCATCAATTTGCTCTAGCCCAGCTGATGTTGGTTTGCACTAATTGGAAGTTCAAGTAATAATAATTACAGACAAATAGTATGGTGCATTTCCTTGCCAAAGTATACAGCCTTTCCATGGCGTGTTCAATACTTTTTTCCTGTGTTATCGCATTTAATTCCACATAATCATTATTTATGGACCTGAACGTTGTGATCTCTTTTCATGTGTGGATTATTTGAGTTAATACCAATGTCTGGTAGAAATTTTGTTTGAACTGTATCTTTGGAAATAAATGTGATGAGAAAAAAGTTGACGCGTTCAATACTTTCTGACCATTCCTCGCTGCATCCTGTTGGTGAATCAGCTTTACATGCACTATCAAGTTTACACCATACTTGTACATGCAAACCTTCAGTAGATCAGGCCCTAAGTGTTAAAAAATGATATTCTTACCTCCTGAGTGATGTTGGGTACCTTGCTGTGTGTACATATCTCATGTCAGCCCTACAGAAGCTACCACTGGGACTGTGAGGACCCACTTCAGAGCTGAAGAGCATCTGACCCTGTTAAGTATTTCGCCTTCAATCTAAGCCCTCGCTCTCCAAAGCAATTTCTGGAGCTTGAAACATCTCCAAGGTGTCATCCAGCTAATTTCCAGTGAATTGAAGATCTGACAGCAGGCAGCGTGTGAGAGTGTGGATCAATAAGGGGGGCCTCCTCACCACAGAGTGGGCCGGCTCAGTCTACTGAACCCTGTCACCAATGTCATTCTCTGTTAGCATAAATTGTCTGAACGGTGTCAGCTAACTTACAAGTCTATCACTCTGCGACCCCCCTGCAGTGTGTACATAGAGGAATACATGAACACACACACTCATGAGCTGGCACACACACCTCCATACCCACATGCACTTACAAGATTAACCTTCAGATGTGCTGCAGAAGCTGTTTACCTTGGTTACCTCACTGGTATCTGAGCAGCTCATCCTTCTCTCTGTGGTCTCATCGCCTTCAGCTATCAGTCTGTGTTTTTTAGGATCTGGTTTCTATCAACATACTTCAGTCATTAACCCAAATAATGTCATTCTGCTCTCTGACCACACCTGGTAACCAAGGATTAAAGTATACCTGCCTGGTATTTGAATCTTTACATCATTATCTGGAGCTGGAGCTGAGGGGTTTTCCTTCAGCTCTTCATTTTTAGATCCTAAATCACCCATAGTGCTTCCTAAAAGTATCCACATGGTATTTCTAAATGTCAGAAATGATATTAGTATGCATGAAGCAAATGCACACACTGCAGTCTATACTTCACACACAGTCCCACGGTGTAACCTCTACTTTTTTATGCTGTCACAGTGATCCTTATTTCAAACTCTGGGTGAGGTTTCAAAGTCTGCAAAGTCCACAATGTAAGGAACATTACACTGTAGAGTTTTGGGATCTACTGGGGTTAGCACAATCATCACTAAACATGTTATAGAGTGGCCTTAAATAGCCTCATACCAGCTGTAAAACTAATGATGTTCCTCAATAATGCGTTTCTAGAAACCACATATTGTGGAGGACTTACCCATCAGATCTTTCTCTGTTTGACTTTCTGTTACTGCTCTGATGGTCTCACTTAAGAATGATAAACATGAAGAAAAGGATTCATTTCAAGCCCAGCTATAGGCAGCATCCTCAGCATAACTTCTACTAAGACAATAAAGATAAGGTTCACTTTCTTGATCCTCGCTGGGGAAATTACTTTTCTTTGAATTGAAATACAGGCTGCACGGTGGGACGATAGTTTTCCCTGTTGCCTCATAGCAAGAAGGTCACCACTTGTGAAAAAATCAGGCAAGGTGGGCCTTTCTGTGCAGATTTTGCATGTTCTTCCTGTGCATGCATGGGAAGCTGAGTCTGTTTCAGGGCTCTGCTTCTTCACATGTGGACTAAGGACTAAACTGTGCCTGTTCAGAGTGAATCAGGTGATTCCTAACGTGTTCCTGAGAAATTGCAAGTGTCACAACTGTCCCCAGTCTTCCCAATCCCCAGTAAAGGAGATACCACTCTTTTTTTTCCCCTTCATATTTTTATTAAAGCAGGTTCACAATATACTTCATCAATGAAATGAACTCTTTTCCCAGAAACATTTACAAACAGATAAACCATATCGCTTCATCTCATAAACAACCTTCCCAATTGAACAAACAGATCTCTAAGTTTAGAAACAAAATAAAAAATAAAAAAAAACTAAGAAAAAAAAATTAAGGATGCATGTGAATGAATAAAAAAACACTCAAAACTAGAGTCAGATGTTAAAGTAAAAAAAAAAAGACACTAGTAGGAATGAATTTTGTCATGTGTATACTATACAAATGCATTAAAAAATACAGTATACTCTGTAGAAAGGGGAGAAACACACACTGCTCAATTTGAGATATTTAAAGAAACGTCAACACCTGCTCTCCATAACAACAGATGGAAAAACTGTGCTTGGAGAGAGGTTCAGACAGTACAGAGAGTTTTGTGATAAATCAAGCACAGGTTTGTCCTGAATCAAGGAGAAAGATTGAAGGAAAGGTGGCAGGGGGGTCAGCGGGTGAGGCACGAGAGAAAAACACTGATATCAAGAGATTTGATTTGATTTGATTTATCAAGGATCCCCATTAGCTGGTGCCGTAGCAACCAGCTAGTCTTCCTGGGGTCCACATTAAAATAAACATACAACAATTATACAATTATAAATGCAAAATGAAAACACATCACATCATACAGTGTGCAATGAATAAAATACATACATTTGTAAAAAAAAAATAATAATAATAACAGCCTTACAGATGACGGAAACATACAGTAAATTACAGTGTTAAGTAAACCTTAAGAGTTCCTTTAAAAGATAATTTGCTAAGAATACAGAGGGTATGGGGCAGTTTATTCCACAAAGTCATTGATCTGAAAATAAAAGATCTCATAAATGTATTGTTTTTGTTTTTTGAAGTGGGTAATTCAAGCTGTCCATTACTAGAAGCTCGAGTATAATGATTATGTATAGTATTACTAAATACTATCTGTTCTGTTCAGAGATGATGGTGTACTGCTATAGTATCTCATTAGGTAAAAGTTTCTTATAATATTGAAACATAAGTCTTCAGTGACTGAACAAAAAAACAATTTGAGCACTCCTTTATGGTGAATTTAATTTTCACTACCTTGAGAACAAATGGGATATGTAGCAGCCATGCTTTGAAGGAGGGGGGTTGTGAAGATTTCCATGACCGGAGGTATTTCCTGTGGGCATTTATAGAGGCGAAGGCAAAAACATTGTCCAGAGTGTCTGAGGTGACAACAATGTCAGGAGATCTCCCAAAAATAGTTATATGAGGGGATGGATCAATGGTTTAACCTAGAATGTCAGAGATGGATTTAAGAAAAAGACTGGAAGAAATTGGCTCATTCAGAACAGGACCAGAACACCACAACATGTGGGTCAGGTTCCCAGAGGCTGGGAACATCTGCTGCAAGTTTCATCAACTGAATCAGGGAAAACTCTGGAAAGTTTATATTTGCTGTAGTGAAGTCTACAAAGTGTTTTGAATTAAATGAGAGACAACCTAGCACAGCTAGGTACAGCTAGCTAAGAAGAGATAATGGCTCTGAGAGCCTTGGTCCAGAAATCTTCAGAGAGGTTGGTTGGTGAGATAACGCTCTTTTAAAGACCAGAAACAGCAGAGCAGTTTTTCCTCATGTGTTTCACCTGTGTCTCACTTCACACCTGTGTTGATTGTCCCTGTGTCTATATAGTCTCTGTGTTTCTTGAGTTCCTTTGTCAGATCATTGTCTGCGTTTGCTGTATGTGTATCCTGCTGTGTCGCTGTGTCTTCTCCATTTTCCTTTTGAGTTTTCTAGTGGCTTTGTTTTTTTTTACTTTAGGAAGATTTGGAGGATTTTGAGTTTAACTAAATAAACATTTTTGGTTAAATATGCAATTGGGTCCTCCACCTCTTGTCTCCTGCTCTGTGGTTCTTGACACTGTCAGTTGTCCACATGCTAAAAACGTGACTTGTTGATAAGCATCAACCTCCAGTCTAAGAATGACACAATGCCAAAGTGCTAAAATTTGCTTTACAGCCAAGTAAAGCTGTTTTCACCGCAGAAATGAACCTATTTACAGCCTGGTTCAAAAACGTCTCCTTCCTGAGTCGCTAATTTTAGCACACACAGTATGGTGGTTTATTTTTTTCTAACTCGGCAGTTTAGAGGATATAAGGATTGTGAGCTCGTCCAATCAGATGCACAGCTCAGCTCATGTGACTGATGGGTGCCCTATAGCTGTATCAAAGCCCCCGTCACTTCCAATATGGCTACGATAACCAATTTGCTTCAAAAGTCTGTTCCAGAAAAAAGATGGGTGATGTCGGGGAGACTACATCCATTAATCATACAGTCTGTGCTTGTTGCGTATGTGACTTAGGGCGCGGTCATACTGGTCATCCAAACCATGCCGTGCTTAAGCACAATTGCCCCCCTGCAGCGCTGTTCCCTCACTGGAGAGTACGGCCCGTGGTCACACTACAGAATGTTCTCCACCTTAATAATGATAAAACAAAGTACATCATGTTTGGGGACACAGGGGTGACTGGCTTTGGAACCTTGTTTCCAACACTAGGTCAAAATGTCAGAAATCTGGGAGTGTTTCTTGACTCAGAACTTAAATTCGACAAACAAATAAACAGTGTTGTCCAAAACAGTTTTTTCCAGCTTCGTCTCATGGCCAAAGTTAAAATGTTTTTAAATCACCACAACCATCCGTGCTCCTATAAGCTCAAGACTTGATTTTTGTAATGCTCTCTATGTTGGTGTCTCCCAGGCTTCTCTTGGTCGCCTCCAGCTGGTGCAAAATGCTGCGGCCCGTCTTTTAACCAGCACTAAAAGACTAGAGCACATCACTCCTGTTCTTAAATCACTTCACTGGCTTCCGGTCAAGTAGAGGATTGATTTTAAAATTTTAATGTTTGTTTTTAAAGCTCTTCATGGTCTCGCCCCCGTGTACTTTAATGAGCTTTTAACTGTTTGAGAACCTGGTAGAGCGCTGAGGTCCTCAAACCAACTTTTGCTGGAAGTGCCCAGGTCAAAATACAAACACTGGGGTGATCAAGCCTTTTCTGTCGCTGCTCCCAGGCTTTGGAATAAGCTCCCTGTTGAAATGCGTCTAATTTCTCACCTGGGCCTTTTCAAATCCAGACTGAAGACATATTTATTTAGGATGGCTTTTAATACCCAGTAGTGTGTTGACACTTTTACTTTTACTTTTAGTCTGTTTTTGCCTCTTTTATTGTATTTTATTGCTCTTATTGCGTTTATTATTTTCATTGCTTTTATTGTTTTTAATTGTTTTATTTATAGCTTTTTTTCCAACTATTGTGAAGCACTTTTGTTCACCAAAAGGGTTGTTGTAAAGGGCTGTATAAATAAAGAACATTTACATTTACATTTTGTGTAAATTTCTGGCACATTTTCATGAGCCAGACTTTAGCAGGTATCACACACGCACATGGCGCGCCTACACCATCGTGAAGCGTCTGTTTACATGAAGTGGGATCTCATCAGGGTCAGCACAATGAGACACAGAGAAGTATGCTACAACTTTAGAGACTTTTCGACTTGTGGTGAGCCGTTTACACCTGACACAGCCCTCTAACACCCCCACATCGTTTAAATTGATTGTCGAGAAATGCGCTTGCAGTGATCATATGTCATGGATGACACGTGCTGTCCACATGCTTGCGCTCGTGGATGAAGTTAACCGTGCCGAAGCCCACCTCTCCGAAGTGTGCCAAAGCAGAGAAGTGAATCGTGTTCAAGCCCGGCACGGTTGCAGTCACACTGGCCATTCAAAACGTGCTTAGGGCTAAAGTGTGCTTAAGCACAGCACAGTTTGCCAGTCTGACTGTGTCCTGAGGAAGAAAGCGAATATATCTTTTCACTACTAACAGTAACTTTAATCTGATCACTGGTTTAGAAAAAGTAACACCTTTTATTACTCGTTCCTGAAAAAAGTGGCATCACTGGTCCTAACAGACTCAAAGCCTTGTGTTTGACCTTAGGGGGTCTTTATGACGTGCTTCCCAGAAAGACAAAGTGTGCTGCTTGACGAACCTGAGGAGCATTTTAAAAGCCAAGGCTCTTCCACCAAGCACGACTTAGTGAGATTATGAAGGAATGTTTCCTCTCAGCTTTTCACAAGGTATCACACGGACCTCCCAATGAGTGTGTGTTATACTGCAGTGAGTTATTAAGCTAACATTTCAGTTATTGTTTTTAGAATCAGCCTCTAAACCTCTGGATGAGCCGGCCTGTAAAACAGGAAGAGGCTAATCGGTGCAGGAGTTATGGCCTCTGCTCGTGTGCTCGTTGGAGCTTGGGAACAATCTTGTTCTCGAGCCAATCGTTAGTTCTTTATGTCTTCATTTCTTCCCTCCTCTTTATGTCTCCATCCAGCAAAGGATTGCATCCACACACACACACACACACACACACACACACACACACACACACACACACACACACACACACACACACACACACACACACACACACACACAGGAACACACACAGAGAATAAAGAGCACACTGGCCTTCATGCTGTGATCTATGCTAGCCTATCTACAAAGATGTATGAAGCCAAGTGGAGTCATAAAGACCTCTGAGAGATTGAGTGTGTGCCTCTGCTGACACAAACGGGGGTATAAAGGCAGAGGGGAGGCCAGCACTGCACAGTATCTCACCCTGCTGCCTCTGAGCTCCTTTTCAACATCACCCCACACAGTCAAATCTAAACAACTAACAACAATTTGCAGCCATCATGACCTCTGTCCTCTGGCTCTGATGACTGCTTGGTTAAACCTGTCAGGTTGTGGTAGTGGGACATGCACCTGCAGGACATAGTTAGCTATGGGCCATTAGTCTTTTCTGTTATGAAGTCAGAGACACAGGGAGGTGTATGTGTGAAACATGTTTAGGTCTGTAGTTGCAGTTAAACAGCAGCTGCAGGCCTTCCTGCTTTGGCTGAGTTCTCAGTTCATTTGAGTTTCATCAGGATGACAGTCTGCCTCATTTCTTTTTACAGCAGGGGAAATGAGACAAACCACTCTCTTTAAACAGAATCATGAACACACACAACATGCATTTGGTCTATGTGATATTTTTTAAAGGGGACATATCATGCTTGTTTCTCCTTTTCACTATGCCAGACTAGGATGCCTGTAAAGCATTTCTGCCCTCAGTACAAGTCATTTAATTCCTTCATTGCCCCACAATAGCGTTCTCAATATCCTCAGTTTAGGCCATTCTGAAGATCTGGTTGAAACGCTCCGTTTGCAGAATGACCTCCAGTAACCTCGCAACGTCACAGCCCTTTGTGCTGTGATTGGTCAGTTCTATCAGAGGGGCGGAGGGGGTAGAGCCAGGGGGTGGTTTTTGCAGCATGGCAGTATTTACAAAATCGCCATATTGGATGGGGCAGACCGAGCGAGTTTGCTGTTTGTAAAAACTTCACTGTAAGGCATTGATAGCACTAATAAAATGGCAGAGTGTAGGATACGTCCTTTTGTATTGGACCATGAGTCAGACCCGGACGGTTCTGCAGCTGCAGTTTTTTAGAGAGGGGCAGGTGGGGTCTGGAGGAACTTGTCAATCAAAATCATGCTCGTAAACTACTGTGGGTGAGAGTGGTGTGCTCTTTGGATGAGAGATTAGCATGGATATGAGGGGAAGATGTGAGATGACAGAGACAAAGTGAGACTCTGCAGATCAGAAAAGTTCCAACAGCTCATGCTCCAACCGAGAATGTGTCGTGGTTGTTCAGAGAGAAAGAGCAGCAGGATCATGAGAAAAGACGACAGAGATCATGGAGAGGATCAAAGGATGGAGCGCCCGAGATGAACATGATTAAAAAAGGTAAGTTTTGTCTGTTTAAAAAACAAACAAACAAGAACACAGGAAGGGAGGCATACTGTAAAAGAAGAGAGTTCACTCTTCTTAGGTAGTTTTGGTGTTTATAAAATCATAAAATGACAGCCCTAATTTTGTCCCTTTTCAAAATTGCTGCTCTCATGAAATCATACACACACTTTAATTCAGGAAAATCATTGATTATTTTAAGAATTTTTGATTGAAAAAAAAATAATCAAAATTGTTGCTCATTCCTATAAATCAGTATTTACTGCATTGGAAAAATGCATTATTACTGAAAACTCCACTAAAAATGCCCAACCTGACCAATTTATCAAATGTGATACAAAAATTTACCCCAAACAAAATAACCATTGGGTTAACGATCATCTCAGAAAAATTTGAATTTTCAGGCAATTTTTTGATGGGTCAGGATTTGCAGGGTTTAGTCTGAAAATGTAATATATCTGTCAGCACACACTGAAGAAAGTGAGCCCCAACCAATGCAGACTCAAGCCTGTAGGAGATTATTTAGAAACGGCTCTGAATAAAGGATGGATGTCACTGATTTCATGAAAGCAGTTGAGTTTCAGGAGGTTTTGTTTGAGAACAGGCTGTAAACAGCTGGGGTAGTAATTTTGTCAAGTTCAGATTTAGTGATGGGAGAAACTGAGACAGAGATGATCCCACCAGCTGACTCCGACTGTGGTGGTGGAGAGCTGCAGAGCGCTGTCTGAAGATTTGGATGGATGAGATGTGGAACAGGACTTTGCTGAGCTCAGTGGAAGGACCTATGGGTGCTGGTGAGAGATGAATGGGTAAAGGAGGAGGTTTGCATCAATTTGTCACTGACGTGGCGATCTGAACATGAAGAAAGGGAGAGTATAAGGTGGAACGCCTGGTTTAAGTGTTCATTTCAGAGTGTCTGTAGGCTTTAGTTTTGGGTGTGTATGAGCGTGCAGTCACTGCAGCAAAATGTAGCCAGGAGCTGTCTTAGTGCTGTGCATCCTGGAACGTGTTCATGAGAGGAAAAGGAACTTAAAAAGGGTAAATATCATTAAAAGCAAACTTGGTGAAAGAATTTGGAAGTCCTTCTAGAGTTCACAAACTGTTTTCGGGGGTTTAGATCTCAGGACTGGGAATGGGAAGCGTTGCTCTTTAGACAGATTAAATAAATGATGTTCATGAATATTCGTCACACGGAATGTTTAATTAAAGAAACACATTCATCTTTTAAAAAGCATGTTTAAAAATGCAATTTGAGCTGTCACTTACAAACTCTCAGCTAAGCTATCTGCTTCTGATGTGAGCGTCCCTGGTCCCTGAGCCCTGGGATGTGGTCAACAGACCGAGTCTGTGTGTACACCAGACAAAAAGAAAATCTGTTCAACATTTCTGTCTCCACTCTACAGTTTCATTTAGCAGACGCTTTTGTCCAAAGCGACGTACAACACAAGCAAGACTTTAGACAGGACGGAACACCTTAGTTAGTGCGACAAAGTGCTCAAGTTATTTCGCTGCAGCTGCTGCCATTAAGTGCTGGAAGAAGTACCTCTTTTATCCATCTAAATAAATGTAGGCACAGCTAACAACAATTAAAAATCAACTTCAACAATATTCAATGATAAGTTCTAAATATTGACCAAGAACTGGGTCTGGGACCTTCTGACTCATTCTGCCCCTGAGGACAAAGAGGAGAAGGCTCAGATTAAGGGTCTAAGTGTTTCCTGAACAGATGAGTCTTCGGACATTTCTTAAAGTAAAAAAGGGACTCTGTGGAGTGTATAAAGTTAGGTATTTCATTTTACCATTTGGGAACAACAGAGGAGAAGAGTCTGGCTAGAGATTCAGAGCCGCGCTGGGCTGAAATCCAAAACAGCACAGTTGTTTTATCCTTGACTGGTTCACAAAGACTCTGCATGTCTTAAAGTTGCTTTGCCCATAAGCCCCGCCTCTGACAGGTCACATAGCCAATCACGTTAACCCATGTAGCTATCTTGTGATGATGGTTGCTCCCAAATGGCGGCATGGCGGTGCAGTGATTATCCCTGTTGCCTCAGAGGAAGAAAGTTCTTGATTTGATTCCATGACTGCTGTATGAACGGTGGCTGGTAGGTGTCAGGGGATTTGCGAACACCACACAACGGAAGTCAAAAGAGGTCAGTTATCCCAATCGACAAATAGAGAAAATAAGCAAAAGATATTTTTTCTTTTTAAACTTGAGCTATGATAAGTATAGCTTTATAAGAGTCTCACACTGTGATATCCTTCATGTTACTTGTATTTCTATATTTACTGGTAATGTGACATCCTATAGACATCCCATTAATTCAGACGAGTTAGCGTTTTTTTTTTAACACTAAATTCAACCTGTTAACAGCATCAAAATGTACGGTTGTTCTGTGATCAGTTGTCAGAAACGATACTTTACAACACATGTAACGTCTGTGAAGTTTGGTCGGTTTCAGTTAATAGTGACCATGCTAACTGGAGACTCTCAGCTATAGGTATCAGTTATATTTAGTTGAATAAATGTGCTTTGGTGGTTAATTTCCTCATGATTGTTGACTATTCATTTTACACTCACTGGCCACTTTATTAGGTAGACCTTGCTAGTACTGGGTCTGACCCCCTTAATCCTTGGTGGCATAGATTCAACAAGGTACTGGAAACATTCCTCAGAGAGTTTGGTCCATATTGACGTGATAAGATCACACAGTTGCTGCAGATTTGTCGGCTGAACATCCATGATGAAAATCTCCTGTTCCACCACATCCCAAAGGTGCTCTATTGGATTGAGATCTGGGGACTGTGGAGGTCATTTGAGTACAGGGAACTCATTGTCATGTTGAAGAAACCAGTCTGAGATGATTCCAGCTTTATGACATGGAGCGTTATCCTGCTGGAAGTAGCCATCAGAAGATGGGTACACTGTGCTCATAAAGGGATGGACATGGTCAGCAACAATACTCAGGTAGGCTGTGGACTTTAAACCATGCTGGTACTAAGGGGCCCAAAGTGAGCCAAGAAAATAACCCCACACCATTACACCAGCAGCAGCAGCAGCAGCAGCAGCAGCAGCCTGAACCGTTGATACAAGGCAGGATGGATCCATGCTTTCATGTTGTTGATGCCAAATTCTGACCCTACCATCTGAATGTGGAGCAGAAATCCAGACTCATCAGACCAGGCAACGTTTTTCCAATCTTCCATTGTCCAGTTTTGGTGTTGCTGTGTGAATTGTAGCCTCAGTTTCCTGTTCTTATCTGACAGGAGGGTCACCCGGTGTGGTCTTCTGCTGGTGTAGCCCATCTGCCTCAAGGTTGGACGTGTTGTGTGTTCAGAGATGCTCTTCTGCAGACCTTGGTTGTAACCAGTGGTTATTTGAGTTACTGTTGCCTTTCTATCAGCTCCAACCAGTCTGTCCATTCTCATCTGTCCTCTGGCATCAACAAAGCATTCTGGCCCACAGAACTGCTGCTCACTGGATATTTTCTCTTTTTGGGACCATTCTCTGTAAACCCCAGAGATGGTTGTGGGTTAAAATCCCAGTAGATCAGCAGTTTCTGAAATACTCAGACCAGCCCGTCTGGCACCAACAACCATGCTATGTTCAAGGTCCCTTAAATCACCTTTCTTCCCCATTCTGATGCTTGGTTTGAACTGCAGCAGATCGTCTTGACCATGTCTATATGCCTAAATGCATTGAGCTGCTGTCATGTGATTGGCTGATTAGAAATTTGCGTTAACAAGCAGTTGGACAGGTGTGCCTAATAAAGTGGCTGGTGAGTCTGCTCCACAGTGCTTCTGCGCTCAAGTTGCACATGCTTTCGCTGTTCTTGATAAACAAATAATCCCTCTATATTTAGCTCTATACATCTGTCATGTCATAAACATAGCATTTTAGCTATAACTATCTCAGCTGAAGTTAAAAAAAAAATGAGTTAAAGCACCCGAAACCGTTGATCACAGCAGCTCAGGTTTCAATCCTCCAGACAGAGAAGAAAGAAAAAGAATCTCATACTTTCTTTCTGACTCCTGGTGGAGCTGCTAACAGAAAACCTGAGGATGTTAGCAGGTGAGCTACAGGTGAGAAGTAGAACAGCTTGTGCGAACACAGTGTATCTCACGGTTCAGACAAAGTGGAAGCTCTCTTCACTCCCTGGTGGGTGTGAAATAGGGAATCCTTTGAGCAGAGGAGTGAGAGAGGAGAAAATGAGGAGGAGAGGGAGAAAAAACAGGCTTTCAGAGGGTAAAAATGAGACTTTGAAAAAGCAAAATGATTCTCATAAAAGTGCAATTTCCATTCCACCAAGGAGTCTGCATTCTGAGGAAACGGTGTTTAAGCAACTTTTTTACAGCTGCAGTGCTTCTTCCAGTTTATATCTGCTGAGAGAATGAGTGTATTTATAAGAGGAAACAGGAAAATGGTGTTTATCACAGAGGATGTCCTGACACAGGGTGAGGAGATTGGCTTTATTCTTTTATTTCACATTCACTCACATCTATTCCCTTTTATCCAATCAGCGTGATTTCATACAGATGTCATAGACTTCCCTCCACACCCTCTGAGCACCACTCTGTCTTTATTTTTTTCTTTTCCTTTTCTATATCATCATTCAGTATTGACACTGCAACACAGCTCCTCCAACATCATGCTTTATATCTCTCAATGCCATAATACTGGTATCCCAGAGTGTGATTTCACGTGGTGTTAAAGTGTGAACACACAGTGGAAGCTTCACTCACTCACACTCAGCACACACACACACACACACACACACACTGCCTGATCCCGTCTCACTCTGTGGAGCCTCTCTTACTACATCTGATGGAAGCAGAGGCGGCTTATCTCTGTCACAGTCATGAAGGTAAGATGTTTGAGAAATGTGTGAATTCAGGGCGTGATGAAAAGTTGCATGTTACTGTGTTGGATATCTGAGCAAACACTTAATCTTGGCTAAATTCTGGGTACTATAGAATACTAGTGAGCATTTATGAATGAATTTGAAGAGAAAACATTTTAATGAAGTAGAATAGAATAGAACAGAATAGAATAGAATAGAATAGAATAGAATAGAATAGAATAGAATAGAATAGAATAAACTTTATTGACATAGCAGTGAGTTTTATATTATTTTATAAACTTGTCCTGGCAAACAGTGGGTTAATATCACTAAATGGAAAATGGACCAATCACAATTTTCCTTTTGATAGTATCTGGGTAAATCAGCGACACCTTCTGGCAGGCAGGGCCTTCAGTAACTGCAACGAATGCCTGTGTAACTCAAGGGAATGTGTACACAATTTGACAATGACAGCTGTCTTAGCCAATCATATTTTGTTAAATTGGGGGGCGGGATCATTTCCTGTCATCCTCTGGGGATTTGCGAATACTTTATGGATAAGCGCCTAACTGTAGCTGTGAGAGATTGAGGAGAAAAGAGAAGATCTAGTCGGCAGAACGTGAAGAGAAATGGCGGAAAGTAACTGAGAAGACTGTGTGGTTGCTGGATTACTTGAAACTCCGTTTTCAAGGCTGTCTTTTCAAGAAAAGCTTGAAATTGCGCTGAAAGCACGCTAACTCCAACCTGGTCTAACCTCGGCGCAGGGCGGAGTGCACCCTCCCCAGCTGTAATTTGGTGACAGGCGCACATGTGCGCACATGTCAACAAAGCCTCAGAGGCAGGTTTCCAAAGTGTCAGGCACATTTTAATGCAATAAACAATCACAGCAATCACTATTTAATGTAACAGTCTGAACCATCTTATACATTTATATCTATATTAACTGTCCCGTCACATTTGATGTTTGATGATTAAAGCCATTTGTCATAATGGAAACTTAACCTGACGGCAGCTGGAAGTTTGATGCACATCTTACAATTAAACAATAAACAGCCTTAACATCTGATACTGAGTATATATCTGGCTTCTCTCATTTCATTTAATTCAAAGAAAAAAAGGAGAAAAAAGACGGAGAAAAAAAGAGAGGAAATAAATGTATGTTACTCTGGATGTACCTGTTATTTCCCATATTCCTCTATTTTAGTCTATATTTTTAACGTGATCTAAAAAGATGGAGTACATTATTGTAAGGAGGATGATGAGGAGACACCAGGAGAGTATACAGTATATCACTAAAGGTACGCATGATTTAAGCACAAATTTGTGCGTATGCACTGTTAGTGAATGAGGCTCATTGTGAGCATAGTGATTGATTTTAAGTTGATTTTTTTCAATTTTAAATCTTAATTTTTTAATTGCTTGAAGTTGTGTTAGGTATTGCAGTGTTCAGGCACATGATAAATTTGTAATCCCGCAAAACTATCAATATACTGAACTTCCATGTCACATGATTCTGGCTATTGTTTTTATTTCTTTGTTTGATTGTTTATTGCCATGTGTGGTCCCTTGGCCCAGTGGCTGGGGCCACGGTTTGCCACTGCATTCAAGAATATATGACTGGAATGATAAAATAAGCTTGTCTATCATTGCCCAGTCAGCCAGTCTCCACTTCCACAGGGTCCAGGACTGAGCTTCTTCACCAGTCTGTTCAGTCTCCCTTTCCTGTATCCTGTCCACTTACAACAGGCAAAATCCCTCCAGTGTGGTGTGTGAATGTCCAGTGTTAGCTCTGTTAGCCATGTCTGTGAATTGCATGATCCCACTCTGGTATCCCCTCTGTTGTTGGGTTAGCACCAGTAACGTTTGGTGAGGTCCATGACGAGGGAGGCAGGCAGCCAGCTAAAGTTGAAATTTCTATGTGTGCTATATATATGGTGCACTGCTCACATTTGCTAATACAAACTGTTACTGGCCAGCCCTGCCGCTTTAACACGGTGACAGTCTATGTGTGTGTGTGTGTGTGTGCGCGTGTGTGACATAGCAGAAGGAGAGACGGTCTGAGTACATGCATGGTGTGTGTGGGGCAGGAGTACATTATTTTGGACTTTGTTTCATCAATAAATGTGCGGTTGTGCACAAGGTGCACCTTTTTTTCCTCCTCTTTAGTCTTTTCCCTCACTTTGGCCCGGACTCCTAGACACCGGTTACCAGCAACGAGCCAAGTAAATAAATGTTAATCAGCTTTCCCATCTACGGTTCAGAGACAGACTGAAGTCCCGGAGGTAACATGACGAAATGCCAATTAAAACCCGAAACATACGTTCACCTGCATTTCTACAGGATTTACATCAAAGGAGAAAGAGCAAAATACGAACAAAAATAACCCGTATCTCAACAACACAAGAACACAGGCCAGGCACCTCCGGTATACTCTATCAGAAGTCTGCACTAACAAACTATCGCGAGACCTCAAAGAGGGTGCAGTATTACAACCTGTGGAGGCAGAGAAGCGCTGTGCCTCATCGATGCCAAAGTTAATCAGCGTTAGACCTTAGTACGCATGCACGAACCTGCAAAACGTTGTGATTTCAAGTAAACGGTCTCTCTCTCTCTCTTGGAGTTTCTGCCTCCGACGCACATTACAAGCATGAAGCCAGCACGAAACACTGTCCGTCCCCTCTGTTAGCCTCCCTCTTATTGACAAACCAGCAATTTACTTTTTTTATCTATTAGTTATGACAAATTGTATACGAACAACTGAAAAAAAAAACATTTTTATTAAAAAATATATATATTTTTTTCTTGTTAGCCTAGGGGAGGCACTGCCTCCCCTGCCTCCCCTGACTGTACACCACTGGTTAGCACGGTTAGCTCGTCTATCTTATTGGATATCGATCTTACATCCCTCATGGGTGGAGGGACAGGTTTGTGTCGTCTCTTCTGAGCTCACACCGCAGTCCCAGCACGTCACCAGCCCCAGTATTGGTTAGCATCAAACAAAAAAATGAAAAAAACAAAAAAGACAAAAAAACAACTACTAAGAGAGAGAAGCGCCATTTTTTAAACTTTTTTTTTTTTTTTTCTTAAGTCGTGACTAAATCTAAAATAACTGTAGAAAACTGGGTCATGACTGATATGGATCTTTGAGGCCAAAGCTGATTCTGATATTTGACAGAAAAAAGAGATTAATCGATGGATTAATTCTAAAAGCATACATAATGAATAAAATAACACTTTTTTTTTGGTCCCTTAATACCTCAAAGATGTGAATTTCTGGAAGAACACTGTGCTCAATTACAAATCTTTGTCCTTTAGTACATGTTTGACTTTACAACGGACAGCTATTTTCAAATACAAAAAAAAAAAAAAAAAAAAAAAAAAAAACACAACAACAAAAAACCCCATTAAACTTCACAACTAATAGCACTGCTTTAACATTTGGAACCTTAGTTATAAAGTCAGTCATACGCCTACACGTAACTTTTCTTTTATCTTCCTGATTGGAAAACATTGACCTGTTAATACTTTTACATTTGGAGTTTTTTTTAGTATTGTGTACAGAGTATTTGAGTTACGTGATGGAAGTTGAAATTAAGGTTTAATACATAAGTTGTGAATAGCTAGGATATTAATGCATTTTCTCATATAGGTTAGCATCAAGCTAGTGCTGGGTCATTGCTAATTTCTCAGCATTGTTATAAAGTTACCTATCAGCAAGTTCCATCCAGATCAATCCTGTCATGTTGCTTGGCTGTAGCTCACTCCTGTACATTACTGAGAAGACAGTAATGAGGACTGAGGCTGAGCAGTCAGAACTCCATGTCGTGGACAAACAGCACAATCATTCTGTGCTACTCCAACAATTACCAGCATTTACTGTTTTAGCATAGAATAGAACTTTATTTGTCATTGCAACAAGTACAACACATTTTTATGAGAAATTAAGCATATATCTGTGTTTAATCAGCAGCACTCTGCCACTGATTATTTTAAAAAGGTCTATATGGGCTGGCCAATACTGCTTGACTGAGAAAATGACGCAGAAAGTGTAGAAAATCATTTAACAGCTTCGAGCAAATAAACCTCTTTACACAGTTGAATGTGGACAGCAGTTTTTTAAAGCAATGTCCACCACGACATTGTCTTGACCTCATTATCTGAAGCTGTAAATCACCCACAGTGTCTCTGTGGACAGCGCCTGCCGCAGATCAATACGCCACAATCAACTGCACTGACCCCTGGCATGGAAATCACCCACAGTGGCTCCTTGTTACAGCTGGTACCAGAGTCAATTATTAAGCCAAATGGATCATCAACAGATGCATTAATGGTTAGCTCAGGCAGGATTAGGAGATGATCTCAGGACCCAGCAGCAACCACCTTCATCTTCTAAACGGGAGGCCGTGTAACGTTCTGGGAATGGACACCAAGCCAAGATGTCTTCTTTTCCAACCAGTTCACACCTAAATATATCGTCAGATTGACAGATTATGTCAGCTTTTCCTCCAGCATTTACCAAAGTCTGCTCAAACAGTCAGATCTACTCAAACAGCAAACAGACACACAACTGAGAATCTAAAAATACTGAGCACAGACTGCATCATCATATGGAGTCTGGGACCATGGATAGGGGATTCATGAATGATAAAATTTTAGAAATTTCCGGATGTGTGTGACACTGAAATTTTTAATTTCAACAGGACTGCACACGAGGGGTCTGTCGTCCACGAGGAGCTGTGCAGACCATAGACCAGGTCTGCAACCTTTACTTTCATAGGAGACATTTTGCCTCAGATCATCATGATTGAAGTCATTCTGGAGCCACAAAAAACTTCTTTATCTTCACAATAAAAACTATAAAGAGTATAAAACCTTCACCTTCAGACTCTCTCTCTGAATGTGAGTAACCAGGTTAGAAATCTAGGGGTAATATTGGACTCAGACTTAAACTTTAACAGCCACATCAAATCAATAACATCAGCGGCTTTTTAACATCTTAAAAACATTGCCAGGATTAAAGGAATAGTGTCTAAACCTGACTTAGAGAGACTGATCCATGCGTTTGTCTCCAGCAGGTTAGATTACTGTAACGGCCTGCTCACTGGACTCTCAAAACGAGCTGTAAGACAGCTGCAGTACATCCAGAACACTGCTGCTCGGGTCCTGACCAGAACCAGGAAATACGACCATATTAGTCCAGTGCTCAGGTCTCTGCACTGGCTTCCTGTGGCTCAGAGAATAGACTTTAAAACAGCTCTGCTTGTTAACAAGTCCCTTCATAGTTCAGCACCAAACTACATCTCGGACATGCTAGACCAATATGAACCAACTCGGTCTGTGAGAACCTCGGGGAGGGGTCATCTGCTGGTGCCCAGAGTCAGGACTAAACACGGTGAGGCTTCATTCCAGTTTTATGCCCCAAAATCTGGAACAGTCTTCCAGAAGATGTGAGACAGGCCTCAACTCTGACAATGTTCAAAGCCCGGCTGAAAACTGTTCTGTTTAGCTTAGCATACAACAACTGAAAGTATTTTTTTCTGCAGTCTTCTCTTTGAATTTAATTAATCATTTTTAATATTTTATGATGTGATTTTATGCAATGATTTTATTTTGCCTACTGTGATTTATTTTATGTTAGCTGTAAAGCACTTTGAATTGCTTTGTGTATGAATTGTGCTCTACAAATAAACTTGCCTTGCCCTAAAATTCAATACATAGTTAAAATCAAGTGAATAATAATCTAAAGGAGAAGTTATTTTGGAATTAACTAAATGTACGTGTAATGTCTTCTGTTTTAAAAATAAATTCCAAAAGTTTGTGAAATTTAAAAACTTTGCTAAAATTTCAAAAATGCAAGTTTAAGATGTCAAAATTTGGGAAAAAATGCACAAAACCTCAAAAATTTCCTAGAATTCTTTTTTTTTTTTTTTTCAAAAGGTTGTAAAATAATTTTGAAATTTCAAACATTTTTTGAAAAAATTGCAGAACTTCAAAATATTTGAAAAAACAATTTTATAACTTATATTGATAATATTGCTCAACTCACCATTTTTGTTGGTTGCTAATGTCTTGCCACTTAAAATGTATATTGAGTTAGACATTCATGTTTTATTTGTGATGCAGACATATTTTAAACACATTTTCTCGGGACATTCCAGTTTAACCCCCTGTGAGTGATTTGTTGGTATAACCTTTAGTTTCTTTGTAGAGCTAAAAAAAAAATGTTAATGCCTCAAGGTAATTTTCTATATTTCTTTCACTTAATGAATTCCCCTCACTGTATCGACAGTGCTATAAAAGCACATCTTCAAACATCAGAGTTAATCAATATGGAACAATGAGGTGAAAGAGCAAAGGTTAGCAGATCAATAACTGTGTTCCCAATTACTTTCAAATCCACTGTCTCCCTGCATTTCTTACAGAGCTCTATCTAAATGAGAATGCGCTCATTAAGCCGCCATAAGTCTGTTTTTTTAGGAGCTTTCTGAGACAGAGTCAAGTTGTTTCCATGGAAAAGCGCTTTCCTCTTCTTCATTACTGCAATTTCTGCTCTTCTCATCAGGGAAATCACACAAGACTGCAGCTGACTGCTCACCAAGTGGAGGTAAACGCTGCGCAGAATGGAAGTGATGAAGTTTGAATTGTGACTCAGTTGTTTACAAGCTGTGTGTTTTCACAGCAAAGAGGAGGAGAGCCGTGGATTGGGAGCTGTCAGATGTGACCTGAAGAGGACGATGAAAGTGTGCATCAGGGGAGATGAGAGGAGGGAATGGAGAATCCCAACAGCTCGCTGACTGAAACTGATTTTTATTAAAATACCAAACGAATCCTCAAGCTTAGTGAGTAATGAAACATTTAATATGTGTGTCATCATCTCAAGCTCAATAAGTTATTCATAAATAACCCCAGATAACTTTCAATAAGGGAACAAACTGTTTCAAGTATCATCAATCCTTAAAGTAAAACGTGTGGACGGGCCCCTGACAGCAGGGACTTCCTCCTCCTTCACCAGTGAGAAAAAGTTACCATTCCTGGCCCAGGAACTTTTCTTTAGAGACAGAAGTTATGGTCTCATACCAGCGTGGAGGTGGTGCTGTATCAAAACCAGTCCAGGACTTAGGCATTGGACAGATGCCAAAGTAACGATGCACCAAGTGGCTGATCTGGACAGAAGGTCAGACACTGAAGCAAAATTGAAACGTGCAATTAACTTTTCATTTCCAGATTGCATTTCACCTTAGAATAGAATAGAATAGAATAGAATAGAATAGAATAGAATAGAACCTTATTTGTCATTGCAACAAGAACAACAAATTTGCAGTTACATCCCTTCCAAGACATAAAAGAAGACAAACTTAGACAAGGAAAGACCGGAATGGGATGAACGTACTAGCCAGCTACCCAGCTCTCCTTTGACTAGATAAGAAATAACAACATTGGGAGAGGAGAGGGGGGAAAAAAGGTCAATCCCAGACTATTGCCCAGCAGGGGTGTAGTTTGAGATCAAGAAAAAAACACCCCAGCTTATAAGCACATAAAAGACAAAAAGCTTGAAGACTAGCACAAGTGTCACTGCTCAGCAGGGGGGCGCGCACACAGCATTTCTCAGGTGCTTATGCATCAACCCTCTGTAGCTGAACTGTAATGGTACGGCCACACCGGACGCGAATTTGCGCGGAGATTACATAAACAGTCAATGCAAAGGTTCTGTTAAGACGCCGATTTGCCCGGGACGGTGCGTTGGACGCTTTTGCTTGGCGCGTCAGTGCATTAGGGCGTCAGACGCCTCTATGCTCGAGTTAAAAATATTGAACTTTTGATGCAAATCCGCGTGAGGCTGTGCTGCAGCAGCCAACCAGTGATGGCATTCCCCCCGACGTCACTAATTTGATGACGTCTTGGGGGAACCACCACCTGCTCTGGCCCCTACCCTGCCAGAGGATAACCTTGCAGAGCAGACAGACCTGCCTGATTCAGTTTCTGAACTCCTGCAGGTCCATCTTGCCAGGCTCCAAAGACCAATGATTTCACTCGGCTAAATTCTAACCAACCCAATCAGGGAAGAGAGGCGGGAGCTGTGGGAGCAGCGTAAGTGGTGAGCAGACGTGATGTCAGCAGACTTGTCAGCGTTCCCTTGATTCTTAAGTTAAATTTATAAAAATGGAAGCTGTCGTCTAACGCTTTTTTCACAGCTGTTTCTCGTGATTCAGTAGTTGTTCATCTATTGTTTCTTAGAAGCATCGGCTCACATAAACTACGTCATACCATGGCTTGATGTGGATTGGTCCGTGGTGAGTGTGTTAATCAGAACGGTCGTCCAATCACCAGCTGCAAAATTTTTTTTTAAGTCCCGAAAACAAACTGGAAGAGCTGCTACCCAGATGGACTAGTGAAATATTTCCGTGGCGGATATATGAAAGTGTTCGTCTGGCGTGTCAGATTAGCCAGAAGATGGGGGAGAAAATCTGTGCGGTGTGTCATTATCCAGAGTTATACGATACCACGTGTGTACTCTACAGGGACCGGAAAAAAAGGAGCAGGCTTGGGTGAAGGTCGCTGAGGAGACAGAGTTCTGTAAATATTCATTTCCAGCTGGATTTGTCTGCATGGGCTATCACTGAGTCTGATTGTGTTTTCCTCAGTGGAGTTTTGTCGTAAAAGATGGAAGAGCCTCAGGGACACCTACCTGAAAGAGAGGAGGAAGGAGCAGCAGCAGCAGAGCCAGGGAAAAGATGGAAGTCCTCTCTGTCCTCGACACCTTCATTATCCCCAGGGAGACCTCCAGGAACATGGGTCGGGGGATCGAGGATGAGATCGCCGATTACCAGGGAGAGGCAGCAGGCCATGATTGTGATCTCCAAAGCTTTCACACACTCTCCTGTCATGCCGTTGAAACCACAGCTCATTGTTTTTCAGATGCTCTTTTGAGCTTTCCATCTTTAAATGAGAGGGCTCTCTTCTCCGCCTGCACGGTGACGCGTGTCAGCCCCTCAGCTTGTCAAAATAGTCCGGTGTCTAGACTCAGGCGTTCATGTGGCGCATTACAGGTGTGACGTGCAGTTAAATTCACGAATTCACATCCATAGGCGTTGAGTTCAAGGTTGTGTGTGTGCCATGTGACTTCATGTGAGTGTATGTGTAAGCCCATGGACTTCATCTCCTCGAAACTCAACAATGTCTGCCGTCTGATGGTGGCTGTGGAGACGACCTCGAAGAGTTCTGAACCAGAGACAGGAGAAAGGTGGGGGATGGAAGGGGGGGGTGCCATCTCCTGCATGCCATCCAGGAGAGTAGAGCACTTATCAGCCTACCAAGGACAATGCAGAGGAGCCGAAAGAGAGATAAAAAATTGTCTGGATCAGGCGGACTGTAAAATTTTCTATCTGCTTTAGAGCAGCAACAACAACAACAAACTATGAGGCCAGGAGTCAACAGGTCCCAGGTTTTACAGCCAAACATGACTACAGAATGATATGGAGCTAAAACGATGGCTTTAATGTTTATTATTGATATAGCATACTATTTACATATCATTGTGGAAGCAGGTTTGGGTGAGGGGGCTATGACAGTAGTGGTGCATGATGTGATGAAGGCATGAGGGGGGTCTTTGGCTGTTGTGAGGAAATTTGGACCTAGTTTGCAACCAGGAGCTGATAGAGAGGTGTGTGGCTTCTGTGGATATGTAGAGTTGAGTGTCATCGGCATAACAGTGAAAACAGAGACCATCCCGATGGATAATCTGGGGTAGGGGATAGAGGATGAAGAGGAGGGAACCCAGCACCAAACCCTGAGTTTGATGATGATGAAATTCAGCTCCATGACAGAACATTCAGGCTCAACTAAACCAGTTCTCAGTCAGGTAGCTTGGTAGATCCTGATGAACCCTTCTGTTGTACCTCCTCTGTACACACAGGGAGCAGTGCCCCACTGTGAGGGATTATTTATCTGCCAGCCGTGACCTTTCACGTGTCAGGGTTAAAGGGTTAATACCACATCATAACTCAGAACAGTGTGTGGGCAGCAGAGGAGAAAGACACAGTGGAGACTCTGACATGTTCAGAGGGGGGTGGTCAGGGTCAGGGGCTCTGCCTGAGGCTGAGTGGACTGAAGTATTGGACCAGAGGAGTATTAACATATCAGTCATTTTGAATAATGGTGGTGGTCAGAGGAATGACTGTTTCTGATTAAAGGAGAGTGGGAAACACTCTCACTGGTAGTTTATTACATGTTCAAACATCCAAAAAGCACAAAAGAATAATAAAAGGCATCGTAAAACACTTTCCCCAAGGAGCAGGTCAAGATCATGCTTTGTTTATATCATTTACCCAGAGCTAGTTTTCAACAGGAAGAAGTTTTGATGAAGCCAGCATTGGCCACACAGGCAGGCAGAGAGACTGAAAAGAAACGTGAAGAAACAAACATGCAACAGCTGAAAACAAACAACCCCTGGCAGGGTCCAGTAGACTGGGCTGCATTTCTGACAAGAGCTGTTTTCATGATTTCTGAATAATAGATTAAAAAAAGAAACAAAAAAGATCAGGTAATTGATGGGAAAACAAGACCATCAAAAGCTAAATGAAACAGATACTGAGAAACACACAAACACACTGCTGAGCGGCTGATGAGAAGCCGTAGCGGGAGCTTTCAGGGAGAACAATGGAAGTCTGATTACCAATCAGTGAGCACAGAAAATGAATCTGTTTCTTTTTTTTCCTCACAGAAAACCAGGGAGCTCCATAACAGTTAGTGACCATAAAGCACCACTGATACGTGTGTGTGACTTTAACCAGTGTTATTCTCTAAATTTAATCATGTGTGATGTTCTTTTGACCCTCCTCTTTTTTCTTTTTTTCTTTTTTTTTTGCCTGAATTGAGGATAAACATCAGTCTAAAATTAAGAGTTAAGTGTGACAGAGTAAATCAAATGTAAAAATATCAAAGGAGAAAAGAAACATTTGTGCCAACAAACTAACAATGACATTTTGTGCGTTTCGTTGATAACAGTGTGTAGTAGTGTGCAAATACTAACTCCAAATGCAGTGTGGAGTGGCTAAGTGGCTGAAGTGGCTAATGCTACCCTTAGGGGGGTCAGGGTCCAGAGTTTGAGTGTACAGAGGGCAGAAGGGGTAGAGGGAGGAGAGCAGGTGGAGAGTTCAGTCAGAGGTCCTGGTCCTCAGACTCTGCAGTCTCCTCCCTGATGGATGCAGACTGAAGAGGCTGTGTGACAGGTGGGTGGCATCCCCTGCTGTATGGAGGGCTTTGCAGGTGAGGCGGGTGCTGTAAATGTAATGATGAGAGGAAGGTTCCTATGATCTTCTCAGCTGCCCTCACTATGCGATGGAGGGTCTTGTACTATACTATCTTAACTTTATTTATAAAACACTTTAAAAACAACCACAGCTGTAAACAAAGTGCTGTACAGGTAGATTAATTTAAAAGGATAAGGAAAATAGAATAGAGAACAGAAATGGGAATACTTTATTTATCCCTGAGGGGAAATTCAGGAGTCACAGCAACATTTAAGAAAACAAAAGTAAGAAAGTGTATAGAAAGTGCAAAAAGGTCCACAAGAAAATAGATGACGACAGCCCGTCCACCACTCTCCAGCCCAGCCAGTCTCCACCTCCACAGGGTCCAGGACTGAGCCTCCCCAGCAGTCTGTTCAGTCTCTGTCTCCTGGATCCTGTCTGCCCACAGCAGGCGAAGCTCCTCCAATGTGGCGCCGGCGTCCGATGTCAGCTCCGTCAGCTACGTCCATGAACAGCATGATGCCACTCTGCCCTCTGGCAGCCCCTCTGCCGCTGGGCTAGCACGGCTAGCTCATCCATCCCACCGGAGACAGATCCCATGTTCCCAACAACATTGGATGGAAGGACAGGTCCACATCGTCACCTCGCAGCTCACACCCAAGAACCAGCACGTCGTCCTCACCTCCTCCTCCTCAGCTCGAGGGAAATCATCAAGCCCTACACTAGTTAGCATTGACATGCTACAGGCTGCTAACAGCTAATTTCGCATGTAAACAATGCAGCCATGGTTACATGTAGGATCTCCAGACAAACACAGGAGAAAAGTAGTAAAAATATCACTGAAGCCACAAAAAGTTTGGTGTCCATGACCAACAATGAACCATACAAAGTAATGATCCACTCCAAATACAAAGATGACGAAAAAGAGACAAAAAAAATTACAAGAAACGGACAAAGACGAGAGAGCTGCTGCAACAAGCAGCTACTTGGGCAGCGCCCTAATCCAAACGTGATAAAAGCATGGATCACTGTTTCAAAGTGCTGCCTGGACATAAAAGATTTGACCTTTGCCAACCGCCTTAAGTGATAAAAACAAGACTTAACCACAGTTTTAATTTGGCTGTCCAGTTTAAAATCCAGATTGGTAACAGTTGATTTTGTGGCAGGATGTGGTGCAGACCCTGTACTACACAGTGATGCAGCTGCTCAGGATGACCCCTATGAATCCTCTGTAGAACATCACATGATGTGGGTCAGGCTCTGGCTCATCTCAGCTTGCAGTGAAAGTAAAGATGCTGGTGAGCTTTTGTAACCCTGGGTTTACATAGCCCCATGTAATAAAAGCTTGTTAATAAAAACAGTTATTTACAAAAACATCATAAGTGATAAATAGATAACAAATGTATTAACATGTTAAACTTAAAAAAAGGAATAAATAGATAAATACATGTATAAAAAGTATATATTTCATGATATGGTGTTAAATAAGGTTTAAAAATGTTTAAGAGTTAAAAACTTGTAAATTCATGTTATTTCATTTATGGTTAAAAATGTTAAGACTCTTATTTTGAAAGGACACGCTGCAGTGTGAGTCATGTGACTAGCCACAGCCAACCGGGTTGTTGTTCTGTTTTACTGCTTCAGAACGAGGGAGAAACACGCAGGTACGAGAGATGCAGACAGTCCATGCGGAGCTGCTGCTTCAGAACGGGAGAAAGTAGAAGAAAAGAGAGTAGAGAGTCCATTAGAAGTTATTTTATTACTCTGGAGGAGTCATTATATTTTTCCAACTGTCCAGGATTTGGCGATATTTTGTGTTCATTTCTGAACGGGACTTAGTGAGTGTAAACGGTATATTTCGTTATATGTAAGAGGATGTTTGTCATGATGTATTAGTCATTTCATGGAAATAGAAAGGTTAAGTAGCAGATTATTATTATTCTCTTGTTGAAATGGTGAATACAAGGTGGAATTTGTGCTGAGAATGAGCATGAGCCTGTAGTTCACTGTCCTGTGATGCTAGTTTTTCCTCACCGCCGCGACGGCGAGTGCGTCGCTTTATGAAGTGTTAAATGAGCTAAAACAGACTTTTAGTTATGTTTGAAGCTACCAGATGCATTATTTGATTTTAATGTATATTATTTTGGATGTTATGGTAGGCCATTAAGGTTGGATCTGGAAAATTCTGAACGGATACTGGAGTTCGAGTCCACGTGCGAGATACAAGATGGCGAACCACCCCAGGATCCCTTGAACTGTGCATCACACTGAAGCAAGCGCCCTCTGCTGGATTTTGTGCGGTTTCATCAAAAAAACTGGTAGGATTTATCCATATCTCCCTGCAAAACTGCAGAAGACTCTCAGAGACACTGGATTAACAATTCAGGACAATCAAAGGATTTCATTTAAGGACAAATTCATTTATTTGTGATCAACAAACTGTTCAGCCCTTGTGCTGGATTATTTTAAGTTGTGTTTTGAATATTTTTTTGTTTTTGTTAGCCATACATGTTGATGTAATGGTATCATTGAAGGTGTAATTGTTTTGTTATACAAACAAAATGAGGAATGGTTGAACTTAAAAAAGGGAACTAAACAGAACTTGAACTAAATCTTGAAACTAAAATAAAACTAGACTTTATTCAGGATAAAACTGAGTTAACTCAAATAGATCAAAGGATTAAACTTGAAATTAAAATACACAATAACCTAGGTTGAGAACAAAATATCTTTTCTAAGCCAAAACACAGGTTTAACCAGTGACTTTTTTTTTAACTTTACCTTGAAGCATGAGACATTAAAAAAGAAAAAGAAATAATAAAATATAACGTTCTGAACTATACGTATATAAATTATAAATTTAAATTTGCACAATGAATATTATATATTTCATGATGAGTAAAGTTGTTTCATTCATCTGCGTTGTCTGATCGGTGACGTGTTTCCACCCCGGGGCGCAGAAATCTTTGGCAATAGACCGTCGCACCTTTCCTGCGCCCAAAGCTGAATGCAGCTGGATTTGCATACCACCACCCTCCCGCTATGGAGCTGACGTCACAGCCATCTACTATAAAGTGCGGTTGATTGACAGGTCGAGGGAGTAGGAGACGATCAAACGGAGACGAAAGATGGAGAGAGAAAGCCTAAATAACACAGTTAAGTCGCTGATATCGTTACCTTTTGAGAGGAGATCGAATCAGGAGAAGGTGCATGTGAAAGAGCGGGGACCTGATCAGCCTAACATCACGATCATTCAGCAGTCCAAAGATAGAGGGAGGCAATACACCCGCTCTTTTTCCAGGACCTGGTTTAGCAGCAAGGCTTGGCTAACGGCATGTAGCGAGGCCAACGCTTTATTCTGTTTTCCCTGCCTCCTTTTCCAAACGTCAGGATCTGACCCAGCATGGATAAAGACAGGTATTACTGATTTAAAGCACTTTTCAGAAAAGGCAAAGAGGCATGAACAAACTGGGATCCACATGGAAAATGCCCTGCGACTAGCTATGTTTGGAAAAATAAACATTTCATGTCAGCTTGATGAAGGCTACAGGATAGGGATCCGTAAACACAATGAAGAAGTTGACAAAAACAGGCACATCCTATCTAAAATAATAGACTGTGTCAAGTTCTGTGGTGCTTTTGAGCTTGCCCTGCGTGGCCATGATGAAAGTGAGAGCTCTGAAATTCCTGGTGTTTTTAGAGGATTGGTGGATTTTGTAGCATCACTGGATACAGTTCTACATGAGCACCTGTAGACTGCCACTGTGTTTAAGGGAACATCAAAGACTGTACAGAATGAACTCCTTGATTGTATGCTGTCAGTTTTGAGAGAGTGCATCATTGGAGAAATCAGGAGTGCAGACTTTATCTCCATCCAGGCTGATGAAACCATGGATATTTCCACCCAGTGTCAGCTGGTGCCTGTGATCCGCTACATTGACAAAGCCCATGATGTCCGAGAGAGGTTTTTTGAGTTCATGCCTCTTCAAAGTGCCACAGCTGATTCCATCGCCTCAGCACTTCTGGATAGGTTGAGCTCCATTCTCCCTGATGACCAGAAGAGCAAGCTCATTTCTCAAGCATACGATGGTGCAAGTGTCATGAGAGGAAACACAGGTGGTGTGCAGAAGAAGGTCCAGGATGTCTATGTGAATGCACATTATGTCCAGTGCTACGCTCACCAACTTAACCTGATCATGCAGCAGGTGACTTCACATATTCCAAAAGTGAGGAATTTCTTCTCAGACCTGGCTGGATTCTCTGCCTTTTTTTCAAGATCTCCAAAGAGAACCAGTGTGCTTGATAGAGTGGTGGCCCACAGACTTCCAAGAGCGAGCACAGTGAGGTGGAACTTCCACAGCCGAGCTGTGACCACTGTTTTTGAGCACAAAGAAGACCTGCTCCAGTGTTTTGAAACCATCAGTGACTCAGGAGAGTTTGATCCTACAACTGTCAGAGAAGCTGGAGGATTTTTGAGGCTCCTGGAGGATGACAGTTCCAGCTTCTTACTGAAACTGTTCCACCTCATCATGCCTCATGTGGACATTCTGTACAGCCAGCTCCAGAAGCGGACCATTGACCCAGTGTTTGTTCAGGGAATCATGCAGCAGTTCACAGACAACATAAAGAAGATCAGGTAAATTAATTTATTTTGTGTTTAGCTGTTTAATATTACCGATATTGTGTTCATCTCTGTGACATTTGAACAACTTAACCCTTTAAGGCCCAAGACCATAGATTATAGACAGAAAATTCTAAGTTTTTGGAGCAGAAATGTTTGTTTCACTTTCTGCTAAAATCCATAAAAATCAAAACGTCCATAAAATGTAACATATAGATTTTTCATATCTCATTTAATACATTAGGTGTTTTTGGCAACTGATAATCTATTTGAGGACATTTTTTTTAGGCCTCTTAAGCTTAACTTTTCTCTTCTGGTTGTGTTCAGAGATTCCCTCCCTACGCTCTGTGGAGAACACAGTGGCAGTGTGTCTCAGCTGGCCAAGAAACGCCGCACACTGGGCCCAGGTGATCTTCAGAAGATAGCTGCAGAGGTGAGACAGAAGCTGAATGTGTGGTGGAAGTCTTTTGCAATCTTTTTAATCATAGCAGTGCTATATTGTGAGAAAGTGGAGAACACACCTGAGAAAAAGCCGTATATAATATATTAGTCTACTTTCATATAGATGCTCTGTTAACTTGCATTGTTTCTATTAAATGAATACATATATTCATACAATACATTGTTTTAATATGTTATTACTAAGTCATATATATTGGAAAGATGACTTAAAGCCATCTCCATTTTGTAATAAATTACTGCATTCATTTTTTAGGTTTGTGACACTATCTTGGGCCATGCAAAAGAAAGATTTGCCTTCACAAAGCATCTGATCAGTGCTACACTGCTGCAGGCAGACAGATTCCAGGAGTACCACAGCCAGTTTCCTGAAGCAGCACTGAACACCACCATGGAGGCTTACCCACTGCTGAACAAAAACAAGCTAAAAACTGAACTGGCTCTAATATATAGCAATGATCAGTTCAGGAGCTGCAGTGGTGCCGTGGCTCTGTACCAGCTCTTCATGGGGAACAATCTTCAGGACACCTTTTCAGAGACTGTGGCTCTGCTGAAAATCCTCATCTCAACTCCTATGACCACAGCTGAATCTGAGAGGTGCTTCTCAACCCTGAAGAGAATCAAGACCTTCCTCAGGAACAAAATGACACAGGATCGTCTGAATGCACTGGCCATGCTCTCCATGGAGAAGAATCTCATTAAAACCATCCCTGACTTCAACCATAGAGTCACTGAGAAATTTGCTTCCCTCAAGGAAAGAAGGGCAAAATTTATGTACAAAAAATAAAGCAATGCTTAACAGCATATTGTTGATTTTTTGTTTTCATTGATGTAAATACACAGGTGTGATACCCTAGCACGTTTGCTTGCTTATTAGTATATGTCTGTTTTGGAGTCATAGCCCCCCCTGGATAAAACACCACCAGCCGCCACTGGGTTTAACTCTAAAAAGGGTATCTTAGTTGAAAAAACTTGAACATAAAAGGGGAAAAATATTTCATTTTTCTTTATTGATACTGAAAACTGTATGTCTTTTGCATGTTAAATGTTTTTGTTTGTCATTTACTAAACATTTCAAGCCGGCAATTTAAACTTATTTTCTGGTCTGTGCTTATTTATTGCACGGTACATCAATCACTGCCCCAGTAGTCGAACCTAACATTGGTCCTAGTGTACTGTAACTACCTCATAAGCGTTACACTTTCTTGGCCAGTGTTGAGGTGTTGCTGGTCCAGGAGAGGTCCTTGGTGATGTGAACTCCCAGGAACTTGGTGCTGTTCACTCTCTTCTCTGCAGCATGGTTAAAGCTCAGAGGAGCATGCTCATTACAACTGTGATTGTGAGGATTTCCACTGCTTATGGAAACAAAGTCATTCATTCATTTACTATTAAGCCCTTCTTACAAATCTTGTGAGAGTAGAGGACTAAAATTTAAGGGAAATGTAGGAACACAAGACCTAATCTTGGAAAATGTTGAATGAACATGGGAACATTTAGCATTGGGCTGTGGGAACAAGCAAAGAGGAGTAATTTAAGGTGGTTTTGACACCCAGATAGCTCTGTTTAGAGGTGTTTTGGGTATGTCTAGCCCCGAGGAGACCCTAGGGCAGACCCAGAAACCACCCCCCCTGGTCTGGGAATGCCTCAGGATCCCCAAGGAAGAGCTGGAAGTGTTCCAGCAGAGGGATGTCTGGGTTGAATTCTTGCCGATCGTGGCGCAGTGTTTTGTCTGACACTGGCGAGATGATCTGGAAAACACCTCTATCAATCAGACAAACGCTGAATACTTGAAGATGTTCAGTGTTGCTGATGAAATCAGTTGTTTTGAACACCTCAGTGTTTTGGCCTGGAGCTACAGAAACGCAGAGAAAGCTGACCTTTAATCTCCACTGCTGGGCTTGTTTGGGTTCATTTACAGTCAGAGGCTGTTTGCATTGATCTCAAGCTCCCGTGATCTCTTTCTGTGTGATCCTAACTTAACAGTTTGCTAAGGAAATGTGGGACAGAAGCCCAGAAGAAACTATTGATATGTCATGTTAAATATCATTTTAATCATTCTTATAACATCCACTGCAGTAGACTTCTGTACTCTCCCCCCTCTCCTGGTCAGACACATGGAGTCAGCGGCTAGACTTCCTGTAGTCGCCAAAAAAGATGCACGAGTCTATAACCTCAGGGCCGGGCACCTCATGGCCAAAGCAAAGACCATAAATCTTCTTGTGTCCTTTCCAAACGTAAAAATCAATGAGATATATTTTCAACCTGTGCTGCATGATGCTACGATGTATCTCAATTCACTGTGAATCAATGGAGAAATGCACAGGAATACCAGAAAATAAAATAAAAGTCCATCCTAAAAGGTTTATCTTTGGGCTCCCAAGGTTGTGTGTTTCTAAAAAAATATGAAAAAAGGAGAAGAAATGCTGAAATGTTTCTGCTAGACTTGGAGGGATATTCAATTACAGGGCAGCTGTGACATTTTGTTGTGTGAGTTTCTTGTGTGGATGCTCAGAGGCTGCCCCAAATGGTCCCTGTGACATTTGTGTTTGCATTTCTCCTGCTCCTCTAAAACCGGCATCAGGAGACAGCGACATGTTTTCAAACCGCCTGCTCATTAGCAGGATATGGTCAGAGACATGTTAAAGTCATCCTTTTTATTTTCAAGAATCCAGCAGCAGCAGGACAGTTTACTTAATGATCAAATCCCGACAAAGAGGTGTACAGATACTGCAACAAAGCGGAGCCCAACTTGAGACGCATCTGATGTTTTTGAGCTGTAAATCTATGGATACTGGACTCTGCCCCTCAGTTTAAGACCTAGTTGAGGGAATTGATGGACATTCCACAATTTTAGAGGCAGAGACATGAACTGACGACCTGCACAAGTTTTTAGAATATGGAATAATTCAACACAACATAACCCAACAGAATCCTCTTTTTCCAACACCACACTCTGCCAGTATCCCAACAATACACCAGATACGTCTGCAGTGTGACTGTTCCATTTCGTGTTGAATGCGTTTGTGAACTCACACTGGCTGCGTGTTCAGTCCATCAAGCTGTATGACTGACAGACAGCTGGAGTCACAGATCAAGGAGTTCCCACGCTTCCCACTCCATAAGTCTCTCTTCATTCATGTTGGGCTGTAAAACCTCAAACCTGTTGACTCCTAGTCTGACTCCACTCATTATGTCCATTTCTCATCATAGTCAAGATGAATAAAAACTGATTTTTACACAGTTTGTTTTATTTTGAAAGTCACTGGGTGTTTTCTTTTGGTAGTTTCTGCTCACGACTTCCTGTCCCGCTCGATCTTCCCTACGCTGAATTTATGCTCCACAGCTCCACGTCCGTCAAAAATAGGATGGCTGTGTATTACCTGCAGCATGATGGACCAGCCTCACAGACGGACTGCAACAGAACAGATCCAGTGTAAGTTGACCAGAGGGGAACCCTCTGGGCCTTCAAGGTATTCAGTGAAGGCCTAATAAAAAATATTGAAAGAATTTTTGTACTCCTAAATAATTATTTCATTTTGTTTTATTTTGTTCCATTTTGTTTTTATTTATCTATTTTAATGAGTTTTATATTATTTTTATAAACTTGTCCTGGCAAACAGTGGGTTAATATAACTAAATGGAAAATGGACCAATCGCAATTTTCCTTTTGATGGTATCTGGGTAAATCAGCGACACATTCTGGCAGGCAGGGCCTTCAGTAACTGCAACGAATGCCTGTGTAACTCAAGCGAATGTGGACACAATTTCACAATGACAGCTGTCTTAGCCAATCATATTTTGTTAAGTTGTGGGCAGGATCATTTCCTGTCATCTTCCGGGTATTCGCAAATACTTAATGGATAAGCGCCTAACTGTAGCTGTGAGTGAGTGAGGAGAAAAGAGAAGATCTAGTAGGCAGAACGTGAAGAGAAATGGAGGAAAGTAACGGAGAAGACTGTGTGGTTGCTGGATTACTTGAAACTCCATTTTCAAGGCTGTCTTTTCAAGAAAAGCTTGAAATTATCCAAAAAGGTCGACCATCACCCAGTTTGCCAGGATTAGTGCAAGCTAGAAGCTGCTACCAGAGGCATTTTCAAACCAGCAGCTACAGTGGCTATCCAGGGCTAACCGGCAGCCTACGCACCAACAAGCTGTACTGCTGGGATTGCTTGCTTTTCAGTCCTGATAAGGGGCCCTGGTCCAGCACGGGATTCAGTAATCTCAGTTGCTTAACTAAGCAGCCCTGAAACATCAGTCCACTCCCGGACACCTGTGTGCCACTGTCTCTCTGAAAACTTCTGTCCTGTCTGGTCTTAAGCATCCTGGTGTCCACAGCCTCTGTAGAGAGAACATTTTCAGTGCTGAAAAGGACAAAAACCTATGCACGAAACAGCACCGGACAGGCTCGTCTCTCAGCCTTGGCTTTAATCTCAGTTGAGAAAGAACTTCTGATGGAGCTGAAGTCAAAGAACAAACTATATGACCTCGCAATTGCACACTTTGTTAAAAAGGATCTCAGGATGGATTTCGTTTTCAAGTGATCTTTATTTGGTGAGTGTCTTTTTTTTTTGCTGATATGTGCTGTTTTAGTGATGTGTCTGTAAGTTATCTTTGTAAATGATTAACCAGACGGGCATACTAGAAGCTGGATTGTAAAGTTAGCAGGCACTTAATATTTCCCATATACTGTACATGTACATACTGGGCCTGCTCCAAACAGCTACATGGGGGTTCAGGACAAAGAACAGCACTGTTGTTTTTTAGGAGGTGCGTGTGTAAGTGTGATGCTGTCCATGGTACTAAAATGCAAAGAAAATCAATTGACAGAGTTTGGTGTGTAAGCCTGCTTGAGTTTCATGGTTGTAAAAAAGAATTGTCAGCCCAAATTTCCTCCCCCCTGGTTGTAGCTAGGACAGGATTTTGAATTTGAATCATTCATAAATTCAACATATTTAGCGCTCTGTTTGTGCTATGTTCTACTTTTTGTGAGTGCTGTGATTAAGAAATGTATAATTTGATGTTGAAACAATAGCCATGTTATTGTGATTTAGTTTTTTAGTGGTTGCTGCATAAATCAATGAATTGAAAGATTTTTTAAACTGCTCACTAGAGATGAATGACTGAGGAATATGAATGTACTCTCTACCTGATTCTGGGCAAAATTTGCTAAAATCACTGTACTGGTATATTTGGAGATGTTTCCAAAAAACAGGTGAATAGAAAAGCTACATTAGGGGTGAACAACGTGCAGCTTGCGCTCTTTGCCTGGTTTCATGCAGCTTACATTCATCTCAAATTTTGTGTTTGTGATTTTTTTATGTGTATGTGTGGCATTATATTTGTGCCTTTATTGAGCACAGAAAAAAATGTATTTTGCAAGCACAAAGAATATGGGCCCTAATTTCCTGGCGCAGCGCAGGGGGCGCAAGCCTGGCGCACCCCGCACAGTGTTAATTTCGTCTGGCGCACCGCCGTGCGCTGCCAATTTGACAATTTGGTAAACCGTCTGTGCAGAGATGGCCCAGTGGCTGGGGTCACAGTTCGCCACTGAAGTTGACACATTGACTTGAGTGGAAACCTATCAGATCTGTTTGCCATGAAGGGAGACGGACTGCAGATGCATCTGGTGAATTTCAGCTGTTATAAATGAAGTGTCACATACACATCTTAAGCCCAGCAAAAGCTTTCATGTAGTCTTTGAAGAACACTGATTCATCTATGCTTTCAGTCAATCCTTTTCTCTCAAAGCTACACACCTCTGCCTTCACTGTGTGGACTGCAGTGATTCATGCTCTCAGAGCGCTGCTGTCTGAATGAAGACAAGGTCAGAGTTCTTCAGCTTCGCTCAGGATGACGTGTCATGGTGGGAAGGAAGAACTGTGGAGGAGAGGTCTGTTAAACCCTGAAGGACACATTTCTGATTCAACACTCCTGGATAAAAAGGACTGATGGGGAATGAATAAGAATCAAGCAGCAGTATCAAATATCTCTGACACTAATGGGCAATTACAGTCAGCATTAAACTTTTTGAAAATCACTTGCATTGAGAGTTTGGACTAGATATGTAAGCTCCCAACCACGGACTATTCTGATCCCCAGACCATCAGGGGTGCTGGCTTTGAACTTCGAGCTGAGAATGAGCCAAGTGAGAGGGGTCCAGCTGCAGACCTCCACTCTCAGCCAACTCTGTTGGAGGCTACACCCTGAGACCCCCTCCACTGTCAGAAGGAAGGGACGTATGGATGTGAAGTTAAACCAACCAAAAAAATCAAAACAGCATTTAATTGAGCTAATAAAGAGACTGCAGTTGAATAAATGTGAAATTTGTAAATAAAGTAGGATATCTCTACATAATCAATGAAAATAAGAAAATGTTGCGTCACCTGACATTGATCTGTGATTTGTTATATCATTGACTGAAGTAGGCCATCTAGTGTCTTAAAGTGGTAATAGCAGTAATTTGAGCCATAACAAGCATGTAAGTTTTGTTTATTTTCCAGTTGAAAGACATTTGTCTGTTAGCATTTTGACATTTAGAGTTTTGATTATCGTCTACAGAGACTAACTGTGATATGTTTCTGTGATGAAAGTTGAAATTCTGTTTTTTGAACCAAATTTATATAAATATATGCTAATCACTAGCATATGAATGGAATTTCCTATGTACATTAGCATCAAGCTAGTTTTTCCCTATTGCTTTAGAGAGATGTATAACATGTTGAATGAACTGAATAGGAATCTGGTGCGAGTGAATAATGTTCATTTCTCAGTGAGATCAATTCTTCAGTAAAAATTCAAGCTGAAAATCCTGAATCAGAGTTTTCTATGGTAAACTATTAGAAGTTAACTTCTAAGCTAAGATAGCTGGGGTGTTAAACAGATGATGAAATGAAAATGATATTATTACACCAAACAGGGGTCCCCACCAATTCCTCTTGTGTTGTTGAAGACTTGCATTTTATACGTTTTCTTTTCTTAATGTGACACCATTGAGGAATCGGGTTAACCAAGGTAGTCCAAACAGAAAAATTGGTAGTGTTTACTCAATGTAACTTTGAGGGAAACTTTTACTATTACATTTTTACTCTATATCCTGACATTACTTCCTTCTGATGGTGCAGGAGTGGAGTCTCAAAGAGAGTCAGCTGAGAGTGGAGGTCTGCAGCTGGACTGTGTTGGACCATTTACTCCTTCTTCTCTTTAGCGTTGAGGATGCAGCATTCTGGATTTCCATAAAGAAAGTTCCCGTTGAGGCTGTGGCTGTAGTTAACTCTTGAAGTGTTTCTGTACCATCTAAGTCACAATCCCAAAAACAACATTTAAAATTTAATCCAAAGCCACTGGTCATAATTGTCACTCCCTCCCACACTTCTGTTCTTTCCTATGATGTTGATGTAGATTATCACTGCTCATTTAAACAACATGCCTACATGCCCACCTGTGCACCCAGCCCCACAAGCTGAAAGTGGACACCAGCACTTGTGGTGCTCGTATGGAGGATGAAGACGGTATTGACCACCCAGTTGCACAGTTTTCCAAAAAGTTCAACAAACCCCAACTCCAGTGCAGCATCATCGAACATGAGGCACTGTGGTTGGGGCTCGTCCTGCAGTATTATCAATGGTGTATGCTGGGTCTGGTTTGCTTCCCATTTTGGTCCTTACTGACCACAATCCTCTCATGTTCTCGGTACAAACGGACATAACAAACGGACATAACAAACGGACATAACAAACCGCAGAACGATGCAATGGTCAATGCTGGTGCAAGATTTTAATATTGAGATCCAACACGAAAGGGGAAAGGTAATGTGTTGGCTGATGCTCTGTCATGCATACACCTCCCTCCCTAAACTACAATCATTAAGGAGTAATGTCTGTTCATTGTGATTAGGAGTATTATGGCTGTGGCTGTAATTAATTGTTGAAGTGTTTCAGTTTCTTGTATTTTGTACCCTTATTTGTGTTTGAGTGAGTGCTCTGTTGTCATGTGGATCTTTGTTCTGTGTTGCATAAAAGTGAGTCCCATGTTCATCCTGTGTGTTTGTGACTGTTTTTGCCGTGTGAGTGGATCTCTGTCTTCAGGTAGTGCTGCATGAATGGTTGGTAGGGCTGGTGGAATGATGTGACAGGGTCACCTTGCTAAAAAGTTGGAGGTAAAAAGAAAACAAAAAGGGGAACAAAGTAATGAAAGACTTCTTTGGATCAGAGCCTCTTCAAAGGCAAACAGAATTACAATTAAAACACTTTCTCAAATTAAAGGACAAGTTCAGTTTATACAGCTTTTACATTGTTTATAGAATGAAATAGAACAAAATACTCTCCCAGAAGGCTTTCCTGATCCAAGCAGTGCTTTGGGAGATATTTAGATCCAAAATCGTGCAGCAGACATCCGTATAATGGGATCCATCGGGGCATAGACAGCGCCGCTCCTAAAACTACATTAATCGTCCAAAAACTCATGTTTTTAACCAATATACCATCATAGTTCGCTCCGGGTTAGTCCTCTGCTGCAGTCTGTGTCACAAAGTCTTGGTCAGTTCAGAGGCCAGTACAGCCACACAGTGCTGTCTGGAGTGACACAAACTGTAGCAGAGGACTAACCCGGAGCGGACCATGATGGAATATTGGTGAAAAACATGAGTTTTTTGAACGATCAATGCAGTTTTAGGAGCGGCGCTGACTATGCCCTATGGATCCCATTATACAGACGTCTGCTGCACGATTATGGATCTAAATATCTCCCAAAGCACTGCTTGGATCAGGAAAACATTCTGGGTGAGTATTTTGTTCTACTTCATTCTATAAACAATGTAAAAGCTGTATAAACTGAACTTATCCTTTAATTTGAGAATGTGTTTTAATTGTAATTCCGTTTGCCTTTGAAGAGGCTCAGATCCAGAGAAGTCTCCAGTGTGTCTGGTTCATGTGAAGAGCAGAGGAAAGGTCACCCTACTTCATTCTGCCTTTATTCCATCATTAGAATTACAGCAGGATTAACAGCAAGTATTTTTTTTCCAGACCATTCTTGTTGAAATTCTGCTGTCATGTTTTGGTATTTGTGTTACACCCACCCTCCCTTCTCAGGCAAGGTGTGAAGGTGTCATCTCTGCCTCTGTGACACCAGCGCTCCACATCCCCAACACACTGGAAACCTACAACTGAGACATCTGCATCCACAGTCTGCAACAAGAGTCCAGCTGGCTGACTGCAAACCCTGAGACGAAGAAGCCGGATTGGAAACTCACATCACAGCAGCTGAGTTGTGCTAAATTCAGCGTCTGGATTTAGTATCTATTTCTGTTTGATTGGTCTCATTTGCAGCCTCCTAACGCAGTGTTAGGGATTCTGCAGAGCTGTGCGCCTCACACAAGGTCACCACATACATCTGAAACAGAAATTTAAAAGAACAAATTATCGGTGATTCACGACCCTGACAGTGAAACTTCAATATCCTTTCACCATGAAAACTCTCACACTGAGACATGCAATGATTTCTGTCTTCACTTCATCAATAACACATCTCAGCATGCACAGAGGATGCTGAGCTGGGTGACGTTAGCTACAGAGAGAACAGAGATGACAGCTAACTGGCTTTATGATACAAACACTTCAGGTCACTGTTAAAGTCACTCTGTAGACTGACTCCAGACTCTGCTGCAGGCACAGTCAGCTTCCAGCTTCACATGTTTTAGTCCAAGCCTGTTGACTGGTTGTCTGGCCTGTAGGAGCAAAACACAAACCAACAAAAAAAAAACACTTGAATTATAATCTGATATAAACCAATAAAAAGTTTTTTTTAAAGATGTTTTAAAAGATGTTTTTAAAGATGTCCGAGTTGAAGATGTTGAACTTTCGACGCAAATTCACGTGAGGCTGTGCCGCGGCAGCCAATTCTTCTCATTCCCCCTGATTTGATGATGTGTGATGCTCCTGCCACCTCTTCCAACCCCGCTGAAAGATGGAGGAGAAAATAATCTGTGTGGTGTGTCGTCATCCAAAGTTATACGATACGTGTGTACACTACAGAGACCGGAAAAAAAAAAGAGCAGGCTTGGGTGAAAGTTGCTGAGGAGACAGGTTTTGAAGGTAAGTTCTGTAAATAATCGTTTCCAGCTGGATTTGCCTGCACGGGTCATCACTGAGTCTGACTGTTTTTCTTCAGTGGAGTTTTGTTGTAAAAGATGGAAGAGCCTCAGGAACACCTACCTGTAAGAGAGGAGGAAGGAGCAGGGGCAAGAGCTGAGCCAGGAAAAGATGGAAGTTCTCTGAGGTCCTCTCTTTCCTCCACCCCTTCATTGGTCCCCAGAGAGACCACCGGGAACATGGGTCACAGGTCGAGGATGAGGTCACAGGGAACAGCCAGGCAGGGCCAGTGGAGGTGGATTACCAGGGTGAGGCAGCAGGCCCCTCAGGGTTTGAGTGTAGAGGTTTGTTGAGAGATGAATATGCACACACAAAAAGCGTCAGTGCATCACCCCTCAGCTTGTCAAACAGTCCAGCGTCCAGCCTCGGGCTTTAGCGCGGCTGTTTAAATTCGCCAATTTGTGTCCTGTGTGGCTGCAGCATTAGAGTTCATTTTCACTGTTAGGCTAAACCCCCCATCAAGCAGTCCAGTTTAGATCAGTACCGTTGGGTACAGGTCAGATCAGTGAAACCTTCAATCAAGCGTTGTTTCAGAGAAAACTGTGTGCCGCCAGGAGAAACACAGCAGCTGCTGTCACACAGGAAGTGACCACTCTTTTGACCAATCAACAGTCTGCAGTCTTGTAGCTTCACCTTCTGGGATGGGATCAGTTTAGTCTGGATCAAATCCCAACAGAAGGGTACAAAAAGTAGGATGGTTCATCTTGGTTATTCGGTGATCTGTCCCAGGATAAGTCAGTGGAAACGCCACAAAATGTTTGCTGTACCAAGACAAACTGAACTGAACTGCTTGGTGGAAACAGGGCTGAAGTATGTTTCTTATCTCTCTCCTTGTTCATCAGTGACTCCTCGTTCACCACTTCCTGTCCTTGTGTTTCCCTCCTCTTTGATTTCACAAGGTAGTTTTACTTGCGTCTTTTCTCACCCCATTGTTCATTTACCCTATGTGTGCCCTGTCTCCATAGCTGTGTCCAAGTGTAAGGACTGCAGCCTTCAGAGGACTTAGTAACCTGACTTGTCTGGTTTCTAGACTGGTTTCTAGGTACAGCGTAGTGGGCGGCGTGGCACTCATGCTTTGTGGAAATTAGGGGTAAAGGGTATAAGACTCATCAAAATTCTGTACAATGGGCTTGCTGTTACCTTTTCAATTTTTTTTTTTCAGCATAATGAATTAATTGAATGTACTGTTTGACTTCTTTGCAAAAATAGCAAAGGAATGTTTTTTTTTTGTTTCTTTGTTTTTTCCTGAGAATTTACATTAATGAATATGAATTTTTTTTCCATAATGAGAAGATTTATAACATAAGAAGTATTTTACCTCTTGATATTACTAAAAAGAGCCTAAAAACACATTTTCCCAAAGTCATAAAAAAATCTTCATCAATGTTTAAAAATAAATAAAAGCACAGTTGTTGCCAGAAAATCTTAACAGCTGACTGAAACAGGAGTCCTCATCGAGTTTCGCCATGTCCATCATCGTCTTCAGCATTCATGCGCAATGAATAGTGGGAAATGTGAGACTATGAAGGATCCCCAGAATCCATCCTTTGCAGCACCAGAAGTATTTAAATGACAGAAAACAATTTCTTTAAAATATTCAGAAACAAATAACACAGCTTTGAATATAAGAAACTGAAGTTTATACCAGGCATGCACTATTTATTCATTTTCTAATAAGACACAAATCTACCACTTTGTCACAGCTGTTCATCACTGTCATGGGCAGAACAGTGGCAGAGAATTGGAAAAAAAAATCTGAAAGAATAATTAGATCCAACAAAATATCAGTCTTGGTTTCTGGTTGTTTCATTAAAACAAAGGAATTTCCTCAGAGCATCACTTCACACATCCTCACAATAACAGGGAGACAGAGAAAACATGAAATCTACTGGACCAGCCTTTCCTCCAGCCTCTCCTTCACTTCACAGTCTGACCTGTCTGCTTACCTTTCCTGCTCACACTGCACTTCATCAGAAATGTAATAATGGATCATTTCAAAAGAGGAAATAAAAAGTTGTATAAATACAACAGAGAATTGGTCTCAGCTTTTTATGACCAGTGGCTGGTTAACAGATGAAGAAAGTCCCCGAACTCTAGGACACAGTCATGTTAAATCATAATCATCACAGTCATCATACATTTGTTTATTAATTCAAACGCAAATTCTACCCTCCGCGTCAGCTTGTTAGCAGCTGGAGCTGCTATGTGAGACTATGACAGGCTGTAAGTGAGAGTTACAGGTGGAGAAGCTCCGCAGCTGTAGCTGCTTATTGGTGAAAAGAGAGAGAATCTTTAAACCAGAAAGGTTGAAGCACTTCTCCTTTAGGAGGCTGAGCTGACTGGTACCTGTGTAACTCATACTACCTCATATCAAAAAACAAACAAGAACCTCCCTTTAAACCACCAATCTGACCGCTCAATTATCTCAAAAGTAGTTGATAAACTAAGAGACACACAAGAAAATCTGAGACTGGACTGAGAAAAGTTAAGGACATGGAGTTCTCAGAAAGTTCTTGGAGAGTCCTGGGAGCAGCGCTGCCAAACAAACTCCCACACACACAAGAAGTTTAAGGGTCATGTGCTCGCTACAGCTACTGTCTGAACAGTCAGTACTGTCAATCATCTGTTTGGCCAAATAAACACAGGCTGCTCAGAGAGCCCATCTGAGCAAAAGCACAAGTAATACAAAGCTTCCAGTCCTGTAGAGATGGAGTATGATAACCAGTTAAAAAGTCATTTATAATCTCTTTGTATGTCAGAACCACCTTTACACAGAGGTTCACTCCCACTCTTCACACTCCTCACACTCCTCAACCAGCCTGATGTGCTTAACGTAGAGCAGCAGCTGCCTCACACCTGGTTTCACACTGAAAGAAAACAGAGAGGAGAGGAAGAATATGGAGAGGCCACCATGGCAACCAATATAAAGCATGTGCCAAACTTCACACTAACACACACACACACACACACACACACACGAAAACAAGTGATCTCTCAGCTTGTGAACAGCCTCTCTCTTCCACAGAGGTGAATATTTCATTCCAAGCAGATTCTTCCTGAACATTTTAGTCTTCGTGTCGTCTCTTTATTTGCTCTTCATATGCTGCCTTTGGGCCCCATCTTCTCAAAGTATAATGTTACATCCCACTGCTTTATAGATGATCTGCAAGTTTATCTGCCACTAAAACCAGGCACCAGCTCAGTTGATATTCTATTAAATTGTCTCTGCAATGTTAGACAGTGAATGTGTCATGAGAACACCAGGAAAACAAAGGAGGAGGCAGTGGCGTGGTGTGGGGATTTTTTTTTTTTTTTTTGAGGAAGCCAAGTGAGACAAAGCCTCTAATCTGTTTGTTTTTTAGGGAGTGTGGTACATAAAAGTTTATGTTGCAGTTTGTATATCGCTTTTTCATGTAATCGAATGACCTGTTAGAGCGCCCAGAGAGCGCTCATTTTACTTACTTCGAACACTGACACACGCCCTTTCACTCTCACACCCTCAGTCACTCACTCACTCACATTGTCCTCTTGACCTAGCTTAAATATCTTATTAATTTACTCAACTGCCCACTGAAACACACAACAGCTAACCTCCCTGATTTCATTCAGTGGCTTGATGATGATGAGGATACTGTGACTTGATTGGCTTGAGGCCAAAGACAGGGTGGCTTCCTTTGACACTGTCTTGGCCAATCACAGGTAAGCAGTGTCATGACCCCAGCCTTATCCGATTGGTTAATCATTTTTGTGTTTTTTCACCAAGGGATGCCAACTCAGCTTGGCTTCCTTGCAGGCAACAGTGTGCAATATCATATTTTCACCACTCATTGACCACAGAACATTTATGAGGGCGCTGTAAAATGCTAAATAAGTAGAGGAGAGAAATAAGGAGGAGATGACAGTGACGAAACACAGAAGAATTATCGGAAGTGTTAAAAAGGAGTATTTTCATTAAAACACAGCTACATTCTGAAAAAAGAGAGGAAGCATGGCTTCCCTTGGCCTCCGGGAGAAAACGCCACTGGGAGGAGGACCCAATTGCAGATGGAACAAAAAGTTTAATTTAACTAAACTCAAAATCCAAAAACTCAAAACCAAAAACTCTACCAAAGGAACAAAACCAAAAAACACAAGAAAACTCACGGGAGAAACCAAGAAGCACAGGAAGCACAGGAGACAGTGACAGCATACAATGACCCAATCAAGAGCACATGGAACACAGAGACTAAATAGACCGGGGAGTGGTTAACAAAGGTGTGAAACAAGACACAGGCGAATCACATGAGGAACAATTAACAAGGAAGGAAACACATGGAGAACCAAACCAAACACAGGGAAACTCAAGACAGAGACTAAATACTAGTGATGGTGAGATGAAGCCTCATGAGGCAAGAAAGGGTTCATCTCTTGAAGCTTCATTTGCACACAAATATACCTGCTAGTCAGGTGTACAATCACAGGCAGTTATAGCTTTACCACATTGTGGGTGCGTCTCAATGCGTTAACTTCGTGCCTCCTCCGTCCTGTCTCTTCTGCGGCTCCGGAAGTACTTTCCCAGTCCCCAATTTGAAAACTGTCCCAAAGAGATAATTGCGCTCGGAGGAGAGGAGAGTGAGGAGACTGATCTGAGGAGCTATGATTGAGAAAACACGGGAGCTGGATTTGCCGAAGTCTTTTCACTGACAGACACGTCCCCATATGGAATATCACTCTCTGATTGGACGCTGCAGCGGCTCAGACTTTACATGAAACTTTACACACACAACAGAGTTTAATGAGAGAAAAGACGAGCTGGAAACAGGCACTGAAGTTCGTTCAGAAACTGATCATAAATCTGGTAATAAAGTGTTTGATGTGAGTTTAAAGCAGAAAATACTGAACACAACCATCATCAAATCAATATAACAGAGGATTAATACTGAAATGTAATAAATAATATCTTCCTGAAACACAATAAACTAGGTTACGTTAATAAGTTTCGGAGTTCACGATTAGATGCGCTCTAGATAGGGGCTGAATGATTTATAAATAATGTAAAAATTACGCATTTTACAGGTAAAGTGATCGTCAAGCTTCAGAACAGCACACAGAATAAACAGAGAGCAGGTTTTCTTCATGGTAACGTGTTTGTTTAACTGGTTAAAGGAACAGACAAATCTCTGTTACTGTTTCTGTTTGATCAGAGTTATTACAGCGCACATGCCCAGACGCACAAACAGCTGTTAGAGCTGACTGACAGATGATCCAGAGGTGATCAGCTGATGCCGTCGTCAATGAAACACGTTGCTTCATGTGATGCTCCGAAGGAGAGGATATCCCATTGCTCTAAAAACTAATCTCCTCCATGCTGTCTCCTCTCTTTATTTCCTCACGTCTCTCCCATGCATCTTTGGTGGGAGGGACTAAGACGCAAGTGAACGGCGCAAGTGGAGGAAGGATGGAACTTTGAAGCTATGAGACGCACCCTAGGTGTGATTCATTGAACCTTTGTGTCTGTTTTGGCTCTTGGGAACCGCTGTTAATAACAAAAACAAAAGAATAAAATAAAATAAATGTACGACCAAATAATTCCTCGACAGAAATGATCAAATATTTATATATTATAATATTTTTGAATATTCTGTGTGTGTAAATTTCCAAAAAATGGCAGTATCAATGATATGGCAGCTTGTATAATAATGTGTTTATGTTGCTTTAGAATATTTGCACAAGCTTTATCAGGCAGAGCAGTCGAAAGTGCTTGTGAAACGAGGGGGCATGAATATGCTTATACGAGCAAAACACAGTACAGGGGAGATTTTAGTCATCCAGAAATAGCAGTTTCTCTACTGTTTCAAACTATTTTCAAACGCTATCCAAACTGTAGTATCCAGACAATCCGTGACTGCAACTTTCTATCATAAACCTACATTTTGAATGGAGCCTGAGGGGCTTAACCTCGCGGTAAGCTCTGAACCACTTTCTGAAGCAGTAACGTGGTGCAGTCGCGCAGCAAAGCTTCGGACGTGATCATTTTTAGCTTCTCCCTAATGAAGCAAGCCTCAATACACGCTTCATGGAAACGCCCCCTTCATTACTCGGTACACGCTTCGATGCCTCAGCACATCTCGTACCATCACTACTAAATACATTGAAGACACTGAAACACTAAAGATAATCACAAAAAGACATACATATGACTAGAAGCAAATGTAAAACCACAGATTAATGCAGGACAAACACAGAACCACAAAGAAACACAAGAACACCAAAACACAAGAGAACCCAGCAATACACAAACCAAAAAACCCAAACCATGACAGTATGTCTATAAACTTCCTTAAACTGAATGACAAAGAACAGAAATTCTCATTTTTGGCAATCCTGCCATTTTAAACGGGGCTGACAGTGTTTGGGCTCTTTAGCTTCATACTGTCTAGCACATGTAAAAAACCTAGTTGTGTTTTGGGATGGTTCTTTTAAATTTGTTAAGCAGGTGAAGATTTTTTCACTTGAAACTCTTAATCAAGTCAAAGCCCTACCTTCCTGCTGAAGTCTCTGAACATGTTATTTACATGTTCGTCGCTTGCCTGTTGGATTACTGACACTTTGTATTGTGGTCTGGACCAGTACTCTATACATCAACAGATATCTGACGCCGGCCCCACATTGGATGAGCTTCGCCTGCTGTGGGCAGACAGGATCCAGGAGACAGAGACTGAACAGACTGCTGGGGAGGCTCAGTCCTGGACCCTGTGAAGGTGGAGACTGGCTGGGCTGGAGAGTGGTGAACGGGCTGTCGTCATCTATTTTCTCATGGACCTTTTTGCACTTTCCATACGCTTTCTTACTTTTGTTTTCTTGATAGCTGCTGTAACTCCTGAATTTCCCCTCGGGGATAAATAAAGTATTTTCTATTCTATTCTATTCTATTCTATTCTATTCTATTCTATTCTATTCTATCATCATCTTCATGGCACTCTAAATCCACGACAGTTATCTCTCCAATGTGTGCTCTGGTCCAATGAATCCCCCTTTTCTTTTTCCTGTTCTTTTTTCCTTTCCTTGCATTTCTCACATCCGTACTTAAAGGCTGTGTTGTATCAGCCAATCCTGAGCTGCTGGGGTGTGGTCCAGTTAGTCATTTTCCATTCATTCAACCAGTCCACATAAGAAAAATAGAGTCCATGAAACGCAAACATTATGAAAGTGTCAGAATCATGAAAATATAGATTAAAGCATACAACTAATATTAAAACAAAAAATCCGGTAGCACTTTAGATTACAGCCCGCGTCTTACAGTGTAGTTTCCTCAACTGTTGGGGTAACTCTCACACATGTACCTTGACATTTTGCGGTACCTATCGGGTAGTTACGCTCTCGTCTTACTGTGTAGTTTCCCGTGTCTTACCATGAACTAGTCAAAACAGTGTAATTTTCCTGGACATATGCTCTAACTATGCAAACCTTGATGTATCACTTTCTCTTAAGAATCAGCATGGATAAAGATTATGTAGACCAATGATAAAGTTAAAAGCTGTAATGTATTGATGAGTATGGGTTTCACATAATAATGATATTCAGACGTATAAAATATCTTTATCTTTTTATACACACAGTGACCCCACATTGTAATTCTCCTTTTAAGTTACTGATTCATTAAGATCACACTAGTCTTTGCTTACTGGCTAACTATCCAGTATTTTCTGTTATAAATTGCCTCTGTTCTTCATTGATGTGTTGTAAGCAGTTTGTATATAATTTTATTCAGGCAACTTAGAGGGCAGACCGGGGTCCTTAGGATTTTGCGTATTTGCGTTCATGCCTTTATGCGGGCAGCCTGGGGTCCTAAAAGTTGTATAGCCCGAACGGAGATTCCACGATTGTTTAAAAGCATCTTCAAAACATCTTATAAGTTATCAGTGATGCATTCTTGAGGAAGTAAGTACTTTAATAGCTTACAAGTTATCTTTAAGGAGTGTTGAGAGGGGAATAAACATTTAGTTTATGTTTGTTTATGTGGCAGGAATTTTGGCTCTTATTTCCCTTACGTTGCACTGCTAATGCTAAATAGCTAGTGGGCGCATCATTTACGTCTCGTAGACACTGTCTTTGATTCACCGTCTGTTATTTATTGTTTCAGATACCATACACTGCCAACCCTGTTGAGATGCACTACTGATAAGTGGCTGTTGGACGTTGATGTCACACACATTATTCATCCTCTTCGTTCATTCAATCTCCATGCATCCGGCCGTTGCTGTAATGCTGTTTCTGAAAGGATACATAAAAGACCGAACTGTGAACTGTGTATCTGCCTTTACTCTCTGACCAGAGTATCTGTGTGAATAAAGTGTCCAAGCATTATTCATCATAGAAACACAGATGTCAGTAGCTTCAACAGTTCCACTGCAACAACCCAGCACTTTACCTGTAACTACTGGTCAACACCTGGAACTGGACTAGATTATAAAATGCACACTAGAAGGGGATGTTAAACATAAAGTACAACGAACAAGTGTGCTTTTGATAATCCAGCCCGGTTCCAGATGTTGACCAGTAGTTACAGTAAAGTAGTGGGTAGTTACACAGTAAGTAAAGCCAATAAATGAGCACTTTATAATCCAGCCCGGTTCCAGTTGTTGACCAGTAGTTACAGGTAAGGTAGTGGGTAGTTACACAGTAAGTAAAGCCAACAAGTGTGCACTTTATAATCCAGCCCGGTTCCAGTTGTTGACCAGACGTTACAGGTGAAGTAGTGGGTAGTTACACAGTAAGTAAAGCAAATAAATGAGCACTTTTTAATCCAGCCCGGTTCCAGTTGTTGACCAGTAGTTACAGTAAAGTTGTGGGTAGTTACACAGTAAGTGAAACCAACAAGTGTGCACTTTATAATCCAGCCTGGTTCCAGTTGTTGACCAGTAGTTACAGGTAAAGTAGTGGGTTGTCGCAGTGGAAGTACTGGGCAGTTAGACAGTAAGCAGAGGCAAGTGTTAACTTAATGGCCGGGTTACTTAAAAGGTGAATTACTATGTGGGGTCTCTGTGTGTTTAGAAAAATAACGTTTTTTTTTTTACATCTGCAAGTCTTATCATTATTGCGTGAAACACATACTCATCAATACATTACAGTGTTTAGGTTCATTATTGGTCTACTTTATTCACAATACTGATTGTTAAGAGGAAGTGGCACATTTACAGCAAAAGCATATTTCCAGGAAAATTACACTGTTTTGATAAGTTCATGGTAATGTCGCACGGCAGAAGTATTGGTTTTAGTTAGTTTTAATCCTGCATGGTTTTATATTTTGTGTGATTGTTTTTACTGTTTTTAGTTTATTTAAAGCATGGTTTTAGTATGTTTTAGTTACTTCCTGCCGAGACGGTCTTTATGTTGATAACCTGCACCTGTGCAGAACCTGACTACCCCCAGAGACGCCCAATGATCCGAGAGAACAGTGTGCGTCGGTGGCCAATCAGATGACGGAGGGAACGATTTTACCTGTGGCACACCTGAAAGGGAGCAGAACGCTGGAAGGAGGAGGACGGGTCACACGTGTACACAGGACAACGGAGGAGCAGCCGAGCACAGTGGATCAGGAGCAGCCGAGCACAGTGGATCAGGAGCACCCGAGCACAGCGGAACAGACAGCACCCGAGCACAGCGGACCAGACAGCACCCGAGCACAGAGGAACAGACAGCACCCGAGCACAGCGGACCAGACAGCACCCGAGCACAGCGGACCAGACAGCCGCTAAACACCGCCAAGCACAGCCGAGCACCGCCGGGCACAGCCGAGCACCGCCGAGTACTGCAGACCAGTCAGTCCCCGAACCTGGCGGAGCAGCTGAGCATAGCGGGGCAGAGTCGAACTGAGAAGGAAAGTCCAGAGTGTTACGACGCCTCCTTACAGCAGCGGCAGAGTGAGGAACTCTGCCTGCCGCATAAGTATCCTTCATCGTAGTAGCACTCTGGCTTAAGAGGAAGAGCTCATTTTGGCTGAATAGTGTTGTGCACCCCCACTGCCGCTGTGTTTCCTTTTAATTACAGGGGTTTTAGGCTGAAGTTCTGTCCGCCACTGGAGGTGTGAAGGAGCGGAAGGGCCTCAACTGTCAGCCGGCGTCGTAGTCCTTTTTAATAGACTTTGCCTCCTTTGATGATAGTCATCTGCTCCACTTGTGTTTTACAAAAACGACTACTTTTAATAAAAAGAGATCTGGTTTTAACAGCATTTTTATTGTCATCTCATCGGTTTAACTTGCTGCTCACCACTTGATTTTAAAGGACCAGTTCAGAATTTTAAAATAATTTTAATCTCAACCTATTTTACCACCATTACATACTGCAGTTTTTGGCGTTGCCGGCAGGATCAAGTTTGTGAGCTCTTGTTCTACCAAGGAGTGTACAATGATGATGCCTGTGTATCCTGGTGCCCCCTGGCTGCCCAAGTTTAAAGGGCCAGGTGATGATTTAAAATACAATGATTGGAAGGAACAAATGCAAGGGCTCCTTGGCTCTCAGGACTTACCAGAAATCAGGAAGGTTGATATTGTGTTGGGATCGTTAGCAGGTGAGGCTAAGCGGCAGGTTAGTGTTTTAGAGGAAAATGAGAGGGACCAAGTACGCAAAATTTTTGCTTATCTGGATTCTCTTTATGGAGATAGAACTCCAATTCCAGTGTTGAGATCACAGTTTTTTAGCTGCACACAAAAAATGGGTGAAACAGTGCCCTCTTTCATGTTAAGGTTGCGGGAATTGTATTGCAGATTGCGGCGGCACAGCCCAGATGACGCCCCCTCTGATGCATTGCTACGGGACCAGCTGCTGCTAGGACTGCGCGAAGGTCCTCTGGCTCAAGCCCTAAAGGTTTATGCCCGCCGAAACCCAGATGAAACCTTTGCAACCATACGCCAAGAGGCTTTATTGCTAGAAGCTGAACATGGGAACCAGGAACCAGAGGTAACATGCTCAGCTGTGAATAATCCTCATGTTTTACCTAATCCACCCCAGGGGTCCAGTTGGAAAGAGACACTGAAACGAGAAATCATGGAAGATGTGAAATCACAGCTGCAAGGTCTCACACAGGAATTGATGAGAGAAATCAAACCCCTCCTTCAACCAGCTGTTGCACCACCGCCCCCAGCACAATTAAGGAGGGAACGACAGCAAAGATTTTCAACAGCTAATGACTGGGATGAACAAGGTAGGCCCATCTGTCGCCAGTGTAGACAAGCAGGACACATTGCCAGATTTTGCAGGAGAACAGTCGCCTCCCAGCCGTCTTTAAACTAGCCGTCCCTGCTACTGAGGTCCGAGGGGCAGGGGTTGTTAGTTCACCACAGGGAATGAGGGCCACTGATGCATTCATAGGGCAATGTCCAACAATTGGAGTCACCATAGAAGAAGTTGAACTGCCAGGGCTGCTAGATACAGGGTCCCAGGTTACATTAATGCAACAAAGTCTCTTTGAGAAGCATTTCACTCAGGCAAAGCTTGGGAGGGCCCCTGTAGTTTTTAAATTACGGGCAGCAAATGGACTTGAGATCCCTTACACTAGCTATGCGGTGTTGGATCTTGAAGTAGAGGGTATTAAGATACCTGGAAGGGGTGTTGTGATAGTAAAAGATGAACACTGCACTCACCCGCTTATTATTGGCATGAATGTGGTGACGGCCTGTTGGGATGCTCTTTTTAAATGCCGTGGAAAGTTTCCTGTCTCTACACCACAGATGAATCATCAGAGGGCCTGGAAGGATGCATTTGCAACATGCCAACGTGTGGAGGCCACCATGGCAGAAGATGGGCTGCTGGGATATGTTCGTCCTGCTAGCCGACGCAGCATCCAGATTCCCCCCAAAAGTGAGGTGCTAGTGTGGGGTCGGGCTCGAATGGGCCCTGGGGGAAGAGACTACTGTGTCCTGCTGGAGGCTCTGCCTGAGGCTCGTGATGTGGGAGTGGCTAGGACACTGGCAGTGGTGAGGAAAGGCAGAGTGCCTGTGCGTGTCTGTAACCCACATCCATACAGTATGTCCATAGGTCGTTTCCAGAAGCTTGGAAAACTGTACCATGTGGATGAAGCTGATGTACATGGACCACGGGACCTGAGTCTCTCCCTGGATGATGACTGTGTGGTTGAAGTAGCTGTGGTGGATACAACCGCTGGCCAGGAAAAGCAGGAATTACCAAAAGAGTTGAGCGAGTTGACTAACAGATCTGATCTGTCCAAGCAACAGCAGGAGGAGCTACGCACCCTGCTGCTAAAATGGAGTGGGGTATTTGCACGACATGATGAGGATTTTGGCCGGACAGACCTGGTACAGCACCAAATCCATACTGGCGACGCTGCACCTGTTAGGGAGAGGTATCGACCCCTTCCGCCATCCATGTACAAAGAAATGAAAACTCTGCTTGCAGGTATGCTTGAGAAAGGGGTAATCAGAGAGAGCTGCAGTCCATGGGCTGCACCCATAGTCTTGGTAAGGAAGAAGGATGGCAGCTGGAGATTTTGTGTTGACTACAGGAAGTTGAATGCTGTTACACACAAGGATGCCTTTCCTCTACCTAGGATTGAGGAGACCCTTACCAGCCTGACCAGAGCAGAGTGGTTTTCTACCCTTGACCTGGCCAGCGGCTACTGGCAGGTTGAGATGGACCCCAAGCACCAGGAGAAAACGGCATTTACCACACCCCTAGGACTGTTTGAGTTTGAGCGCATGCCCTTTGGGCTCTGTAATGCCCCAGCAACATTCCAACGGCTCATGCAGCAGTGCTTGAGTGGACAGCTGGCAGAGTCATTGCTCGTATACTTGGACGACATTATCATCTACTCACCTGATTTTTCTTCTCACCTGCAGCATCTGGATGAACTCTTCCAAAAGTTGTGGCGGCATGGTTTGAAGCTGCGCTTGGACAAGTGTAAGCTCCTCCAGCATGAGGTGAAATTCTTGGGGCATGTGGTGGATCCAGATGGGGTAAGACCTGACCCAGATAAGATCTCGGCCGTGTTGGACTGGCCCATCCCTAGTACCATAAGGCAGGTACAAGCCTTTCTAGGACTGGCAGGGTACTATAGACGATTTGTGTCTGGGTTCGCCAAAGTTGCACGCCCTTTAAATCAACTACTAACAGGTATTCCAGCTGATAAGAGGTCAGAAGCTCGTCAAGTGCAGTGGACCTCTGAGTGCCAGGAGTCTTTCGATGCACTAAAAAAGGCTTTAACTGAAGCACCTGTTTTGGCATTTGCTAACTACTCCCTGCCTTTTATTGTCTATACAGATGCTAGCAACCAGGGGTTGGGAGCAGTCCTGGCACAAGTTCAAGATGGGCGAGAGCGTGTAATAGCATATGCCAGCCGAAGCCTGCATCCAACCGAACGAAATGATGCTAACTATAGCTCGTTCAAGCTGGAGCTTCTAGCTCTTAAGTGGGCAGTGACGGAGAAATTCAAGGATTATCTGACAGGAGCTAGGTTTACAGTCTTTACTGATAACAATCCTGTTGCGCACCTCCAGACAGCTCGCTTGGGTGCAGTGGAACAGCGCTGGGTTTCCCAGCTTGCATCATTTGACTATGTCATTCAGTACCGCTCGGGTAGAAGTAACGTAAATGCTGATGCACTGTCCAGGCGTCCAGCTTCCTCCATACCAGCTGAAGCCCCTGATGGAGGCAGTGAGCTCATAAAGGCCCCCACCATTGCAGCTGTTGAACTTGCCCCAGAGGGAGGAAATGAAGACTTGGCCAGCCACGATTGGGAGGAGGCACAAGCACATGACCAGGATATTCAAGTAGTCAAAAAGTATGTGGAGACACGAGTGATGCCCGAGGGACCAGAGCGCCAAGTGTTATCCCACAGAGCAAAGAGACTGATGCGACAGTGGAAGAAGCTTGAGGTTAAGGGTAATTTGTTATGCCGCAAAGTGATTGATCAGCATACTCATGAAGTTCACCTCCAGATTGTGTGTCCAAGAACCAGGTGCGAAGAGGTCTGGAGGAGAATCCATGAAGCCGCTGCCCATGCTGGAGTGGACAGGACCCTGGCCCGGCTGCGCTTGAGGTTCTACTGGCCTGACATGGAGAGGGAGGTACGTCAGTTCCATCAGGGTTGTGTCGCCTGCAGCCTGCGAAAGGAAAGAGTATAACCTAGGGCCCCACTAAACCCTATCTCGGTGTCGTACCCCCTCGAGGTAATAGGCCTAGATTTCCTTTCTTTAGGCAGACCCACAGATGCCTACCAAAACATCCTTGTTGCCACAGATTTATTTACCCGTTTTGCTTGGGCCATTCCCACCCGTGACCAAACAGCACAGACCACAGTAAAGGCTTTG
>NW_027437186.1:4303932-4503932 GCF_033239565.1 Halichoeres trimaculatus
AAAAATTATTTGGCATCATTGCTTACCAGTTTAGCCTGCTAGCTTTTTTATGACAAATCACCATCTGTATAGCTGAGACTAGTTGGAGGCTAAGTATCAAAGGGTTTTTCTTAAACATTGTTTTATTAGATTACACAGAACTTAGGCTTTTAAAAATATTAAACAGGAAAGTCACTTTGAGACTATCTCTAAATATAAGTAACAAAGTTAAAAATCTAGGGGTAACATTGGACTCAGACCTGAACTTTAACAGCCACATCAAATCAATAACATCAGCGGCTTTTTACCACCTCAAAAACACTGCCAGGAATAGTGTCCAAACCTGACTCAGAAAGACTGATCCATGCGTTTGTCTCCACCAGGGTAGCCTACAGTAACGGCCTGCTCACAGGACTCTCTAAACCAGCTGTAAGACAGCTGCAATACACCCAGAATGATGCTGCTCCATTCCTGACCAGAACCAGGAAATACGACCATATTAGTCCAGTTTTCAGGTTTCTGCACTGGCTCCCGGTGGCTCAGAGAACAGACTTTAAAACAGCTATGCTAGTCTACAAGTCTCTTCATGTTTTAGAGTCAAAGTACATCTCTGAGATGCTTGACCCATTTGAACCATCTCTGTCTCTGAGAACCTCAGGGAGGGGTCTCCTGCTGGTGCCCAGAGTCAGGACTAAACACAGTGAGGCTGCGTTCTAGTTTTATGCTCTTAAAATCTGGAACAGTTTTCCAGAAGATGTGAGACAGGCCTCATCTCTGACAATGTTCAAATCCAGGTTGAAAACAGTTTGGTTAAGCTTTGCATATGACAGTTGGAAGCATGGGCGCCGATTTATGTTGTGCTCAAAATGTACATGACAGCCACTTTCATAAAGCTGCTAAAATGGGTGCCAATGTTATTTAAAAGCAATGCAAATGCACAGACTAGCACACAGACAATACAGCAGAAACAGGCATAAATGCACAAATGCACACACATACCGACGTGCCCAGACATTACAGCTGCAACCACAGTAATGCACACATACAAGTGTACAGAAGCGCTCACAGAGAGAATACAGTTTAGGCTATAAGAAATCGAAAACCATCTCCCCAGAGACCAAATAGCTGAACAATGAGCTGTACTTCAAGGCTTCAGGAGCGGAGCTGTCTGTGGTTCTGAAAGTTGATGCTGTAAATGAAGACTTGCCAATCTGCCACTTAACAACATCTGTAACAGTTTACATGAGTTCAGCTCTTACTGCTCATCAGGAGACAGATTTATAAAAAAGAAAGTTTACAGCCACACAGGCTACAAAAGTGATTATCCCTGCATTGGCATGATCAGCACACGCTGGTGCTCGGGCCCCAAAGCAAACACAGAATTGGCGCCTATGGCTGGAAGTATTTTATCTGCACTCTTCTCTTCTAATTCAATTACTCATTTTTAATGTTTAATGGTTTGATTTTATGAAACAATTCGTTTTCCTATTGTGATTTTATTTTATTTTAGCTGTGAAGCACTTGAATTGCCTTGTGTATGAATTGTATTCTACAGTGTGTCTTGCCAGGAAATCACTGTTTCTGATTCTGTGTGTGTGAGCCTCCACTAAGCTCCACTTTGTACACAGATATGTTTCTGCACAGGTCAGTCTGTGGCTCTGAGGGTTACTGAGTCACTCTCACAGAGAAACTTGTCTTTATAGACGTGTGATTATCCTTATCACTCATTCTGAGTGTGAGCTGGGCTCAGCGGGCTTTCATCTTCACCGGTCTGGTCTGATCCTCTGCGGTGTTTTGTTTTCAGACCTCACGCTGCAGCCTCAGGACCCCCGCTGGAAGAACACAAATCCCATCAGCACCTTCTCTCGCCTTCTCTCTCTGCCTGCCGGGTTAGTCCCGCGGCTCTCCTAAATATAGCAGCTCTGAGAGATCAACAAACAGCAAGTTCAGAAAACAAACACAGGCGAAAGGAGTGTGTCAGAAAAAGACAACCATCTGCAGAAAAAACATTTAGTGAACTATACAACTAGATGCTACCTTCAGTTCAAATTAACACTGTGATGTTAAAACATTAAAGCCAGTACACTAAATAACCACACTATAATCACTACACAGCACAGATCTCCCACAGTGACATCAGCAGAATGAGATAAAAGCTCGACGCACTGTTTTAACAGCTACACAACAGCATTTTTATTATTCAAATTGTATACAACCAGGAAAACCTCTTTCAGATTAAAACTCTCTTTGACAAGTGTCCTGTCCTGTGTCGGCAGCACACAGCAGACGAAAACACATCATGTAGAAACATGTCATCAGATCCTGGGTCTCATAACAACGAGTCATCAGTCAGAGCATCTTCAGTCTGATACGACCCACACTGCAACACAACAGAAGTGTTCCCACAGGACACATAAAAGTGATGTATATGGCCAGACATGCATTTTGTTGACGCAGATTTCCAGTCACAGCAATAGGCTAATATCTGAATCATATGATCACAATGTTAAATAAATCAAAAACACTTACTTTAAAGTGTATGATTTGGAAACTTTGCACATCTTAATAACACTGTTTATAGGGCTGTTATTGTCCTATGGTCCAATCTACACAATATAAAGACCAAATAAAATGAAAAAAATCCATTCAGTGTATCCACTGTAAAACTGCATACTAGTTGACCAATCCGAACCGCGCATGGCATGGCCACCTGGTCCTTCCCCACTATCCCTCTCACGTCAGCTAGCTGCTCAGCTGATGAAGCGTCATGGAGCCAGAGAAGACCGAAACCAGAAAGCTGTTACTGTTACCCTCCACAGGGAAGGGAAGAAAATGAAAAAGTTTCTAGGAAAAGGCTGAAGCAAGGAGGAATTATGAGCGATACAGGTGCCAACAGAGACTGAATATTGGAGAAATGTACGACCGGTGGAAAAAGCTGCAGAGGGATTTGGGACTGAAGACTGACGCCCTGCTCTGATCAGCTGGCAGTGGCAACGCCAGACCTGCTTCGCCGGCTAATTCATGGTTTTGATCGCGCCAGTCCAATTGAAAAAGCTACCACTGTGTGTTACAAGGAGGGTGACTGTCTTGTTTTTTACATTTTCTGCCAGCCGGCTTCTTGCTCTGTAGGAGGGGGCGTGTTGTTAGGAGGAGAAGAAGGGCGATACGAGCTGGGGGGCGGGATCTTGGAACACGAAGGGGAGGGGTGAGTGAGGCTGCGTTTTTCAAATGTGTCTCATCAGCCAAACTGGGTGTCAGATCGTAGACCACAGCTTTAACTTATCTCACTTATTGTCCTACACAACTGATGGAAAGAAAACCACAGTAGAGCTGGGACTTCAAATCTGCATCAACAACAAGCGTTTTGGGAGACTTCAATCACTTTTAATTGTCCTCTGGAAACACTTCCTGTGTTGTGGTGTATTTGTAGTGCATCTTTCTGATGTGTTGTGTTTGCAGCACCTTTTCTAAATGCTGTGCAAGTGTGGTCAAATTGATGAAGATGTTTTCTAAATTCACTGATGTTTTGTCTTTTTCATGTGTTTTCTTAAGTTGCAGCGCTGTGAGCTCTCAGGGCCACCGTACAATTTTCTGTCTCGCTCGATCTTCCCTACCTTGAATTAATGCATCACAGCTCTGCATCCTGCAAAAAAAAGGATGGCTGCGTATTACCTGCGATGGATGTACGGAGCAGCCACGCAGACGGACTGTAACAAAACGGATCCAGTGTAAGTTGACGGATCGATTTGAATGAGAACCTATCTGATCTGTTGCTGTGATGGAATAGTGACACATTGCAGATGCATCTGGTGTATCCTTTCAAACCTTGAATGAAGTCTGCAGATGTTAATAACTGGAGTAAATGTGATTACAGACCTTAAAGAGTCTCTAAATCAGTACGCAGGTTCAACTGGGGCCACCTCCTGAAGTTTCCCTTTCAGAGGGCATCAGGAGGATGTTCTCAGAAATTCCTGTGAACCTCTGAACAAGAGCCTCTGCATAATTACTGAGTATCTACTTATGCAGATAGTCTGTGGGTGGCGCTCCTTTATAATCAGAGCATCAGTTTGGGAATTCAGCCCCAGCGATTCGCCGTCCTCAGCTCCCCTCTGCTCCCTCCCCTCTCCTCTCTGGAGGAGCTGACAGCAGTCCTCTGAGTAATGTGGGAGCCAGCCCAGGTCACACTGACAGGAATTGTGCACATAAATATGGGTTTGGCTTACCCAAGCCTGGAAAGGTTTACTGCATTTAAGGCCGGTCAGCCGTCACAAACAGACCACCGAGACTAAGAGACACTCAGACATTCACAAAGACAGAGACTGAACTCACAGGTTTTTATGGATTATTCAGCTGAAAAAGAGAAAATGAGATTTTTTTTTCTCAAACCAAAGAGAGCTGGAGGAGTCCAGATGACTGATAACAGAAAAATAAAAGCACATTCATGTCACATGGAGGTTGAGTAAATACTAAAGATAAAAAAAACATCAAATTAAATATTATCTATTATAACCTCTTTTTATCTGACCAGCTAACCAACAAGGATATTTTCAAACTGAATCCTACCCAGCACTGCTCGTCACAGCAGGAGAGCAGGAGAGGGAAACTTAAGGTTACCAGTTTCTCCAAAGAAACTTCAACTGTGAGCGGTGGTGATGATGATGGCAGAAGAGGTCACAGTTGTGACGTTAAGTTTATTTTTAAAGCTGATTCAAGCACAGAGCTCAGAGGAAGAGAGATCAGTGAGGATGCTTTGATGTCAACTCAAACGCTACAGGCAGATCAGACTCTATCAAAATAGATCGCTAACTGCTAACACCAACGACGGGCAAATAGTATTTTAAGACACAATGTTTATGGACCTGAGGATTCATATTACCAGAGCTGTGTGATGTTTAAATGAGATGCAGACCAGACGCAGGGGCGTATTTAGTCATTTGGGGGCCCAAGGCAAACCCAGTCAATGGGGCCCTCCATGTCCTTGTAACTCATCTTCCTCAGAGCTAGACTGGCCTTCCCTGGGTCCACTGTCTCTTTCTGAGAAGTGCTAATCTTGTACATGGTAACTTAATGCAACTAAATGCATTTCCTCAAGTTCTGTACTTTAGTTTGATTTTGAAAAAAGTGAATAAATAATTTAGTCCACTTCGTCCTGGATTTGAAATCTTTTATGGTCAATTGACAGCTTATTTGCCCCGCAGTGGGGAATTTACAGAGTAACAGTAACAAACAAGAAAGTATGTAGTGAAAATCATTACAATAGGTAAATATTGAAAAAAAAAAATTTAGTAAAGAAAAAATATGTAAATATCAAGCACAACATAAAACTGGAAAAAATCTACTGAAAGAGGTGATATTTACAGTTAGCATACTTTTTGGTACTATTATTTTGACCCCTTGTCCAGTGAGTCATGTAACCAAAAAAGAGATTTTGTACAAAAGTGTTTATCACCAACTCAAAAAATTTGATTTTGAGAAAATTATCCTGTTTCCTGGGCTAGATAAAGTCCTTAAAATCCTAAATAACTTATATGTTTATCTCAGATCTCAGAGCAACATTGTTTTTGTTTCTGACTTGGTTAGAAATAATAAGGGGGGGGGGGGGGGGGGGGGGGGTTTCCACTTTCTTCCTGAATCAAATCAAAGTTTCAGATGTGTTGTAAAATGGAATAGCCCATTGAATAAGAAGGGGGGGGGGGGGGGGGGGGGGGGTACCCAAAACCATCAATAAAGATTAAGCCTTTGGATGTATTTTGAAGCATGTGAAGTAAGATTTAGAAAAAAGAAATGCTTTCAATTAAAGAGAACTTCATAAATAAGTTTTTAAGAGATGCTTTGGGGGCCCCTGGTAATCTTGGGGCCCCAGGCAACTGCCTGTGTTTGCCTAATAGTAGCTACGCTCCTGCAGACGCAAAAGTGAAAGATGTGTGTGTGTGTGTGTGCATGTGTGTGTGTGTGTGTGTGTGTGTGTGTGTGTGTGTGTGTGTGTGTGTGTGTGTGTGTGTGTGTGTGTTTGTGTGTGTGTGTGAAGGTAAAAAAGAAGACACACAGAGCTGTCTGCATGCTTTGACTGACAGGTATGATGATAGGAGGTGCAAAAACACAACAACAACAACAGAAAAAACAACATCAGCCACACAACAACAATAACAACAACAATATGGCAAAAAAGAGTAACTACTAACTAAAAGTAACAACAAAGCCAGAAACAGCATAAACTTTCTATTAAACAAACACAGATGGTTTTGTGTCCAGTTCACCAACAAAATTAGTCCCAGTGTCTCTTCAAGAGGACAGGTCTAATGGACGTTCAGATCAAGTCTATACCACGCCTTTAGGTCCAAGACCAATTCTGGACGTTTACACAATGTTGAAATAAGGTCCACTATTTGGATGTCCAATCATGACCCCACTTGGAGGTCAATATGCAATTCAACATTTGGATGTCCTTTCAACGTCATTCTTGGACGTCTAGCTTTAAACTCATTAGTTCAACATAGCGAGAAAGGAAAAGACCTTACATTTAAACATCCATCCATCCATCCATCCATCCATCCATCCATCCATCCATCCATCCATCCATCCATCTTCTGCTCCTTATCGGGTCGTGGGGGCAGCCGCCTAAGCAGGAGGGCCCTGACTTCCCCCTCCCTGGCTACTTTGTCCAGCTCTTCCCGGGGGATCCAGAGACGTTCCCAGGCCAGCCGAGAGACGTAGTCTCCCCAGCTTGTCCTGGGTTTGGGCCCAGGGTTTCCCCCCTGGTGGGACGTGCCCTGAAGGCGCCCGGGAGGGATCCGTATCAGATGCCCAAGCCACCTCATCTGGCTCCTCTCAACGTGGAGGAGCAGCGGATAGCCGAGCTTCTCACCCTATCTCTAAGGGAAAGCCCGGCCAGAGAGAAAGGAGGAAGCTCATTTTGGATGCTTGTATCTGCAATCTTGTTCTTTCGGTCACTACCCAAAGCTCATGACCATAGGTGAGAGTGGGAATGAAGATCGACCGGTAAACAGAGAGCTTTGCCTTCCGGCTCAGCTCCCTTTTAACCACGACAGACCTGTGCAGAGTCCGCATTACTGCAGACGCTGCACCGATCCGCCTGTCGATCTCTCGCTCCATCCTTCCTTCACTCGTGAGCAAGACCCTGAGATACTTTAACTCCTCCACTTAGGGCAGGATATCATCCCCGACCCGGAGAGGGCACTACACCCTTTTCCGGCTGAGGACCATGGACTCGGATTTGGGGTTGTTGATTCTCATCCCAACTGCTTCACACGGCTGCGAACCAATCCAGAGAGAGTTGAAGGTCACGGCTTGATGAAGCCAACAGGACCACATCATCTGCAAAAATCAGTGATCCAATCCTGAGGTCACCAAACCCCCTCGACACCCTGGCTGCACCTAGAAATTCTGTCCATAAAAGTTATGAACAGAATCGGTGACATAGGGCAGCTCTGGCGGAGTCCAACCCTCACTGGAAACAAGTCCGACTTACTGCCAGCAACACGGACCAAGCAGCCCACAAAGTCGTCTTTCCTACACCAGGAAATTTTGCTCTCTCCTCTCCTCTTCTCTACTTTCCTTTCCTTACGGGGACCCGAGTACGGTTCCAGGGTTACTGAGGGTTAAACACTTTCATGTCCTTGTTTCGGGCACTCCTGAGACAGAAGCAGTGCTTCAGCCTGAGGTCCAGAGGGCTATTTCATGTGTGTGTGTTTGTGTGTGTGTCAGTGTGTGTGTGTCAGTGTGTGTGTATCTCTAATTTGTTTCTAGAAAATTGCATGTGGGCATGGTTGTGTGTGTCCTTGAACACGTATTGTTGTCCGCTCATATCAGTTGGAGTGCCAGCAGGTGCCTGCTTACGTGACTCTCAAATAGAACCAGTAATTCAGTGTGTGTGTGTGTGTGTGTGTGTGTGTGTGTGTGTGTGTGTGTGTGTGTGTGTGTGTGTGTGTGTGTGTGTGTGTGTGTGTGAGATGAAGAGCACTCCACACCATCATTGTCCAGACTCTGCTGTGTCTGAATAAATGAGACGGAGCCGTGGAGAAGAGGTGAACAATGCAGACTTGTATAACACAACACTAGGACACACACCCGCGCTCGCTGAGCACTCTGCAGACACACACCATACGAAAGCTCATGAATAATAATTGATGAGTGTATAAAGTTCAGCCTGTGTGTTTGTGCAGCCTTTGTTTTCCTGCAGGATTTAAAAATACTAACACGACAGGCAGAGCAGCAAATCTACACACCCACAAAGTCATGAGGAGCAGCAAAACCAAGTCTGTTAATTAAACTGTGTGTGTGTGTGTGTGTGTGTGTGTGTGTGTGTGTGTGTGTGTGTGTGTGTGTGTGTGTGTGTGTGTGGTGTGTGTGTGAAGAGTAGTATTTTCTTTAAATTACTAAGACTAACTGGAACCACTTTAAAGTGATACTCCGGGATGGAACAAGTTGGGTCCTATCACAAGGTTTAGGGCAGAAATTACCCCTACAGCAGTGATTTTGTGCAGCAGAAGCCCAGGGCGCACACACCAAACACCCCCTCCCTGCTCCTCTGCTGGTTTCCTCTGCACTCAGACGGGGCCATATTTTACTTGACCAAAAACACAAATAAACAGACTCCCACCGAAAAAATCTGATATCGGTCTGCATTCACACTTTATTTAGAGAATTTTCAGCGCGTTACTTTCACACAAAAACACCGCTAAATAAGGCTCTAGTTCTCATCATGTCGTAAAAGGGCGCTACCTCCGCTGCAGAGCCACAGCTGGGTATGAGGCGCTCACCGCTTAGTGTATCAGTCTGCGCGTGCGGCGTGCCAGATATAAACAAACGCAGGTAGTCTGCCAGGACGAAGAGACACGATGAGAACTAGAGCCTTATTTAGCGGTGTTTTTGTGTGAAAGTAACGCGCTGAAAATTCTCTAAATAAAGCGTGAATGCAGACAGATATCAGATTTTTTTGGTGGGAGTCTGTTTATTTGTGTTTTTGGTCAAGTAAAACATGGCCCCGTCTGAGTGCAGAGGAAACCAGCAGAGGAGCAGGGAGGGGGTGTTTGGTGTGTGCGCCCTGGGCTTCTGCTGCACAAAATCACTGCTGTAGGGGTAATTTCTGCCCTAAACCTTGTGATAGGACCCAACTTGTTCCATCCCGGAGTATCACTTTAAGGACCCATGCGTCTGACTCAGTGTTGTGACAAAAATGTTTTTATTTTTCTCTTAAAGTTATTTTTGGGATTTTTATACCTTCAGAGGACCAATGTTGTTCCCATCAACAATGATAAAATTATTTTGTTGGCACCTTTTTTTCCCCCACAACCATAAGATAGTGACAAGCCAAACACAACTCTTTGATGAGGAAACACAATGAGAGGTTTGTGAGTTTTCTATGGTGAGACCAGACTGGATGAAGATGGAACTGCCTGGTCTGTCAGATGTTCAAATTGCAAAGCATGTCTGCCTATCCTGTGTATAATCAGTTTATCAAAAGCTGAAAAGTATCAGCAATGTTGCTACATCCTGTCCTTGTTTGGCCACGACCACCACCTGACATGCAGCACTCATACTGCACAGCTGCAGTCACAAGTCACACACACCCCTCCTCAACCGACATCATTATAAAGATGCTCACACATATGGAAAGGGAAGCGCTGTTTAGTTCCATTCATTCAGATGAGTTATCGTTCTTTAAATACTAACTTAAGGCTGTCAGCAGCATAAAAATGTCTGGTTGATCTGGGGTCAACTGTCAGAAATGATATTATACCATGGAGTCAACTTCTATCTAGTTCTGACTGTTACAGAGCTACAGGTGTTTCAGAACCAAGAGTGGCTGTGCTAACTGGCGACTCTAAGCTGAAAGTGTCAGTGATAGTCAGTCGAGAGTCACCAGTCAAAAGGGTCACACTTTACACCAGTGTTTCTCAACCCTGGTTCTGGGGCCCCCCTGCCCTGCATGGTTTTTATGTTCCCGACTCCAACACACCTGATTCAAATGATCAGCTCGTCATCAAGCTCTGCTCGAGCCTGATAACGAGCCATTCATTTGAATCAAGTGTGCTGGAGTGGAGTAACATCTAAAACATGCAGTAAAAAGGGACAAGTAGCGGAAGTCACATACACACCAAGGCAAAAAAAGTACAGGGGGTGTATTTTTTTCTAACTTGGCCATTCAGACTATATTAAGATCGCGAGCTCCCCCACTAAGAGGCACAGCTGTGGGTCACGTGACCGACAGGCACCCTATGGCTGTAGGCAAAGCCCTTGCCACTACCAATATGGCCGCTTTAGCCAATGTGCTTCATTTTCTGACAGATGTAAAAGTACGATCCACATCCTGGCAGTATTCTGGATACTAACATCGGAATATGAAATATGTACTGGGTCAGCATAATTTTCAACACTGTCAGGTAACAAATTATCGTACAAACCTGCAGCTAACACCAAATTGTAGCAGACAGTCTGTTGAAAGGGAGTATAACATTAAAGAAGGACTAAAGTGTTGGTGACAATCACAATGTGCTTGGTGGAGGTCTGATTGATTTATTCATTCATAAAGTAATAAGTTGAAATATGGTGATATAACTGTTTTCTTAGCTGAATGACGGGGGTTCGTTCTGATTGGATGGCACAGCTTTTACGTCTGGAAATAACTGCTCATTATGGGTTTGGTACGATTTGAGCCGCAGTTATAGGCGGATCTGCCCGCTGTGTGTGGGCCAAAATATTTTTAAAAACAAGCAGGGCGGGATATTAGTTTTTGAAAATACCCAGCTACGTGTGTACAAAGCCCTAGAAGCATGGCTACACTAGTGCATCAACAGGACATAAATCAGCACAGGTGTGACAGAGACACAGGTGAAACTAATGAGTGCAATCAAAGAGGGAAACAGACAAGGACAGGAAGTAAAGCTAAACCAGACACACGGTGAATAAGAACTACTGAACAAAACAGGAAATATGAAAGATGAAATGCACACAAATATAACACACATAGGCTGTGTCCCAATTCAGGGGCTGCAGCCAACGAAGGCTGAATTCGAACACCAACTACGTCACTGAGGTGCGTCGAAGGCTGTCCCATTTCAAAGGCTCCTCCAAGTGTGGCCAACGAATCCGGCCTCCTTTTTAGGTGTCACAAAGGATGGATTTGGTGAATCCTTCGTAGCCTCACATATCCCAAGATCCATTGCGCTTGAACGCCGAAGATGATTAACATCAATGAACTCCAGAAGGAGTCCTGTTTTATGTAGATGTGAAGGATTTCTGTGTGATTGTACTTTCTAAAACGTTACAGAAGATTTTGTTTAACTGTGTAAAAATGTGTTGTTTGGGCTCTTTTTTGGTAATTTACTTTAGAAAAACATTTCTTCTATATAAATCTTTTCATTTAAAAAAAATGTGTTCATGGATGTAAAATCTGCGGTAAAAAAACTTACTTGACTTGGTGTTTTTTTAAACTTTTTTTTTTTCTTTTTAAACAGGGAATTCAAAATATACATTTAATCATTTCAGCAGCTTGTATTTATTCTATTTTTTAATCTACCATCCCCCTAGCACTTCTTCAAATGTTGAAAATATTCATTGTTGCTTAACTCTCGAGTAAAAGGTGTTAATAATAATAATAATAACAATAATAATAATAATAATAATAATAATAATAATAATAATAATAATAATAATGTAAAGTCAAAAAAATAGTAAAAAAAATCCTTGTTTTAAAAGTAAGATTTTGGTTTACTTGTGTTTGAATCAATCAATCACGTTTATTTATATAGTATATTTAAAAACAACCAAGGTTGACCAAAGTGCTATACAGTCTTAAAACACAATCAAATAAAAGCAAGTTTTAAAATAAATAAATAATAATAAAACAAATGTGTTTAAAGAGAAAAAAACAGTAAAAACAACAAATAGACAATAAAAAGCAAAAGAGGACCCCATAATAAATAGAAAAAAGGGTAAAAAAATAAATAAACATGATTGATTTGAAAAGTAATGTAAACCTGACAGCTGAGGGCGGAGCTGTGTGGCATCAAAGGTGACAAACAGGAAATGCTCCGCAGACTGGGCTGTCTCAATTTAGTTTGGCCTTGGCGGTCTACGCAGACCACAAAGGCCAGGTCCTCCAAAGGTCTGCAGCCTATGGAGGCTCCAGACCCTGAATTGAGACACAGCTATAGATTACTAAACAACATGGAAGACCAAAGGTAACTAGTGATAGAAGAAAACAGGAAAGAAAGTAATGAATTAAAGACAACACAAAGAACAAAAGAGAGACTCATGACGGAGTTCAGATGGATGCTGATGGTTTCCAGATACTCTCCAGAGGAAAACAGCATTTCTTTAAATATGAAGAGATCAGTTGATAAGTTAGCTTTTTATATTTGTACATCATTTATAACTATAGGAGAGCTGTATCTGTGAATATGTGAGTAAAGCTTTCCTAACATTGAACAACCTGTCAGTGCCTCTCAGAACCATCAGATGGAATACCTGGAGTGAGCTATAGCTAATCGATCCTACCTCTTGCAAAAAGGGAGTATTCTTACCATTCTTCTTGTTATTTGCTGCATCACTGGGGCATGTCCTGTTAAACCTACAGTGATCAGTTCCAGAGTTAATGTGAAATAAAGAACCCTCCAGGTGTACACTGTAGCATCTTTTACACTACGTGCTGTAAGACGGCAGGACAGACGGGTTTATAAGACGCCTCAGACTCTCATTCTGAAAACACAGGTTCCTTCAGCTCTGATCAAACCTCCTCTGGTGCTTTGTAGAACGGTTTTACTCCGGCAGACTCTGCAGTCCGTCTCTGTAGTTTATCTGAGGGGTAAACAATCAGGCGAGGGAACACAGGAGCGGCTGCGTGAAGGAAGCACTGAGGGAATACTGAACTGCGAACATCAAATCTCATTTTATGGTGAATTAATCCATGAAAAACAGAAGAGCTGTGTGATCTCCTCGGATGATCAAACAGAGAGAAACATAGAAACAAAGACAGAGAGCAACGTATATTTTATATGTCTGTCCTCTCTGATGTACACCATCAGGCCTGAACAGTCCAGCTGACTCGAACGCTTCTGTTATCGATGAAGTAAATCCATCTAACTGTTTGATGTTTGTGTTTTCTCACAGGATTCAGGACTTGAAAGACAAATGTTTCTCTCTCAGCGTAGATCAGAGACTCTGCTGTGAGCTTTTGAATAGCTCTTCTTCTCTTGCACTGCATCGTTTTGACCTCCAGCTGTGACATGAATATCTCACTGTTCTTCATCTCAGAGTAAATATTTGAACGGCCCACTGTGAGACACAATCCAGCAAAGAAAGTCTTTCCAAAGAGTCTGTTTTACAGCAATCAATGTAATCTCTTAAACAGGATGAGCATAAATAAACTGAATTTAGTTTAAACTGAATAAAGATAAATTATGATCCTGTATCTACTGTTTTGATTCCATGAAGTCAGGTCTTGCTCTGGTGAGAGCTGTGCACCTGACGTGATGTGTTAATTAAGAGAAAGCCAACATCCCAATACAACCAAAACATCAACATCCAGGCAGAGGAGAGGGTTCAAAGCAGACACAGACACTGAAACACATGTACAGAGGCCCAGAAGTTATAACTGAGCAGGATTATTCCTGTAAAAGTTGACATTTTATCTTTTAAGAGGATCCTGCAGACTGTACCTTTAAAGTTCGTCTCAAAACTTGAACCAATCATGATTTTCCTTTCAAGTACGACACTAGTCTGTTAAGCCCCTTTCAATACCTCGTTCCTTCTTACACCACTTCCTGTTTTACTCCTGTGTCTCATCTTTTTTCAGTTCCCGTCATGTTTCCCCCTCACAGCTGATCACTGGGCCCCTTCCTGATGTGCTTTACAGGTGTCTTGTTTTGTGAACACTGACTTGTAGTCAAGACCGCCTCAGCAGAGACCAAGACACTACCAGGACCAGAGGGTAGCAAGACAAGACTAAGACAGAGACGAAAGAAATTTAGTTTTTTAATTAGTTAGTTAAAACTGTATCTCTTTAACCATATTTTCTTGATACATACATAATCAGTGCCATGGTCGGGGCACCCCAGTCTAAAATATCTGGACACACCCCTGCTTGTCAGAAACAAATCCCTCTGCAGGTACATTATGTTGCTTCGATCATCAACAGCTGGATAAATGCTAGACTGAGGGTTCAGCTCATGGAATAGAGGCAATGACAGTGCAAAATGGGACTTTACTTTCTCCAGGTAAGGGTCAAACATCTCCCCAAACATGCACACCGTCTCTCTCTCTCGCTCTCTCTTTCTCCAATTAAGTTGATGTGGATCACCCATCAGCGTCCGGTCTGCCTCTCCTCAGTCACAAACAGGATGAGCGCAGAGGTTTGTCACAAAATACTCAAAGGGCACGTAATAATAATGATGTAACATTAAAGAAGGTTGTGCTCTGCAAAGCCAGCAGTGTCCCTGAATATGGTAGGCTTCCCCCCCAAGATCAACGTGTCAGTCCGAGATTCATCGAGACTGGGAGACCCAGAGACCAAGACAAGACTGAGAGCAAAGACAGTTGAGGCCGTGACAAGACCGAGACCATGAAAAAGTGATCCAGTGACCAGTCTCAAAACCAAGACCAGTCTCGAGAACTAGGGGCGGACTGGCTGTCTGGACATTCTGGAGAAGTGCTCCCGCCCAATAGCGGCGGCCGTCTTCGGGCAGAACAGGCTGTTGACAGACCTGCAGCACCGGCCGTCGTCGGGCTGAACCGGCCTTTCATACAACGACACAGGGGGGATGCGTCCTGTTGTTATGGGCTGGGACGAGTTAAAGTCCAGGGCTGTTTTTAAGTCCCAGTCCGCACTGTCAAGAACTATAAGTCTAGTGAACTCCCCCTTAGTGTTTAGACCCAGGTGTTCCCTTCACTGCCTGTCGATGTAGAGAATTCTTTGATTTTGCAGTGATTAAGCATTTCTTACTACTTGTGTATGACCTGTTTCTGATTCCTTGTTGTAGAACCTTGTACCTTTGTCCGTCTATAAAGCCCCTTTTCCACCAAGCAGTTCAGTCCAGTTTATTTTGGTACTGCACCCTTTTTGTGGCGTTTCCTTTACCAAAACCAGTTCAGGTATTTTTATGTATTGCGTTTTTCCCTGAACATTTTATATTTTGTCAACTATTAGTCCTTTAGCCTCTTTTAATTAAAATCTTTTCAAAATATCCACAATGTATGCTTTTTGTCTGTTGTGGCTCAGATGAGGGCTCCTAAAATGAATTAATAATGGATGTGGATGTTTATATGTTAGTTTTGTGTTTTGTCTCAAAATAAGAAATTCCTAAGGAGAATCTTCATCACCAAATCCAATGTTGCTTTGAAAAACCATCACAAAACTAAGACAGATCACCTGATCCAAGAAAACAGAAAATGGGATTTCCAAATCCAGATCATTTTGATCCAAGTACATTTTTTTTTGAACAACTGGGTCTTCATGATCATTTTGGCAGTTGTCACAATGAAGAGGCTGTCAAAAGCTTCTCATTCAGAATGTCAATAGAGGATCTATTTTTGTGTTATAAATAAAAGGATAGAAGATTAAAGTGCCTTAAGAGTAAAACAATTTATGATAGTTATTTAATTAAAATATATTAGAAATTTGGTACTAGTCACAATAATGATCTGTTTTGCTGTAAAACATTCAAAATGTGAAAATCCCACCAGAGGTTTTCTTAGACCAGGTGGTTTTCACTCTGTTATATCCTCCTTCAATAAAAAAACACCAACTCATGACAGAAAAGTCCACACAGTGGTGACGGTTAATGGAGCTAATACAGTGTCTGCTGTATGGAAAAGTTGCTGGAGGCATACCTCATGTCTCACACACAAACACACACACTCAACCTCATTGTCCAGGACTCCATTAAGGCTGACCTGAGTCTTGAGGTTATCTTAGAGAAATGTGGAGCTATTGTCTGATTCTTCCACCACAGCTCCAAAGCTAATGAAAAAACTGTTGGGGACAGATTGAGCTCCAGATGCCTGTTACGTTTCTGCAAGTCACATGACGTGAAGGATAGGGGTCACGGACAGGGAAACAAAAAGATAATCTACACTTTTATTCAAAAAAAGAATAAGGCCTCTGGAGTCTGAAAGGTGGAGTGTAGGTATGACTCACCACAGCCACCCACTAATTCTACCAATAGAGGACATAAACTAATCCAAAAAGGCCTCAATCAAAGGTGGAGTCACTTGGTGGGGAGAAAACACTAAGGGCGTATTCAGACCTGGACTGTTTGGTCCACTTTAAACGGACCAGGGTTCGTTTCCCACGCTGGTGCGGACTTTTTGAGGTGGTCTCGGTCCGCTTCCAAACGAACTCTGGTGCGGTTCGTGGTTCTCTGGTGCAGGTCTGAATACAAACCAAGGTCCATCCGAACTAACTACAGGATACATGCACCTTTTGGGCCTGTAAAGCCTCCGTAACCTAACCATCTTTTGTTCATACCTGATCCACGCTGTTGCTGGCATGTTGTTGGTCAGGACACGCAGAGCATAGCATCTCCTTGCTGATCGCATTCGTCTTCGCTGTTCCAAAATTTGAAACGGTGTTGTTAAGCCTTCTTTGAAGGAGCTGCTCTTGAAACTGAAAATGATTTTGCAGCTCTAATAAGAGCACAAACACACGTTTACCTCTATTTCCAGGTCTGTATTCTGTGTGCCGCCCTTTGTCAGTGCTGTCCAATGAGAGCACTGATTGTCACACACGTGGATGTGTTTACAGAATATAGTCCACTTGCAAAAAGTACAATCTGAATACGAACCACACCAATCGAAAAAAATAAAGTCCGCTGTTGGTCCGGACCAAACAAGTTGACCAAAGGACTTTTCTGGTCTGAATACAGCCTAAGTGAAAAAATGTCCTTAGAGGTCAACTCACAAAAACTGGTATTCACCCTCTTCCCCTCGAAACACGCACACACACACTCTCAAAACACTCATTCCACAAACCAAAAGCTCACACGTAGCTGGGTATCTGAACCGCATTAAACCACATCTCATACGTTTAAGCCTGTCATCCACATGATTGATAATACCTGGCTGTGAGTGACCATGCTAACTGTTTTAAGGCAGACATGGCCTTATATACCACCCAGGCTTATGAGCAGCAGCTGGGTGCAATGAGGACAGGTGAGCTGAGTGAGAGGCTCATTAGGGGGAGTGCTGGAGGTAACAAACCACCTCCATCTGTAACAATGCCACAGCTCAAACTAATACAGTCAGCGGACACACGGTGCTGCATGCTGGAGAGGCTGCATCCACAGCAGGCATTTATTATTCATTTTCATTTATGTTCATTGTTATTTGTGTTCTATTCATACATTTTTGTTAATATTTATGAAAAATATTCATTATTTATGTGTTTTTGTGAATTCATTTGATTGTTTAAAAAAAGGACACCAAATAACATGCATATTAAAATTGATAAATGAACAGTATTTGTCTTTGGAGATGTCTGAACTGAAAGTACACATATTAGTTTGAGTATTGAATAGAAAGGCCAAAAAACATCATCTGTATCGTATCAAGTCATAAAAATTACAAACCCACAAGAATAAAACAAGCTCTCTCTTTGGGGAAAAAAAAAAGGTTCAAGAAAAGAGTTGAAATGTTAATGTTGGTTTCACACCACATCTGGGCAGTAACCCAACTCTTGCGTAGTGTTAACTATGATCATCTCCTCCCAACCCTCTGAGGTTGTAGAGTTCTATAAATGGATGAACAGATCACTGTTTGGTGAGTGATGTAGACATAGAACCATCAGTTTCATTGACTCACACTTCTGTAGTTTTCCCTACCTGCCATGTCAGTGGCAAAGGGACGGTCAGGTCTCCAGCCGGTGTACCAGCCCACAACTTTTCCCCCAGACACCAGGGGGCGCTCATAGGCTCTGCCTCCTACAAATCCCACAGGCCAAATAGACACGCCGCGAGTCCCTCGCATCTGCAAAGAGAAGAGAACAGAAGAGAAGGGGGTGGGTTCAGTTAGACTCAACTGTCAGCCAATAAGTACTGTTTGTCCAACACCACCAGAGGGACCTGGGTTCAGTGCCTTGCTCAAAGACACTGAATGCAGAAGCTGTACAGGCTGTGAGCTACACCTACCCCTGAGCTACACCTACCCCTGAGCTACAGCTGCCCCTGAGCTACAGCTGCCCCTGAGCTACAGCTGCCCCTGAGCTACAGCTGCCCCTGAGGTTGTGAATGAAATATTTTGTGGTAAGTAGAGAGACATTTCAAACTTTGTTTTCATTGACTTTTAGATGAGAATAAAATAAACAGAGGTTAAGTTTAGACCTTTTCAGAAACTGATCAAGTATAACAGTAGTTTCCTGGGTAATTTTTTGCTTGTGCCCTATAACTAACTGGGCCAGCCCCCGGGACAGATGTAATCTGTTCCTTTGTCATTAATAGGAGAACAAAATGAAGAGACAGTTACACAGCTGGCTTATCCATTCAGAATACTTTTGATCCACCTGCACTCCTGGTTTGTCATCACCAAATAGCAGAACCTTTGGTGATATACTGTATAATCTCCCAGTGTCTCCACCTCATCCTCCTTACAATAATGTTCTCCATCTTTTAAGATCATGTTAAAAATAAAGACTAAAACAGAGAAATATGGGAAATCACGGGTAAATCCTGAGTGACATACATTTATTTTGTCTCTTTTTTCTTCGTCTTTTCTCTCCCTCTTTTCTTTGAATTAAATGAAATGAGAGAACCAGATATATACTCAGTATCAGATGTTAAGGCTGTTTATTGTTTAATTGTAAGATGTGCATCAAACTTCCAGCTGCCGTCAGGTTAACTTTCCATTATGACAAACGGCTTTAATCTGACATCAGATGTGACAGGACAGTTAATATAGATATAAATGTATATGCTGGTTCAGATGGTTACATTAAACAGTGATTGCTGTGATTTTTTATTGCATTAAAATGTGCCTGACACTCTGGAAACCTGGCTCTGAGGCTTTGTTGACATGTGCGCACATGTGTGCCTGTCACCAAATTACAGCTGCGTGGGGTGCGCTCCACTCTGCGCTGAGGATAGACCAGGTTGGAGCTGGTGAGCTTTCAGCGCACTTTCTGCACTGTTTTTGGCACGAAATCGTCACTGCGCTAACATGAATCTGCTGACAACTCCCCCTGGTGCGCCGTCACGCCCATCTCTGCGCAGACGGTCTACCAAATTGTCAAATTGGCAGTGCACGGCGGTGCACTGCAAGAAATTAACACTGCACGGGTTGTGCCAGGCTTGCGCCCCCTGCGCTGCGCCATGAAATTACAACCCTCAGGCCCAAATCTTCCCCCATAGTGATTTCAGTCAGAATGAGGAAACGTACATGGACACATGACGTTAAGCTGTAGTCTTTTAAAAAGGAAAGGAAGTCCAAAATGATGCTCTGTGACTGCTTGCAGGGTAGGATCATTGTCTCTGGTTGGCCGAGGAAAACCAGTCACAGGACTACGTTAAGGTCAAAGTCTGATCAACTGTTCTTTCCCTCAAAGACAACTTTTTGTCTCGCATACAGTGAGACCAGAGACTGTTTCTGCATTATCACACCTCTAGATTGTCTCTGCGTGTCTGTGACAGAGAAACGTGTCTCATTTCCACTCCTGGTGCCCTTGCAGCCTGTTGGTTCAGACACTTCTCCTCTTCTTTCAGAAATCAGCCAAACAGCCTGAAGCCGCCTGCTCACAGCACAACAGAACGGAACAGATCAGATCCTTCTCCTGTTTCTCCTGTTGACTGAGGGATGTAAGATCATTGATAGGACATCTGTCAGTCTGTTATCGGCATCTTAGTTAAAAGACACCTGCCAGGAGTAGAGTGACCTTGGACCCACGGTGACTGCAGGAGGAACATTAAACTGTTGAAGCACACAAATACAGCGCTCATGGACATTTTTCTGACCAAGTCACATTTTTAACACACACAGTTAGAGATAGACTGATGCGTTCTTATTCAGGCTCGATGCTGATACCAAGTGTTAGTAGTGAAAGAGGCCAATAACAGACATTTGGAGCTGATATTCATTTGCAGTAAAAGTGAAAATACTGGGATCAAAATTTGGAATAATACAAACTCCAACACTTAACTTCCTTTAAATGCCTCTGAAAATATGTTTATTTAACAGCTTTGGGGCTCAGCAGCATGTCTTAAAAATGTAAATGAAAAAATAAAAAAAAATAAAATGCTCCCAAAAGTTTTCTACAGTGAGTAAATTTTTTATAAAAGGCTCTGGGTGTAACCTTTCATATGGTGCTGTGGGTAGGACAGCGCTAGAGACAGAATAGTGACTGCAGACGGAAAGGAGTGGCTGTTTCAGAGCCAAAACAAAAGTTTTATACTGATTTCTTATCGGCTGTCGGAAAAAGCCAAAAATCTGCGCCTATAATCTGCTGGGCCGATAATCTGCTGGGCCAATAATCAGTCTTTCCCTGCACACAGTTACATATAAGTAGTAAAACGTTAGGCTGTATTTAAATTACAATAATTTTAATATGGTTTGTCTGGGGTAGATATTATATTGTATCATGATAAAGTAGATATAGGGGGAGATTCTTGTTGCCATGCGCCTGTTGCGGCTGCCTGTTGTGGCAGCTCTCTCTTCTTTGTTTCTGGTAAATTTCTCATCTCTTTTTTGTCATTTTTGTATTTGGAGTGGATCATCACTCCGTTGGTCATGGACACCAAACTGTTTTTGTCTTCAGTGATATTTTTGCTGCTTTTGCTCCTGTGTTTGTCTGGAGATCCTACATGTAACCATGGCCGCATTGTTTAGATGTAAAATCACCTGTTAGGAGCCTGTAGCATGTCATAGCATGTAGCATGGTGCAAGGCCCGATGTTTTCCCACAAGGTGAGGAGAAGGAGGTGAGAACGACGTGCTGGTTCTCAGGTGTGAGCTTAGAAGTGACGACATGGACCTGTCCTTCCATCCATCGTTATTAGGAACGTAAGATCTATCTCCAAGAAGATGGACGAGCTAGCTGTGCTAACCCAGGAACAGAGAGAATACCAGAATACCAGCTTATTATTGTTAAAGTAATGGTGGTCAGAATTTGAAAGTTGAGATACCGTATCATTTCAAACAAAGCACTGATATTTTGCACATACTGAAAAGTCGATCTCTCATCTGGGCTTGGCCCTGGATCCTTAGTTCTAAATATGCCCTGTTCCTCTGTATTCATGCATAAATCCCACCCAAGGACTCAGAGTTCATTTCTCCTTGTAAGTATTTATTATTATCGAATGCAGCCGAGATACTGACCGCATAAGAATTCTTGTTGACTGACTCTGTTGTCTTTTCTTTGGCTCTAACTTAAAGGATACGTTTAATTTATACAGCTTTTACATTGTTTATGGAATAAAGTAGAACAAAATACTCACCCAGAAGGCTTTCCTGATCCAAGCAGTGCTTCGGGAGATATTTAGATCCAAAATCGTGCAGCGAACGTCCGTATCATGGGATCCATTGGGGCATAGACAGCGCCGCTCCTAAAACTGCATTAATCGTCCAAAAACTCGTGTTTTTCACCAATATTCTATCATGGTCTGCTCCAGGTTTGTCCTCTGCTGCAGTCTGTGTCACTCCAGACAGCGCTGTGTGGCTGTACTGACCTCTGAACTGACGAAGACTTTGTTTACGTTTGCCCCTCAAGGAAAGGGGGAAGTGGAGTCAGCTCTCCAAAGAGTACTGCGCATGTGTGGAGGGGCAAACGTAAACAAAGTCTTCGTCAGTTCAGAGGTCATTACAGCCACACAGCGCTGTCTGGAGTGACACAGACTGCAGCAGAGGACTAACCCAGAGCGGACCATGATGGAATATTGGTGAAAAACATGAGTTTTTGGACGATTAATGCAGTTTTAGGTGCTGTCTATGCCCCGATGGATCCCATTATACAGACGTCTGCTGCAGATTTTAGATCTAAATATCTCTCGAAGCACTGCTTGGATCAGGGAAAGCCTTCTGGGTGAGTATTTTGTTCTACTTTATTCTATAAACAATGTAAAAGCCGTATAAACCGAACTTATCCTTTAAATGGCTGTGTGTTAATGTGCACCACATTTGTCCAATTGAGGTGACACTCATTGGTTCTGGTGCAAGTGTGTAATCAAGTCAAGTAAACCTACTATCCACCCCTTTAGCCCAAGTTTTTCACCAACCAAACACCATGGATCCAGTGGTTCCATCACTTCAACAGCTGAGCTAACAGAGTGGAACAGTCTAGGTTTGCTAAATCGAGCATTTCTGTTCTTGTTCCACTGTTTCTGCTTCTGTGTGTTGTTGCTGTTGCTGTTGTTGTTTCTGTGTTGTTGCTGTTTTTTCTGTTGTTTTTGTTATTAATGTTATTTCTGCTGTTGCTGCTGTTGTATTTGTGTTCTTTTTAATGTTTTCGTTGTTAATGCTGTTGTTCTAGTTGTTGTTTCTGTTTTATTGTTTTTGTGTTGGTGTTATTAATGTTGTTGTAGTTGTGCTGGCAGCAGTTGTTTTTGTCAGTTTGTGTCAGAAAAGATGATGGTCACAGATTTTCTCTGTTAACAGGAAACAGGTGCGTTGTTGTACTTCAAACCTTCACTACATGACTGGCTGTGACAGCTCAGAAACCAGCACATCACCGTGTTTCCTTCTTTTCTGTGCAAGGTTCCAGATGTTGATCATTCATCAGTAAGCCTGATCGTGTGGACATCTGTCCCACACAGACGTCTGATGAGCTCCTGCGCTAAGTGATGGAGATGAGGGTTGTTGGCCAGCTGCTTCATCTGAACACTTAACTGCTGACACTGTGTTGTTTTTATGGTTCTCAGTTAGCCATTATAATGAGACTGTGGCCAGCCTGCACAGTTATGGGTCTATAAAGGACTCGCCCCCCTCAGTGAATGGACTCAGGACCACACTATGAACCTCACAGGCCTTCTTAAGGGGACTCCTTTAAGACTGGAGGATAGGATCGCATTGAGGGTGTATTTTTGTCTATGCAGAGCTGTATGTGATAGACAGTGATGCTGAGCTGTGGTAACAGTCAAACCATGACCAGGCCTTTGACTCTGAGATATTAAAGGATGATAAAAATAAATATCACAGCAGCCTCGGAGTGTGTTTGATCTGATATGAGACAGATGATATTTCAGATGTTGTCTCATGTCTTCTGTGTCGACACAGGCCGTCTTATCAACAACATCTCAATGTCAAACAGCTAGCTGGGAGCCAAACAGAGCTGCAGGGTGACAGAGCTTCACCAGATGGTACATTATTCTGCTCGCTGCAGAATGCTTCAGCTCACGCTGCTTTTTCATGATGCCATCTGCACATTACTGCTGCCACAGGAAAAGTTTACTGACACAAACTTCCATTTCTACCTCATTTAAGCTGGAGGAGAATTCACAACATGCTGCTCTGCAGACACGTCCTGACAGCAGGTACCGTAAAAAAAGAGAGAGCTGTTAGAGTTCAGTCTTCAGGCATGAACTGGAGAAACATAACAGGTCACAGATCAGATCAGAATGTTGGACTTTGCAAACGGGCTGAGTCTGATACACAGCTGTGATGATACATAGACAGACATATAAACAAATGCTGAGTCCAAAATCACTCCCTATCTACTATATAGTGAATACAACATTTTGTGAGCATGGTGGTTCACTAAATAGTCCACTCAATGTATTCCACAATACATTTTGAAAAATGGTAAATCAGCGATGCTCACTATGGCCCTCATTTATCAATCTTGCGTGGGAATTGGCGCAGATCTGGGTGTAAAAACGATCCTACAGCAATGTTCACGTGTGATGTGCGAACCAGGGCATTACGAGAAACAGGGAACTTCTCCATGCTGGTGATGGACAACGCCATAGCAACAGAGGTAGAGAGGAAATGACGCCGCATTGTTTGGCAGTCGGAAAAGTAGAGGGAATCAGAAAAAAACTCACCTGCAAGGAAATCACTGCAGTGATCCAGCAGCGTGGATGTGACAAACTAAACTACAGCAGAGTTTAAAACATTTGATTCACACATCATTTGTTTATACCTTGATTAATTAACCCATGATGTCTGACTATTAGAAGCCACAATATCACTAAATGTGTCAGTATCTGTCAAGTTTATTTAGATTTATTCAGATTTTTTGTTTTTGCGTGTGGCTAATCCTTGTTTCTTATCTTTTTCAGTTCCTGTCTACCTGCTTTTCCTCACCGGTGATCACCTGGCCCCTTCCTAATGTGTTGCACCTGTGTCTTGTTTAGTTCACTCCCCTTTCCTTCTTTAGCTCTGGGGTTCCCTCACTTCTCTGCCAGATTACCACTATCCCCTAGTAGATACATCCAGCCTGCTTTAGCTAACAGATCTTCGTGTTTTTGTTCCTGTGCCCGAACCTGGTTTTCTGATTTTTGTCTGTCGGATTTTTGTTTCGCCTTGCTGTTTGTCTTCGTGTACTGAGTTTTCCCTCGATTAAAAACTTGTGAACATATTTTGACTGTCCCTGCGTTGGGTTCCTTCCACTGCGCCTGACAAAATGTTTCCGTTCAGGTCCAGAAACGTGGAAAGTTGTCTTAAAGATGTGTTTGAGCTCTGAAAGAAGCTGCAGACTCCAGCCTGAACCTGTCACAGACTGAGGAGGAAGAGGAGCTGAAGTGTGTCCATCGTGCACAATCTACGCACGGGTAGATCTGAGTTTATGGTTATTTGTACCACGAGATGAGCTCATAGGTTGTGATCTCGTGTAAATGAACTTCTTCTGTTAATAAATAGCCACTTTTCACACACAGTTCATTTTTATACGATAACATTGTGTGGAGTGAAATAATAATCTCCACAGTGAATTCTGTAATTAATACAGCTTCCTTAAAAAAATCCAGGCTAAAAGTTTGATCCATCGTCGTCTGGATGTTCTTTGAAGAGACTTTATCATGGACATGGGAGTGTATTAAAAACTGTTAACAGCATCTTTGTTTTTAATTTTTTAAGTAAACCGAAAGAGGAAACACATTTTTTTGAACGGAGAAATCAGCTGACAGCTCGCGATGCTCTTTCATAGCAAAGTATCTTATAGATTGGTGGAAGAAGAGTGAACTGTTAGAAACATTCTTGGTGTCAACGATCTAAATATTAATCTAAGAACACAGATGGTTCTCCCTCGCTGCACCGCTCTCCCCGCTGACATGAAACTTGCGTACAGAAACTCAGACCTGTCGTGGGATTTGAGCATACCTGACGCCCACGTTCAGATTGATAAATGCCGATCTGTGCGTGGAAAGGAGCATACACCCACTTTTCAGGCGTACGCCCCCTTGATACATGAGGGCCTATGTGAGCAATATATACCATCATGCATTAGACGTGTGAAAAAATATGAATAGAGCAATATATTGCAATACTTTGTCCTGTGATAAAATATCGCTATTTCAACTCTTAGGGCTCTAATTTCGTAGACCAGGCGCCTGCCCTGCGCCGGCCTTCGCCATGCGCACAGGGCGTGACTGGTGCACTTTGCAAGTTGCCTGCATTGCCAAGAGAGGCGCAGTACAGGCGCACATGAGCGCAGAGCTGCGCGTCCACGCCTCCCTCCGTGCAAATGGCAGAGAGGGAGGAGAAAAGCCGTGAGTGGGTTTAACACAGCCGAGCGCTGTTTTCACCAATCAAATGAGCACCTCTCCTCGCCTTTAAATGCCCTGCGACTGAGGCCCAGCGTCTGATTGGTCTGACTGATCTCTAGCACCACGGAGAGAGTGTTGGTAGCGGAGACGGTCAGAGCCGCTGTGCCTGCAGCAGGTCAATGGACAGCGGGGCACATCGGAGGACACGACGCGTGTCACCTTGTGGGCCAGCTCCCGGGACAGATTTAATCTGTTCCTTTGTCTTTATCCGGAGTAAAAAATGAAGAGACAGTTACACAGCTGGCTTATCCATTCAGAATACTTTTGATCCACCTGCACTCCTGGTTTGTCATCGCCAAACAGCAGAACCTTTGGTGATATACTGTATACTCTCTCGGTGTCTCCACCTCATCCTCCTTACAATAATGTTCTCCATCTTTTTAGATCACGTTAAAAATAAAGACTAAAACAGAGAAATATGGGAAATCACAGGTAAATCCTGAGTGACATACATTTATTTTGTCTGTTTTTTTCTTCGTCTTTTCTCTCCCTCTTTTCTTTGAATGAAATGAAATGAGAGAACCAGATATATACTCAGTATCAGATGTTAAGGCTGTTTATTGTTTAATTGTAAGATGTGCATCAAACTTCCAGCTGCCGTCAGGTTAACTTTCCATTATGACAAACGGCTTTAATCTGACATCAGATGTGACGGGACAGTTAATATAGATACAAATGTATATGCTGGTTCAGACGGTTACATTAAATAGTGATTGCTGTGGTTGTTTATTGCATTAAAATGTGCCTGACACTCTGGAAACCTGCCTCTGAGGCTTTGATGACATGAGCGCACATGTGCGCCTGTCAACAAATTACAGCTGCGTGGGGTGCACTCCGCCTTAAAATGATCTTTAAATGATCTTGAAGGGCTCCAGAAGATAGGCAGTAAAGCACCTATTTGTTCTCAGGAGTTCACAGGATCCCTGTATACATTTTTTCTACCCATGTCATCTTAGGGGCCCTATGACACCAGGATCATTTGCCTCTGCTTTGATAGAACCAGTCCCAAACACAGCCCTGTGCCCTCCTGTCCATCGGTCTCAGCCACATTTCAGCCTGCAGCAGACTCCGTCATGCAGTATAAAGCTCCTGTCTCATTATAAATACAGATATCTTCACCTGGGGGCAGAAACTGTGCTGAGATAACAAATAATTCATCTCTGCCACACAAGAAGAATGGCCTCAGAGCCGACTGGGTGTTCGGGAGTCTCTGAGTCCTGACAGATTACAGCAGCAGCAGCTCAGTCAGAGGACGTCAGCTATTTACAAGTAAACAAAGAAAAAAACATCACATTTCATCAGACTCACTGCTCAGGCAGTGTGTCTGCAACAAGGCTACAGCATGTCTGGAAAAGTGTTGTAGGCCGACTCCAGTCCAGAACTTGAGCTGGAGTCTAACTTAAATCTGCATATGTAGGGTACTGAAAACTGGTTCCTGTTAAGAATCAATAAGAAATGATTCAGTCCATCCACAGCATCCACCTTTAATGCTTGATGATTCCCTTGTCAATTCTTAGCCTAGCAGATGAAAACAGTTTCCCAAGAAAACTCTGATTCAGGATTTTCTGCTTGAAGTTTTACTGAAGAACTGAACACACAAAGAAATGTACATTACTCTCTCACACCAGCTTCCTATTCAATACATTTAACATGTGATACATCTCCTAATTAACCAAAAACTTTACTAACAAAAAGGCAGTAGCTTGATAACATAATTGGGAAATTGCATTGATGTGCTAGTGGGTAGCATACATAGATGTAACTTAAAACCGAATTTCAACTTTCATCAGAGAAACATCTCAACATTACTCTTTGTAAACGATACGGAGAACTCCAAATGTCAAAATATGAACAGACCAATGTGTTCCAGACAGGACGATAGAGGAACTATAGCTCAAAGCATTGCTATAACCCCTCTGAGACACTAGGTGGCCCATTTTAGTGAATAACAAATAAAAGTTTGTACTTATTTTAAATGGTTTGAATTCTGAACTATCTAGATCCAGTGACCAATTTCCTATTTATTTACTTACAAACATTATAAAATGTTGTTGACACAGAAAACCTGTAAAGCTAGTTTTTGTTAGGAGAAAATTCACAGGAGGAACTGATAGAAGGAATCTATAAAGAATTGGATCAATAAGCAGAATCTATAAGGGCATTGGTAACAATAAAATCTTATCAATACCTATACCTTTATGCAGGACTTGTGACTCGACTCATATGCTGATGACCCAGACTTGGACTCAAGCTCTGGCTGCATTGGGACTTGGAGGAGGACTAGGGCTTTTCCAACCATAAAAGCTTTGTTAATTCTATTCATCATTTCTTCAGGTCTATGGTCCAGATAACAGATCCTTTTTCAGGCTAACACTGACACTTGTTTAACATGCATTCAAGTTCACGACAAAAAGTTAATAAATGTACAACTTTGTCTCTATACTTGGCAGCTTTTCAGATTCATCTAGCCGCTGTTTTTTCCCTTTTGATTAAAAAGCTACAAATCCGGCTACTTTCTGGATTTTTGAGACTGACATCAAAGTAAGTATTGTTTTATAGCCCATTCATGCTCATCGCTGGATCCAGACGGAGCCCTCTGTATGTGCTCTGCATTCATTTTGGCTGTACTTCTGCAATGTTCCATCAAGCTTATGGATGCATGTCAAAAGGAGCAGTACCACTGGAAACTGTGGGGGGCAGTGTTGCTGTTACCACCCAATACATAGCTGTAGTGAGACACAAAGAAAGAAATAACAATGAAAGAACCACGCGGCAACCTCGAGTACGACACAATACTGAAGTGCTAAAATCTGCCGTTTCTCAAGTGTGCGCTTGAGGCTAGCTCTGGAAGTACAGGAAGTCACAAACACACCAAGCCAAAAAAAAGGTGTTTTCACAGCAGAAATTAACCTATTTACAGCCTGGTTCAAAAAACGTCCTCTGCTAATTTCACTATTGGCACCTACTGTACAGGGGGGTAATTTTTTCAAACTCGCCCAATCAGAGACACAGCTCAGGTCACTTGACTGACAGGTAGAGATGGGTACCGAACTAGGTACTTTTACAGGTAGCGACCAAATTCAATCAAAAGTACCCGGTACCGATTCACGTAAAATCAAAAGGTACCACGTTTAGGTACCTAAATACAAAAATATGTATGATTAATTAAAAAAAGCCGATGTGCTTCATTTTCCGTTTCAGAAACAGATGGCCAACATCGCCCATCTGCTATGTTTTATACAGCCTATGGGAGGGATATTTGTGATGTTTTAACGGCCTCACCAACCACCACTTCCTACAACACTGCCTTCCAGTTTTGTCTGTTATGAAAGTGATACATTAGCAACACTTCCTCCACGGTGGCCATGTATGTTTTTGAGTTTGTTGTTGTCATTAACTTTTGACTCTTGGTTGCCCCCCCAGTGGATGTATTGGTTAACAGCAGTGCCAACGTAAAGGACACGCGGTAGCATGTGAGCAGTAAGGGCAACATCGTTTGAAAAGGACATGCATTTTCATACTGAAGGGACGAAAGGTGGGTCTTACTCTTCTCATCGAGCAGCAAGGGCTGCCGTGGGCCCCTCCCCCATTCCAAACTACTCACAGAAGGAACAGTCCATCTCACTCACGCTGCAGTCCCTCCCAGGCTGGGAATCCCAGCTGTGGCCAGAGCAGAAGGCGATTGCATGCTAATGAATTGCAAATATCCTGCCGCTGTCAAACCCTTTGGTTGATTTTAAACACAAAATGTAATATCTAAGATAAATCACCCTATTTGACTTAGAGATAAGTTTAGAAACATCACATGAATAAGCTGCAGCTTGGCACAGTGATCAGCTCTGCAGACTCTCAGGTGAGCAATGGAGGTGTGTACACACAAAGAGACTCCTCATGATGAAGTGTATGAAATCCATTATGGATGTGCTTGTTCCTGCCTCCTGCCCTGGATAAAGAGACGTTACGGGGTTGTTTGCACACAGGGATGAGTGCTACGGGTGGCTGAGCCGGGTGTGATTTTAATCAAGCCAGTTTTTATCACAGTGTTATTCATATGCACGGCAGAGGCAATCTGAGGAATGAAGGAAGAAATGAGCTGAGGGGAAACGAATGAATCACATTACAGAGACTTAGGGACGAGCAATGAAGCTGTGAGGCACCCGAGCATGATGTGTGTCCAAACAAACCAGAGGATGACGGCGTGTGTGTGTCGATTGATGTGTGGTTGTGTGTTTGTGAGTGTAAACTAAGAAAGCTTCTGTTGGTGTATCCACAAATCTGTTTGCATCAGGAGCTCTGTCTGACTACATTTGGAAAGAATCCTACGCACACACAGAACTTTAAGCAGAACTTGGAGTCACTGTCAGGGCTTAAAGTGATCTTGACATAGCTTCACTTTTATACATTAGCCTGTTTATTATCCATGATTCACAATGAGATGAACAGTGCCACAATCAGTGAATTCTAAAACCAATTTCTCAGTATCTGTGGACGGGTTGGATCCTTCTGAGAGAAGATGAATCTATTTGAAGCATGCAGACTTAAAGTTCCTCTGATGATGCTACACCAGAGGGTAAAGTTTAGCAGTGAGAAGTGAGTGTCCAGTGTTCCCCCAAAGTTACAGCCTGTGCATTCAATCAGATTCTTCTGATAAGAACTTGTGTTAACTTAAAGTTCTCTATGCCTGATACATTCTGCTTATTACTTCTATGGACAGGACTTCTAGGCGCAGTCAAGTGGCGGAAGTAGCCAGGTTTGGAGGTCTTAGGATCCCATTTCTGCTTTTTGGAGATGATGTGGTCCTATTGACCTCATCGAACACTGACCTCCAGCTCGCACTGGGGAGGTTTGCAGCTTAGTGTGAAGCCTGGAAGAAGATCAACAAAACAGTGTGTACCCACAGAAAGCATCGCAAATTTTTTGCGCGTTGATATTACATACAAAGCCAATTTAAAACCGCGAATTGATGCTGCATCAGGACGAGCAAAGAGCGGCGTCAAGCATTTAAGCTTTGAGGGTGAGCGGTGAGCGGCGAGCTTTCCAGTGAAAAAACGCTCGCTGCTCACCACTCAACGCTTGACGCTCGAGTTGAAATATTTGAACTTTTCGAGCGAGCGAGCGTCTTGACGCGCCGGGACAGCCTATCAGCATGGAGATCGTCACCGACAGGCGCTCCGCAGCTGGAATGGAGCGCCTGTAGTTGGTATCCAGGCGGGAGATCCTGGCACCAACCCTGGATAGCAGGTCTTCAAACTGGGCAACAGTCAGCCTGAAGTACCACTGGAACCAGCCGTCGACCAGACGCAGCTCCTGCAAGAGACGGTGGAACTCACCGAGCTCACACCATCTCCGTTGGGTAGCATGCATCCAGTTCCGATGCGGCCCGCAGCTGACTTCTCGACAGCAGGTACAGAGCAGCGATGGTGGTGATCGGAGCCATGTTCGATGATGGAATGATGATGGTACCAGCGTCAAAACTCGAGCGTCAAACGCAGCGCGATGTCACTTGACCCGCTAATACATTCGCTCTCAATGCTTTCGTTGGGTACGCAACGTAAATCTAAGGCCCTGGTTCTCAGCCGGAAGATGGCGGACTACCCACTCTGGGTTGGGAGGAGTCTTTGCCCCAAGTGGAGGAGTTCAAGTATCTCAGGGTCTTGCTCATGAGTGAGGGGAAAATGGAGCGAGAGGTTGACAAATGGATCAGGGTGGTGTCAGCAGTGATGCGGGTGCTATACTGATCTGCTGTGTTTAACAGAGGGTTGAGCCAGAAAGCAATGCTCTCAATTTACCACTTATTTTATGTTCCAACCCTCACTTATGGTCATGAGCTGTGGGTAGTGCCCGCAAGGACAAGATCACCGATACAAGTGGTTGAAATGAGCTTCCTTTACAGGGTGTCTGGGCTCAGCCTTATGCTGCCTTACATTTACATTGGAACTAAGTGGAGAGTGGGAATGACGTCATTAAAAGGGTTCCAGTTGCCAAGTCGAAAAACTTGCCCTATTTCTGTATATAAACATTGAATAATAGTACGTATATGGCTGATTAATTGTGATAAACACTAGTCAGAAATTCTAAAATAAAACAGGAGCTTAATTACTGTTCACGCCCAGGGCAGCCATCTTTGATTGTGTGTTCCCAGTAGGAAATTCTGACTCCTGGGGGGCGTTCCAGTTGAAATTTCTCAGTCAGAACTTGTAAATTCTGACTTCGGAGTACAAATGGAAGAGAGAGGATAGAGATAGGGTTTAGAGCTCAGACAGCCAGGAGAGCCTTGAAGTAGGGCCACTACTCCTCTGCATCAAGAGCAGTCAGATGAAGGCTTTTGGGCATCTGGTGAGGATGCCTCATGGACGCTTCACTGAAAAGGTGTTTGAGGCATGCCCATCTGGGTGGAGACCTCTGGGTCGACCCAGGACACAATGCGAAGTATTATCTCTCAGCTGGCCTGGAAATGCTTGGTATCGCTCCAGAAGAGCTGGTGGAAGTGGCTGAGAACAGCGCTTGTAACCATGAATGCGGAGGGAACACTGTGGATATGACACCCTGCTGTACTGGGGGCACAGCATGTCTGTGCTCCATGGCACAGACTGGCTGTCTGTGCTCCACTAAGTGGACCATGTATCCAGTGGTTCTTACAGTGGGTTTTGTGTTTACGAGATGTGTTGATGGGCTATACCATGTTAGACAACTTTAAAAATAGTGTAATAAAGATTACGCCTGTCCATGCAGTGTTGCACAGGTACGGCTATGAGGAAAGGGCACAGGTAGCCCTTTCCTCCCATGAAACACCTTAATGTACAACAGGGTCTTATAACCACTGTGTTCCCTCCTTACTCAGTCACATAACATCAACAAAAATTTTTATCCCATTGAATAATGTTTTTTTTTTCTGCAGAACTCTAAATGAAAATTTCTGTGAATGTTATGTATTTTCACCTCATTTGAATCAGGGAAATTTTACTTTAATTTAAAGGTTTTTGATTGGCAGCTGTAGCTTCCGGTCATTCTTTTTTTGCAGGGTTTTTTTTCTAACAGTGTGTTTAATTCTTCTTTTTGGCTTGGTGTGATGTGGTGTCAGGTCTTTCTGGAGCCAGCCTCGAGTAAACTACTCTGCTACTGGATGCCTTAAATTTCCCTCGGGACAGATAAAGTATCTATCTATCTATCTATCTATCTATCTATCTATCTATCTAGACAGTAAATTTTAGCACCTCCACTTCCATGTTTTGATCAGGGGGTATCATTTGAATGTAAATGTCTGTAACACTAAATCAAGCTGTAATTCAGCAGTCAGGATTCCTGATGAAAGCCAGTTTCTCTTTAAAAAGCAGCTTTAATAAACCCCCAGCGTCTGTTAGGAGAAGTGTGTGTCAGTACACAGCTACACAGCTGTCATGGACAAGGGAGAAAGAGATTTGATGAGGAAGAAGAGAGAGGGCTTGTAGCCAGACTGCAGTTTCCATGTGGAAAAGCAGCAGGACAGAGCAGAGTACTGGTGCTTTACACGTTTTAACATTTACACCGGCTCTTAAAAGCCTCTAACCTTTCTGTCACCTTCTTCTCTCCTCGTCCTCCCACACACACAGCACGGGCAATTTCTCCTGGCGAGGTTTGTCTCCTCTCTGCTTCACTTCCCTGACTCCCCTCCCCCTGCATCCTCCCTTCTCCCACTACACTATGTAATTATGATAATTGCTCAAAGGGGTTTGAAGAAATTAAATTTCCCATTTTCTGCTGGATCCTTTCTCCCAGCAGTTCCTCTTTGTGCGCAGTGTCCTGCAGGTGCACTCTATCGTATGTAACGTTTGCCTGTCTGCCTTCACACCTTCATGTATGTGACACAGTTTGACCACCTTTATCAGTTTTCTGCACCCATCAACTTCCCAGTAGGAGGTCTGTATGGAAGAAGAAAACTCTTAATGTCAGAATATATTGTGGCAGCTTTGAGTCTTACACCACACAAGGACTAAAAACTGAACGGTTGACCTGAAAAAGCTCCCGAGGAGCTTGGTGTCCCACAGTCACACCTCAGCACAGAGCATTTTGCGTAAGTACCTGCTCCCTAAAATAGTTCTTTTGACTGCTGCTGAGCTCTCAGGGCTGGAGGGAGCTCAATTATTCAAAAAAGGTCTGACGAAGTCTGGCCTGGCTGACAGGCTGCTGCAGCTGAATCAAACGGCTCTGCCGTGCTGCCGTCAGCTGAAAACCTCCATCCTCAGAGTCAGCTCTTCAGGAGTGACGGAGGGGAACAGGCAGCGCTTAATTCTCCTGATTGCTTGTTTTGAAGCCAAGTTTGAACGGGGTGCTTTAAAGCAAACGTGGGCAGAAGGAGGCAGAGATAGGATCAGGGCTAAGGACTTATAAGTATATGCCAGTATCGTCCACAGAGGACAGTCAACACTGTAAGCTCAAGCTCAAACTCCAAACAACTCAGACATTTGTTTTAAACGTCTGTCCACATGATAACTGCAATAAAATAGCATTGATATGCATTAAATGCTGAAATACATAGTATCCTTTTTTTTATTCTAATACTCTTCCCCTGAACATCTATTTTGCTCAGCATTAAAACATCAAATATTTGCTGAATGATTTTACATATTTTTTGAAATGTGGCTCATGCAAATAAAATCACAGCCTTGTGTCACTTTTGCTGGTCCCAAGCCTGGATAAGGGCATAGCAAAGGGAGATGATGATTTCATTTGGGGATGATTGTGAAACTATGGGGGGGGGGTTTACATGCAGTCAAGCACGTGAGCAGGCGCATCTGAGTTGATGTGTAGTGCTGTGCCCTCTGGATGAAAAAGTTCAATAGTTAATTTTTAAAAAATCCAGTGTCAGCTGATATGGACTGTTAAGAGGCTTCAAGACCAGATTTTCAGTGAATTCTTGTCATGCTGCTGGAAAGCCTACAACATAAAAACAATGATCTGATATCGTTCTGATCTTTAAGGCAGCTTGATAAGTGATGAAGCCAAATCAGGCACTGAGTAAAATGAAAGCAGACGCACCACCTTAGAACTGACAGTAGCTGCCAAATAGTTTGTAAGAGAGGGGCCCAGTGATAATTTATTTATTTATTTTTTATAATAAATTAAATTAATTATTTCAAGTCTAGCTACTGCAGTTACCATGCAAAGACAGCAAAGTATCCCCGTCTGTGTCCTTCACCCTGTAAGCACCATGTTTACTGTGGTCTAATCCTCCTCTAGTTCATTTAAAACACTTTTTTTTTTTTTTCCAGCTTCATTTATTTTCTTCACTGTATTTCATGTTTTTATTTTTGGGTAAACACATTTTTGGGGTGAAACAGCACCACCAGCAGCCCTACTTCCAGCAGTACTGGATAAAACAAGAAAATTGACAGACGAAAGTTCATTTATAGTTCCAGACATATTCATGATGTTTTCAACTCACTTTTTCTCTTTTCTCCTAAAGCGTCCTTGACAATTACAGATTTGTATATGTTGATTAGTTTTTCATTGTATTGTTACTCTGTGAAAGTTTGTGCCATGTTATCCTGTTAAAGGGGCTGTGAGGAGTTTGAAAGTGATCTTGAAATAGTATCTCTCCTAGATCTATGCCTGATCACAATTTACACTTTAAAATGAGATTATCAGCACCAATACAGGTTATTTCAAAATGCTTTGTAGCCAGGTTGAGCAGGATCAGAATGATTTACGGTACATGTCTCTATGACAACAGCATACAGACTGATGAAGTTTAGTAGTGAGAAAAGAGATCCGAATTTTTTTCTGCAGGGAATCGAATTCTGTGATTAATTTTGTAGTGATGGTGGACACTGGAGCCTAACTGTCAGACAGAAAAAGGACAGAAGAGCAGAAGAAAGATTAACAGGAGAGTGATAGAGCACAAGCTAAAGACTAAAAATGCTAACTTGTTGTGCTACTGTTCATTCCAACCCACATGCATCAGTTATTCTGCAGTGGTCTGTTTACACTTAAGAGCGTTAAGAATCATGTCCTGTCAGCGCTCATGTTAGTACTAACATAACCCATTACCAACACATCTCACAGCGCCGGGCTGTCAGTAGCACTATGTACAGACAGCTGCTAAACTACTGTAAGAACTGACAGTTTGCTTGTTGTGACGTTAGCCTATAGATATGTCAAAGCACCAGGCTGCCAGTAGCAATCTACGCATCTTTAATTGTACATTTTTTGAACAGTTTATTCAAAGGCCCAGCTAGGAACAAGATTTGGAAACTAGCAATTGCTCTAAACTCTTTGTGCAGCATGTCAGATTCATGTTGTGATGAAACTATTCAAACTTTTTCATCCCTGTCAATTAAATAAATTCATATTGAAAATTCAAATGGCCAATGAATCAAATAAGGCAAGAATGACCTCTAGGATAGCCAATAGCTACTGTCCTTACTGAGGAGTTGGCAACACTGAGAACCCACACACACCAGCTCCTGCCCAGGAAGGTTCCTGAATCAAACCAGGAACCTTTTTACAGTTAGGAAACATGTAGTCCTAGTCCGACATCATCTGTTAGTTAAATGTAGGTTTATCTGGTGAGCCGTGCCATGCAGATACACTACATAGAAGAAAAAACATGACTAAAGTCTGTTCTCTTTCAGCTTCTGCACTGCATCCAAGTAACGTAGTTATTTAAAAAAATGTGTATTTTAATGTAAACCTAAATGCCCAAGTTGAATAATCTAACTGAAAACCACACTAATTCATAAAAAATGTAAAACTCATGTGACAGTAATGTATTTTTGGTTAACTCCTCTTCTTGTTTCTGCTCACTTTCTAGTTTTAAATATCAGAGGAGAACAGATGAAGCTTGGTGTCATCACAGCCTCGTCTGGCTCTGCTCCAATGAGCAGAGGGTTTTCATGGGATGTGAAAGGGTTGGGGCCCATCAGGGCAACCAGAACAATACACTTTTGCTTGAAACAGAAAACCATTTAGGCAGAGAAACAGACCCTGGATGGTTCCCAACTGGGTCACATTCATACTTCACCGGTCCTGCATGGAGCCCATTTAAGGGCCCTTCATTAGTCCATCTGAGCCCACCCATGCAGAGCCTCCATGGAAACTGTCAGGCCATGGCTAAGTACCCAGTATGGGCCCCTCTTGTGAAGGCTGGATCTGCTAAAAACCTCCTGTAGAGGTACAATCAGCATTTTGAAATCTATCAGCTTCAAAAGATGAACCAAGGGGAGTTTACTAACAGTGGGATACAGCATCTGATAGCACCAAGAACTGGACACATCATATTAAATCTGCTTCGTCTCAAGATCTGATTCACAAGGCAACCTGCTCTGATGAAGAACAGAAACAGCCACAAAATTCTGCAGCTCTGTGCAGTTTGCTCCAGTTTTCACCTGATTGTGACTGAGGATGAATTGATTTGATCGCCTGAGATGGAAGCGAAAGCTACGCACTGACACTTTAGCTGCTACCAACCATAGGAACTATCCCCTGGATCCTTGAGACCGTCGAAACTGTGTTAGAATTTTAGATAGGTGGAGCATGTGTAGTGTTTAAATTTCACCTACAGTAAGATGAACCCCAGCTGTGATGTACTTGGTTTTGTTCCTCCTAACCAATGGTTTTCTTTGAGCCTGATAGTGTGAATGTTTCTCTGTCAGCTCCCGGTGTTGGGGCTTTAAGAGTGACCCTGTAAACTGGAGACCTTCAGCTGAACGTCTCAGTTGATATCAAGTTTACACCAGCTGTTCAAACACAGAGGAAGTCCTCAGGAATGGATCCTGGTTTAGTTTGATATATGTCTGCACAGTTCTTAAAAAATGTATGTATGCAAATGAAAAAACCACAGTACATTTAAGAATTCATGGAAAACAGTAAATATATTTCAGTGTTAAATATATTGTTTTAATTAAAGTGCATGCACATCCTGGTGGATTAAACATTACAGACTATATACTGCTTGTTTAGGGTGGTAGCAAATACCTTACGCTGGGCGGTGATCTACTGCATTTGTTAAGCACTGTATACATATGTGTCTTAATCCCCTCATCAGATAATTTTTTAGTGATGATCTGAAGCTGTTTGAGAGGAATGCATCCTTCTAAAGTTGTCATATCAACTGGTTTATTCTTAAGCGTAAATATAATTTGAACTCTGCCAATATTATTCTTAAGCGGGGAGCGGTCTGCTAATTTGCAAGTTGAAGCTGTTTGAAATGGTTTCTACCAGTGGCAGCTTTGTCTCCAGACCTTATCTTCTTTCAAGAGTCAACAAACCCATCTGCAGTGAAATAAAGCTCCATCAAAGCCAGCCCAGGCTGGATATCATCCATGCTTACAGGCTAACTGCAATGCTACAAGGCCTGTCTGTCTCCCATTACAGCGTGATTATTACTACAACACCTTTGCCATGTTTTACTGCCCTTTACTGGTCCGGTGGTGTTTTGCAATTAACTGTTTTTTCATCTATTCTTCATTTCTTCTCATTTCTAAAGTTCCTGGACCCTCTGGTTGAAGCCCTGCTTAAGACTATGCATCATGTGAAGCTTCAGAAACTCCATACAACAACAGCAGAGGTTTGAAGTTTGAAGACAAAATGACGACAGCAGATTGTCGGCACAGGGGGTGAACGGACAGATCACTGATGTCCACATATTAACTGAGGCCTGAGAGCCTGAGCCAGAAAGGTGCTTGTGTTAAATATGTTCAGGATATACGTCAATCTTGAAACTGTCTAACATTTTTTTCTGATATATGAGCCTTGTTTATTGAACAGATGAGTGATGTAGGCTAATGCTGCTGGATGTGTTCACCTGGTACTGGGTTTGCTGAAATGAGCTCATTCTTCAGAGTATAATGCTGTTCCTCAGTGTCCCCCGAGTAGGTGGAGACAGCAGCAGTGGTCAAATCACAGAATGACAAGAGAGGGAGATTACAGTGCAGCCTAAAGGTACAAATCATGTTGGTTTTCATACATTTCTTGTTCATATAGAGACCACTCTAAAACAGTGGGATCTTTTCTTGGGCAGAGTTATAAAGAGTTGGTGATTTGTTGAAAACTACATTTAAACTTTCAGCAGGCAGTTCATCAGCTGATCAAAAGTTTCAGACCATAGCCTTAAGGAGTCAAAACCCTGCAGAAATCTGTCTTTAAAGTCGTTTTCATTCAGACATTCACACTGTGCTGACCTCCTAATGACAAAGGCAAAAAGCCTTTCTGTCTTTGAACGTGGCAAGACTGCTGAGCTGTGCAAGCAAGGTGTGTGTGTGTGTGAGTGTGTGTGTGTGTGTGTTTGTGTGTGTGTGTGTGTGAGTGTGTGTGTGTGTATACAGTATTAGTGACCACATTTGTTGCTTTTATTTGATAATAATAACAATAATAACAATAATAATAATAATAATAATAATAATAATAATAATAATAATAATAACAATAATAATGCACAAAGTTAAACTTCTTTTCCCTGTGTTGTCTCCTTCTTTAATGATCTGTTTTGTTTTCGGTTTTGTTTGTAGTCCATAACAGTATGTAGCACTGAGCACTTCAGGCTCATTAGTGTCCGTTTAAGGGCCAATCCCAATTCCACCCCTTAGCCCTTGGTTTTGGGCGTGCACATCTTATGAAGGGGTGTCCCAATTCTCTGTAAGGTTGAGGTGAAGGGCTAGAAACAAAGCCAAACCAGGACCTCACTTCAAACCAAGGGTATCACAAATTTTGTGGTGCAGTGCAGGGGGCGTAAGCCTGGTGTAACCCGCGCAGTGTTCATTTTGTGCGGCGCACCACTGTACGCTGCCAATTTGACAATTTGGTAGACGGCCTATGCAGAGATGGGTGTGACGGCGCACCAGGGGGAGGTGTCGGCAGATTGATGTTGGCGCAGTGACAATTTCGTGCCAAAAAAAGTGCGCAGAAAGCTCGCCAGCTCCAACCTGGTCTATCCTCGGCTCAAAGCGAAGCGCACCCTGCGCAGCTGTAATTTGGTGACAGGTGCACATGTGCGCACATGTCAACAAAGCCTCAGAGGCAGGTTTCCAGAGTGTCAGGCACATTTTAATGCAATAAACAATCACAACAACCACAATTTAATGTAACTGTCTGAACCAGCATATACATTTATATCTATATTAACTGTCCCGTCACATCTGATGTCAGATTAAAGCCGTTTGTCATCATGGAAAGTTAACCTGACGGCAGCTGGAAGTTTGATGCACATCTTACAATTAAACAATAAACAGCCTTAACATCTGCTACTGAGTATATATCTGGTTCTCTCATTTCATTTAACTCAAAGAAAAGAGGCAGAGAAAAGACGAAGTAAAAAGAGACAAAATAAATGCATGTCACTCAGGATTTACCCGTGACTTCCCATATTTCTCTGTTTTAGCCTTTATTTTAACCTGATCTAAAAAGATGGAGTACATTATCGTGAGAAGGATGAGGTGGAGACACCGGGAGAGTATACAGTATATCACCAAAAGTTCTGCTATTTGGCGATGACAAACCAGGAGTGCAGGTGGATCAAAAGTATTCTGAATGGATAAGCCAGCTGTGTAACTGTCTCTTCATTTTGTACTCCTATTAATGACAAAGGAACAGATTAAATCTGTCCCGGGGGTTGGCCCACAGGGTGACGCGCTTCGTGTCCCCCCGATGCGCCCAGCTGTACATTCTCCTGCTGCAGGGACAGTGGCTCTGACCGTCTCCGCTACCGGGTCTTTCCAGCACACTTTCCGCAGTGGGGGGGATCAGTCAGACCAATCAGACGCTGCACCTCAGCCGCAGGGCATTTAAAGGCGAGGAGAGGTGCTCATTTGATTGGTAAAAACAGCGCTCAGCTGTGTTAAACCCACTCATAGCTTTTCTCCTCCCTCTCTGCCATTTGCACGGAGGGAGGCGTGGCTGCGCTCCTCTGCGCTCCTCTGCGCCTCTCTTAGCACTGCAGGAAACTTGCAAAGTGTGCTGGTCACGCCCTGTCCGCACGGCGAAGGCCGGCGCAGGGCAGGTGTGCCTGAGCCTGGTCTATGAAATTAGAGCCCAAAATGTTTATTTTGATGCCACTACTTTTGTGAAAAAATGGTTGTATCACATTTGAGGTTTTGAGGTTTGACCATAGACACTTGCCTATAGCAATGTACAGCCTGTGTCTTAAACAGGTTAGCTGTCATCATGCATGCCAGCTGTTTTGCTTTCTGCATGCGGTAAATGTTTACTTCATCACGTCACTGACTCGGTGCTACTGGTCTTAAAGGTGTATTTTCAGAATGGCTGTGGCTGAAAAGTGTCTTCTCAAGTCGGGAGAAATAAATCTCCCACATAGATTAACCACTACTTGGACTAAATTATGTGTAACAATGCTCAACCGTGGTAATTACTGTATTGCAAAATTCATTTTGTGGCAACATATGATACCAGTGACGGTGATGAAACTGGTATACCCCCACCCCTAGATCATACTCTCTGATGTAGCTGAAAAACTCATTCATCAGACATTGTGCTTCTGAAAAAAGGAACAAGTTGTTTTAAAAAAAAAAAAAAAAAAAAAATTAGAAACATAAATCTCCTTCAAGAGCCAAGAGTAGGGTATGTGTATTCGTATTTGTATTTGTGATTGTGTGTGTGTGTGTGTGTGTGTGTGTGTGTGCCCCTACGATCAAGGTGTAATTGCATGGGCGGCATGAAATAAGCAGTCTTGCATTTTCTGACACCCTATTGACTTCAAGGAGGGGACTCAGCTGGAATGTGTCATGTGCATAATAAAGCATGCCGGTGTGAGCGCTGGCTATTGTGCAGAAACGCATTAAACACCCTTCACTCCGCACTTAACGCTGAATGCCTCTCTACCTGACTTCTCTCTGCTCCGGCTCCACACCCAGGAGGAGGGAGGCTGGTTAAACGTTAGCTACGTACTAATGTTTATTTCATGAGGGCTTCAGAGGGAGAATCTTTTCGCTCATTACTCAGTGATAGTGTGCAGCTAAAAGGCTGGCCAGATACTTCCATGTAATCAACATCCCGGGGATGAGAATGAGGCTGATTTCTTGCCTAGCTGGGATTCCTTACTCGATAATTAGGGAACTGCAGCTCGGGGATGTCTTTCCCTTTGCTCTGAAGGAGAAAAAAAAGGGAGATCTAAATATTGCAAAAGAAAGTTATAAATTAACCAACATGTGTCTGATGACTGCAAATCTGAGACTAAAAGAATGACCTGCACTCAGATCTAACATGTTGCACTATGTAGTGACTGAGCAGAATAGTGGAGAAGTATTTTTACTTCCAGTTTTAGCATGAACACAGCTAAGCTCCCTCCAAGCAGCCAGCAAAATGCTGCCTGTTTTCCTTTAAAGACACCAAGCAGGAGAGGGATGTGCACAAGATGTTTACTCAGCAGCCGGCAGTGCTGAGTGTTAGAGGAAACCAAGACCTTCACTCTGAGCTGCCTCACAGCAGAGAGGCACCAACATCAGTAGCCACGTAAACATGGATCCAAATATTCCGCTTGCATTTGGTTTATTTGCTCAAACGGAAAGAATTTAACCTTTGTATACACCTCATTCCAAAAGAAAAGTGCCAATCCGAACGGACATTTAATCAGTTTCACAGGGGTGGAATATTCCTTTCCCCAAACCGATTGAAGTATCATGTATCCACTCAAACACAAAGTTGTCAGGGTGCGTTCTTTCAGCACATGCTCAGATATGACGTAAGACGCAACTGGAGATGTTCCTCAATTTAAAAAATGGCAGCGAGCAGTCAGCACTGGACTGCTGCGGAAAGTCTGTTTTTGATCCAAACTTAGCATGGGTTTCAAGTTGCTGCTTTAAAAAAAACATAGCAACTGTCCCAACAACCGTGATAAACAAACTGTCGCCCTCCATCTTTGATAAATCATTTGATGTTTACGTTTTTCTACGCAGGCCTCATTGACTATTCTGTTTGATTATAGCGGCGCATGTAGACTAGAGATAGTGGAGACGGTCAGAGCCGCTGTCCCTGCAGCAGGAGAATGGACAGCGGGGCACATCGGAGGACACGAAGCGTGTCACCATGTGGGCCAGCTCCTAGGACAGATGTAATCTGTTCCTTTGTCATTAATAGGAGTACAAAATGAAGAGACAGTTACACAGCTGGCTTATCCATTCAGAATACTTTTGATCCACCTGCACTCCCGGTTTGTCATCGCCAAATAGCAGAACCTTTGTTGATATACTGTATACTCTCCCAGTGTCTCCACCTCATCCTCCTTACAATAATGTACTCCATCTTTTTAGATCACGTTAAAAATAAAGACTAAAACAGAGAAATATGGGAAATAAAGGGTAATTCCTGAGTGACACACATTTATTTTGTCTCTTTTTTCTTCGTCTTTTTTCGGCCTCTTTTCTTTGAATTAAATGAAATGAGAGAAGCCAGATATATACTCAGTATCAGATGTTAAGGCTGTTTATTGTTTAATTGTAAGATGTGCATCAAACTTCCAGCTGCCGTCAGGTTAACTTTCCATTATGACAAACGGCTTTAATCTGACATCAGATGTGACGGGACAGTTAATATAGATACAAATGTATTTGCTGGTTCAGACAGTTACATTAAATAGTGATTGCTGTGATTGGTTATTGCATTAAAATGTGCCTGACACTCTGGAAACCTGCCTCTGAGGCTTTGTTGACATGTGCGCACATGTGCGCCTGTCACCAAATTACAGCTGCGGAGGGTGCGCTCCACTCTGCGCTGAGGATAGACCAGGTTAGAGCTGGCGAATTCTCAGCGCACTTTTTTGGCACGAAATTGTCACTGCGCCAACATTAATCTGCTGACACCTCCCCCTGGTGCGCCGTCAACTCCCCTACCAAAATTGTCTACCAAATTGTCAAATTGGCAGTGCACGGTGGTGCGCCGCATGAAATTAGCACTGCGCAGGATGCGCCAGGCTTGCGCCCCCTTGCGCTGCGCCATGAAATTAGAGCCCACAGTGTTTAGGGGAAAGACCACAGCGCTGGGACTAAGTGTTTGGTAAAGTCATGATACAAGAGAATGTCCCTGTTACCTTCCCACAACATTTGGTTAAAAAACTTTAAGTTATCCTTTCAAAAATAGAAGTAGAATAGTATAGAAAATAGTATAGAACTACTTTTTACCAACAAAATCTCTGCATAAAACAATGTTTAACGGTCGAGCCATTAGTTATCTTCCTCCTGAAACAGCCTCTGATCTGAAGCTAGTGTATACACAGGGGCTGCCATCAGTCTGCAGCCTGCAGACAGTTTCTGCAGGTTATTACTGCTGTATGACAGCCTATTATCTCTCTATGACAGGCCATTACCTGCACACAGGAGCCCAGTAATGAAAGAGGCAGCAGGACAGAGAGGAGACAGAAAGCAATCAACAAATCAAACAGATGCTCTTTACAGCAAGCCTGAGGCGAAGAATCCGACAGTGAAGTGTGTCAAAGTGGACTCAGAGTGGACTTAGAGCAGAGGATTCACAGTGCAAGAAATTCTCACCGCAAAGATTCACAGAGCCAGAGATTCATTGACAAAGAGATTCACTGAGCAAATGGTTCGCAGAGAAAGAGATTCACTATGCAAAGGAGTCACAGAGCAAATGATTAGAGGGCAAAAGATTCACTGAGCAAAAGATTTGTGGAGCAAAAGATTCACAGAGATAAAGATTAGCTGAAATAAGGATCCACAGCGCAAAGGATTTCTGAAACAGATGATTCACAAAGAAAGATATTCACTGAGCAGAAATTCATAGAAACTGAGACTCACTGAGCAAAGGATTCACTAAACAAGTGACATACATAGCAACGGATTATAGGGCAAAAGATTCACGAAGCAAAAGAAACCCAGAAGAACAAATTGTCTGAGAAAATGATTCACTATGCAAAGGGCTCACAAGAGAGCAAGAGATTCACAGCGCCAATGATTCATGGACTAAAAGATTCACAGAGAAAAAGATTCACAGAGCAGAGGATTACAGGGCAGAAGATTCACTGAGCAAAAAATATACAGCGAAAGAGATTCCCTGAGCTAAGGAATCACATATCAAAAGGATTCGTAGCGCAAAGGATCCGTGGAACAAAGGATTTGCAGAGAAAGAGATTCACTGAGCAAAAGATTCACTGAAAAACAGACATGCTAAGCAAAGGATTCACTTAGCAAAAGATTCACAGAGCAAAGGATTCATGAACAGAATGATTTACAGAGACAGAAAATCACTGAGCAGATGATTTGCAGAACAAATGATAAGAGGGCAAAAGATTCACTGAGCAAAAGATACACAGAAAAAGAGATTCGCTGAGCAAATGATTCACTATGCAAAGGGCTCACAGAGCAAGAGATTCACAGCGCAAATGATTCATGGAACAAATGATTCACAGAGAAAGAGTTGTACTGAGCAAAGGATTCACAGAAAAATAGATTAATTAAGCCAAAGATTAACTCCGTAAATGATTTACAGCACAAAGGATTCTTGAAACAAATGATTTGCAGAGAAAGGATTCACTGAGCAAAGGATTCACAGAGCAAGTGACTCAAGGGGCAAATGATTCACAGAGCAGAGGATTACAGGGCAGAAGATTCACTAAGCAAAAGATTCACTGAAAAACAGACATACTAAGCAAAGGATTCACTAAGCAAATTATTTACAGAGCAAAAGATTCTCAGTGAAAAGGATTTCTGAAACAAATGATTCACGTAGAAAGAGATTCACTGAGCAAATGATTTGCAGAGCAAATGATGAGAGGGCAAAAGATCCACTGAGCAAAGGAGTCACAGAAAAAGAGATTTTCAACGCAAATGGTTCACTATGCAAAGGGCTCACAGAGCAAGAGATTCACAGCGCAAATGATTCATGGATCAAAAGATTTGCAGAGAAAGCTTTTTACTGAGCAAAGTTTTCGCAGAAAAATAGATTCACTAAGCAAAGGATTCACTGAGCAAAGGATTACAGGGCAAAAGATTCACTAAGCAAAGGATTACAGGGCAAAAGATTCACTAAGCAAAGGATTACAGGGCAAAAGATTCACTGAGCAAAGGATTCACGGAGCAAGTGACTCAAGGGGCAAAGGATTCGCAGAGTAGAGGACAGACAGAGCTAATCGCTCATGTAAGGGCATGCTGACTTGACAAACAGGCTAGCACCATGTAGTAGGGCTGGACGATTATGGTAAAAATAAGAATTCTGATTATTTTAAGTGATATTGAAATCATAATTAATATACACAATTATTGATTTATTCAAAAACTTCAGCACTGATTTAAACACAACTTTAAAGAACCAGCAAGTGGCACATACAGTATTATTGATACACATAAGTCACACACACTTGCTGTGGCTGCACATGGAACACAGAAGAGCTATGAAGCACAGGAACTTGCATACATCTACACTGTGTGGCATATTCATTGTTTTTCTTTGATTATATTGTTTTATGATTGTCAGATAGCAAAATTGAAATCATGATTAAAATCCAATTAATTGTCCAGCCCTACCATGTAGCTGTCTGTACTGTCGCTTGGCCCACCTCTTTACCTCATCCTGACTCAAACAACATAAGTTGGGTTTCAGCTTTTCCAAAACAGCCCACATCAATGATGAAGTCATGGAGACTATGGTCGTATCTTTTGTAGATTAAGTCTAACCACAGCTTAAGCCAGCAGCTGTGTGAGGGGCTGCTGGTACAAATTGTAAAATGCCTCCCCTGTTCTAACTCATGATCAGGCTTTTCCTCTAGGTGATGTTTTGCAGGTAGGAAAAAAGGTAAAACAGTCTCACTCTCACAAAAACAGGAGCAGTCATTCTGCTCGAGTGGATCGTTTCGACATGTGACAGAAACATCCAAAGAGGCAGCAGCCCTGAACCAAAATCCCCCTGAGAAATAAAATCCTCAGCCGCCGTTCATTACTCTCATCTCTCTCCTTCACAGTCTCACTTTCTTTCCATCCTTTTCTTTTATCTCACTCATCACTCAGATCCCCTCTTCCTACCAGCGTACCCTCTAGTTGTCTACCATACACTGGCTAGACCGGTGAGATAGAGACAGAACCATGTCTGGGTGAGATCTGCTGATATAGGTTGAAGTTTTCAGAGGCCCTCCATCCAGAAAAAGGGCCCCTGAGCGTCACTTCCACAGGAAATGCTCTCAATGTGGGATTCAGACTTTATTTTCCAGTTTCCTGCTGTAAAATTCAGTCAGTGGCCCTAGACGCACTTCCATTGTGTATCCCGTGTGTCTTGAGGGAATTCTTGGTGCTAAAAGCCTTTTATTTGGGATTCAGGAGGCGTGGTTTGACATTCTGATGCATGGCAAGGCCTAAAATGTCTGTCTTTGCTTTGTGACCTTGTTGCTGTTTTGCTCTCATTTGGCTTCTATGGAAGATACAGACACGAGACCCTGACACCAGGGACCTCTGAGACATGTGAAATCCTGCTTTGGTGGAGCCCAGGGCTGGATCCTGTAAAAAAAAAACTCACGATGCAAAAATTTAAATTTTGATTTTTTCAGTTGTGTTGTAAGCACCATTTGATTTTGATTTAAATGCTTCAATGTCAATTCAGTAAGAAGTGGAAACAAACAAATAATTAGAGTTTCTGTTGACTGTATATATATTTATTTCCATGCCCATGCGAACATACGTGTCAAATGTCAGCTCACATTTTTGAGCAGCAAAACATCCCAAACATCTAGGGCTGTGTATTGATAAGGTTTTAACGATTCCAATGCCTTATCAATCCCTGCTTATCGATCCAATTCCTTATCTATTCTCTTATCAATTCTCACTACGGAAAAATAAGAACTATGTGATTACAGATATAGTAAAAAAGGTCCCTTTATTTATATTTTTTCTTTTGTTTCAATGATAGTTATTATCATAATTATTATTATCATTATTATTTTTATAATCATTTATTTATTTATTTATGTTAATTATGTTAATTACTTAAAGCTGTATCCTTTCAATCCTGTATTTCTAATACATACATAGCGAGTGCCCTAGTCGGGGCACCCCATTCTAAAATATCTGGACACACCCCTGCATGTCAGCGCAAATCTCTCTGCAGGTACGTTATGTTGCTTCGCTCATCAAAAGATAGATTTATGATGAACAGAGGGTTCAACTCGTGGATTGAGCGCAGACATTTGTCACAAAATACTCAAAGGGCGCGTAAAAATAATAAAAGCCATTGTAGAAAGTTGTGCTCTACAAAGACAGCAGTGTGCCTGGACATATCGTTGGCTTCTAATCCCTCCAAGACCGACATGTCAGTCCGAGACCCATCAAGAACGGGAGACCCCAAGACCAAGACAAGACCGAGACCAAAGACTGTTGAGGCCGTGACAAGACCGAGACCACGAAAAAGTGGTCTCGAGACCAAGACCGGTCTCGAGAACTACAAGCCTTATTCCCGCATTGGCTTTTTTTGGTGGAATATAGCCACACCTTGGACCGTTAAGCGCGAGCAGGCGACATCTCTTCAACTGAGAGGTCTAGCAGCAACAACAAAAAGCACATGGAACGATGTCACCGTGCATTGCTCGTGGGGTGCGTTCGTTTGCTGTGTTAGCACACCCCGGGAGGAATCGATAGGGGAACCGAAATGGAGTTTTACTAGCAATTCCAAGGAATTGGTTAACTGCGGACCCGATTCCAAATCAGAACCGGTTATCGATGCGCAGCTCAACAAACGTCTGACATAAAAGTTGGTGCAAGCTGCTGCTTGCTGTTTTGTTGTTGTTTGGTCTAGTGCGGCCTCCTTTTATGTGAATATCATACACAGCTCCCCCTATTGGCCATGAGGTGTGTGGAATTTATTTCAGCGTCATCCGACCAGCCAGATCTGAGATGCAGCTGGGACCTAACTGAGCGGAGCAGGCGTGAGTGGATGTGTTGACTTAAAGAGCAACCTATCAGATCTGATGGAGTGACGGGGTGGAGACGCATACGGTGTATTTTGGCCGTTACTTGTTTTCCAAAGCAACACAACATTACTTTTATGTAACCCCACCCAACACTGTTCATGCCATCCAGAAACACAACAAACAACTCATCTACAAATGCTGAGAGAACAGTTCCTTCTGAGATGGTATCACTGTTGTGACCTTGTTTCACATAACTTCACTCTTGCCCCGTTTGCACCAAACTGGTGCTGGTGCTAGTTCCAGGCCAGTGCCTGACTTAGCTCTGGTTCTTTGTGTTACCACAGACACAGAACTGGCTCCAGGTGCTAAAATCTGATGCCTAGCAAGCACCTACTCTTTGCTGGGCCAGAGCTAATGCTGCGGTCCATTTGTATTTAGAACTGGGAAGTCCGGAGTGGCAGTGATGTCATCTCCGAGTTCAGCATTCCAGTTGCCAAGTCGGAAAAACTTGCCTTAACATCAGTATTTCTGTATACATATGGCTGATTTATTGCAACAAACAAGGGTCAGAAATTCTCAAATAAAAAGATATGACAGGGGTTTAACCACTGTTCACTTATGAACTTGGAATTTCCTACTGGGAGCTTGGGGGTGGTGTGGGTGCTACGACCCACAAGTTGGAAATTCTAACCTCAGGGGACATTTCAGCTGGGCGTTCCTACTCGGAACTCGGAAATCCCGACTTCCGAATACAAATAGATTGCAGCATAAGCACTGACTATATGGGGGCCTGGGGCAAGGCTACAGTGACCAATGATCAGCAGGGATAAAGGTCATTCTTAAAAGAAAAGCTGATAGACGAGTCGTTCATTGTTTTGTTAGCGTTTACTCATTCATTTGAGATGGAGGCGAAATTAAAGCACTGATGCCTTTCCTCTTTTAAAGATCAGTCTCATGTTATTTTTCATTCTTAAAAAGGAAAGCTGCTGAGTGAGTTGTCTGTTTCTTTGTTGGCGTTCACTCACTCATAACTTTAATTGGAGGAGAAATTTAAACAATGCCTTGCCTCTTATAGATCAGGTCTTAAACCTATTATTTCATCAAAGAGACTGGACAGCCTTAAGTTATTTGTCTTATTTACATGGCGGGGTTTCACTTCTGTCTCATGTTAGTGCAGTCACATTTCTTCCCTGCTCTGTTCACAAACACACAAACACGTGTGCACATGCACAGACACACAAAGAGAAAGAGAAAGAGAGGGGCAGGCACACGCTGTGTATCAGTCAGGAAAAAATAATGTTCAACAATCTTTAAGCCCTCCCAGCATAAACTTTGTTGTCGTCTCCCATCCCATGAGTCTGCAGCCGATGCCGCCTTCCACAGACATGGCCCCAACTTGGCTCTTTGCCGATGGGAAACCAAACCTGTTCTTAGAAAGAACAACCAACTAAGCACCAGCACCAAACCAGCACTAGTGGAAAGGGGGTATCTTAATCCAACGCCTGGTAAACATAGTGTTGTAGTTAGAATGGTAACTCATCAGTAATGCATCTAAAACTGAGTGCCACAAGCCATAAATGGAAAAATAAGAACACCATCAGTGCAGTGAATTGTGGGAAACGTGTGTTAATGTGAGGTAGGCTGGTTCACTGCCAACTGAGGATTTTTACCCTGCCTCACAAATTACAATCAGACCCAGTCAGCGCATATACTGCTGTAGGCAGTTTAGGAAAAAAAACACATTGTCTTTGTAATTGTTGTTTATGGGAAGCTGCCATGTTCATGTTTTTCCTGCCATGATTAGGCTATGAAATACATTCATATGAATATCAATTCAGCACCGACTTGTATTTACAGTTTAGATGGTGCTGTTAAATAAAGCTTTGGTCACTTTTCATGGTCACAACCCCATCATGACAATGGTACCCAGTAAAAATATAAATGACACTGGAAAGTAGTAGATATGTGCATAAAATCATGGTTCATTAGCCTTTGTACCTTTTTACATATGAGTTTATCTTCTTAACAGTAATAGTGTATGGGTAAATTATATTTTGTGTTTATTTAAACTTAAATCAGAAAGGGATTTAAAGAGCAGGTTAACCGTCGTCGTGTCTCAGCTCTGATATAACTGCTATTTGATTTTTTTTATATATATGTATTTTTTTTTTTAAGAGACTTGGCTCAGATCTTTGCAGCTAACACCCTGTTTGAGGCAGATCTGGTGCTTAGAACAGGTCTGCAGTACCGCGCAGGCTGCGGCTGAATCAGCATGAGGGCTGGTAATAATAGCGCAGGTGACATAATAGCAGCACAGGTGGTAGTATGGGTGGTTACCTCTTCAAAAAGCTCCAGGCTGTACGTGTTGTCGTCATCAGCGAAAAACACCACCCCGGGCTCGCGCCTGCTCCGGTGCTGCCGGAGCCACGCGAGAGCCAAATTCCTCTGTTCGGTGGCGCGTGGCATCCCGGCGCGTTTGAACCTGCGGGGAGTGAAAACGTGCAGGTGCGTGAACTGCACACCGCATCGGGCTAGAAAACGCGCCACCAGGTCCGTGCGCACCGTGGAGTCCTCCACTACGATCCAGTGAAAGCGGGGAACCTGGCGGAAGGTGTGAGCCAGGCGGGTCAGCTCCGCTTTCTGCACCGGGCGTGTGTAGGTCGGTGTTATGGCGTAGATGACCGGCAGGGAGGACTGGTTCCGGCTGCCCGGTGTGCCGCCCCGGGCCGCCCTCGGCACCCTACCGTTACGACCTGCTGCTGGGACCCGAATCGCCCTTTTGCTGTCGATATCGATCATGATGATGACTATCAGGACCCAGGGCAGCAGGATGAAGAAGCGACTGAAAAACACTGATTTCATGGCTGAAGTTACAGAGCGCCCTCCCTCTGTCTCACTCCATCACAGAGATGCTCCGACCGACCACAACTCCGAGAACCTCTCCTTCAGATCCAGCCAATTGTTTTCGCAGTCAGGCTGAAAACAAGGGCATCCTCAGTTCATTTCAAACTATTTTAAGCACAAACCCTCCGCTGCTTCTCTGCCTCCCCCGTCCCAGCGGGACCGTTTCTCTAGAGTTCCTCTTCTCTTCCTCCTCCCTGAATCTCTTCTTGGATGGGACTAGTTTTCCTCCCCTCCCCGTGTCCTCTCCTCTCACCAGCCTCGGTAAATTCCCATGTCCTCTCCGCGCCTCGGTGCCTGTTTTCTGGGGGAGAAAAGCGATCCGTCGCAGTCCTTCGTGCAGCGGGCAGTGAGAACCACCGACCAGCGCCGCCGACGAGCATCACTCGGAGGACGGAGCGCTGCCGAGTCTGAGGATGATAAGCAGGAGGGGAGGAGCAGGTGCAGAGGAGAGGAGGAGAGAAGGGATGGAGAGGACCTCGGGAGGAAGACAGCAGTGAGGAGAGAGAGAGCAGTGCAGGACGAGAGAGGAGGTCCTTGTTATTTAGTGCGCAGCCGTGTCTGCTGAGAACAAACCAGCTTAAGAAAGGGACACATAGAAAACAAAGACAGAGACTGGGGTAGAGAAGAAGAAAGTGCTCAGTAAGTGAAAGGAGCACTGGGTTTTGATAAAGAAATGATGCCTGGACAGTGGGGGTCTGCGGAGTTCAGAGGAAAAAACATCCCGCAGATGGAGAAAAGGAATGAAAGGCCGAAAGGGGACGCAGCAAAAAAAAAAAAAAAAAAAGTTTGAGAACCACTGTTCTACTTGGTACCACTCTAAATGATCTTGAAAAAGTCTCCCTGCTAGCTATATTCTAGAGATATGATTCCAACCCACAGTCAGCAGTTATTCTGCACTGGTGTGTTCAAACTTGAGAATCTATCAATAAAATGAAGAGTGAGGTTACGTTAGCTCTGATTGGTGGATGACTGGCAGGACATGTATGGTATCACAATTACCTTACCTCGGCACGATGTATCCAGTAAAAGTTGTCTTTAACAAAGTAAATTTGATTTGGTCTGATCTCTTTTAATTCCAAAACAAACACACACCTTGTTGAAAGTGGCATCTTCACGACAGTGTGTATGAGGCATTGGGCCAGAAGGTGGCCAGAAAACAGTCCAGAAGTGAGGTCTCCACAAAAACTGCTCTCCCTGGTGGCTGGCTGCAGTATTGGTCAAAAAATCCATCACCCCAGCCATTCCAGATGAGCTGTGGTCAAACTTAAAAAAATTGATACACATTGTAGAAATGTTTTACACCATTGTTGTGGTGATTTGAAGATATCATTTGGCTGACTTGTATTAAATCCCCTTTTTCCTGAAGAGTTTTATTTTCAGCAGTTATAAGTAACAATGATTGACAGCTGCTGTTATTGCTTATGGGGGGGTAAGACGCAGACTGCACAATGGCTGCTGATGGCGGTGCCTGTGACCAGGGGCATATTTAGTTGTTTGGGGGCCCAAGGCAAACCCAATCAATGGGGCCCTCCATGTCCTTGTAACTCATCTTCCTCAGAGCCAGACTGGCCTTCCCTGGGTCCACTGTCTCTTTCCCAGAATCAAGGCATGAGACAGTGCTAATCTTGTACATGGTAACTTAACGCAACTAAATGCATTTCCTCAAATTCTGTACTTTAGTTTGATTTTGAAGTGAATACATAATTTAGTCCACTTTGTCCTGGATTTGAAATCTTTTATGGTCAATTGACAGCTTATTTGTCCCACAGTGGCGAATTTACAGAGTAACAGTAACAAACATGAAAGTATGAAGTGAAAATCATTACAATAGGTAAATATTGAAAAAAATAATTTAGTAAAGAAAAAATTTGTAAATATCAAGCACAACATAAAACTGGAAAAAAAAAAAGCTACTGAAAGAGGTGATCGACTGGCGACTGTTACCGGCTCTCGCCCAGTGACAGCTGGGATAGGCTCCAGCACCTGCCCCGCAACCCCGAAAGGGATAGCCGGTATAGAAATGAATTTAATCACATACACGCCCCTCTCGTCTGAGCAAAACAACTGGAACACCCTCCAAGGTTGGAATTTCCTACTGGGAACTCGGGACGATCCTCACCACCCCGAGCTGACAATCGAAGATGGCTGCCCCCCATTCTGAACAGTTATCAAGCTCCTGTAATAATCAGTTCATAAGCACTTCTGACGAATGTTTGTAACACTAAATCAGCCGTATACAAAGTATTGTTCAACTTATATTTGTATAAATGCTGTCACAATGTTACTTATACCCCTTGTGTGGTATTTGTGAACTAAACGCAGGGCGTGCTAGCAACAGCTAACACAACAGCCCTGGTATGTCAGCACATTTTTCCTCCAACTTAATGCTGATTCAGAGAAGACGTCACTCCCAGTTCCTTCTTCCCAGTTCAGAGGTTAATGGAACACATCACCACAGGAGAGTCAGTGGACGTGTAGAGGGTGTCCGTGAATCTGCTCGATTAGTCTCCCTGACGGGCATAAGATGACGTAATAATCCTCTGAATTGAAATTGAATTGTAAAACTGAATCTGCCTTTTGTAAATTGAAATTGAATTCTGTGTTTTTGAATTTAAAGTATAAAAAGAGTTGAATTTTTCTGTATTTCTAAATTTAAGGTATAAAAACAGTTGAATTTTCACAGGTAAAATAGAATTTCAACTTCAATAAAAAAATACAATTTCAAAACATCAAATTCCATGACATATCATGCTTTTTCAATTTCAATATTTTAATTCCAAATTCAGTTTCAAGTGGCACAAATATCACCTCATATAAAGCTGTAAATTTAGTCTGTAACTGAAGTTTTTTATCGCCCTTCTGAACAATAAAAGCATTCATATATCCCCCCATGTGGACTTTAGAGCCTGGTGATTTCTAGATGGTCTGTGATCTTTCTGTCTTTAAAAATCATCAACAGCATCCTGTGAAATGTCTCCTACTCTGACACCTGCCATAGCCCATGTCATTGAGGTTGTAGCTGAGTATCTGGGAAACCACGTATCATTTAACACATTCAGGCCTAATTCACATGAAACTGCAGTTTTATGTCACAAAAAACAATGTTTTCTGAAAACTCCAGCCAAAGTGAAGATTTAGGAAATCACAATTTTTTTGGTTTCATGTAGAGGCCAGGAAACAGATTTTGGTCCTCAAACATCACAGGTTGATGATAAGGATTCATTCTAATTGGCTGACAGAAAAACTGAAAAACACTTTTTTTTTCTCTCAATTCCAGATGGACCAGTTCTCTTCATTTTGAAGGAACCCCTCATTCCGTTGCTAGGCGCTGCCCAAGTAGCTGCCTGTTGCAGCAGCTCTCTCATCTTTGTCCGTTTCTTGTAACTTTTTTGTCTTATTTTCGTAATCTTTGTATTTGGAGTGGATCATCACTTTGTATGGTTCATTGTCGGTCACGGACACCAAACTTTTTGTAGCTTTGGTGATATTTTTTCTACTTTTCTCCTGTGTTTGTCTGGAGATCCTACATGTAACCATGGCTGGATTGTTTACATGCGAAATTAGCTGTTAGCAGCCTGTAGCATGTCAATGCTAACTAGTGTAAGGCTTGATGATTTCCTCGAGGTGAGGAGGAGGAGGTGAGGACGACGTGCTGGTTCTCGGATGTGAGCTGGGAGGTGACGACGTGGACCTGTCCGTCCATCCATCGTTGTTGGGAACGTGGGATCTATCTCCGGGGGATGGACGAGCTAGCTGTGCTAACTCAGCGACATCGTGCTGTTCACTGATGTGGCTGATGGAGCTGACATCGGATGCCGGCCCCACATTGGAGGAGCTTCGCCTGCTGTGAGCAGACAGGATCCAGGAGACAGAGACTGAACAGACTGCTGGGGAGGCTCAGTCCTGGACCCTGTGGAGGTGGAGACTGGCTGGGCTGGAGAGTGGTGGACGAGTGGTGGACGGGATGTCGTCATTTAATTTCTTATGGACCTTTTTGCACTTTCTATACTCTTTCTTACTTTTGTTTTCTTAAATGCTGCGGTGACTCCTGAATTTCCCCTCGGGGATAAATAAAGTATTTTCTATTTCTATTTCTATTTCTACTTCTATTTGTTTCAGTAAGACACACAGCTACTTGCTGCTAGAGCAGGAGGTGAGGGTTAGGCCCCTGTAGGGAGTTCTACCCTAAGTCCACACCATTGCGAAGATGAACACACTCTTAAAAGCTGTTTTACTTTATATGATGGAAACTCTTGGAAGCACTCGACATCAGTTCTGTTTTTCTGCCAAAATAGGTGTTCCATAAATTTTATTTCTAGCTCCTGGAAGTGTTGTTAGCTATTGGACACACTTTTATATATTTAGACTGGCCTGCTGTGTGAAGGTTTCACCACTAGATGGAAGCAGAGCCCATGTTGAATTTAAGAACAGAGTTTGGATGTTCACATTGAGGACCCCCATACAATCACTGGCAGTAACAGTCAACCCTGTCCTGTGGTTGAGCAGAAATAGATGTCTGCCTGGTTTCTCTGAATGATGGGTTGTATGTGTTCCAGGTGCAGCAATCAATCTCATTATAGGAAAAGAGACAACAAGAGGAACAAATACTCATACCTGCAAGAATGGGGAAAAAAGTTGAGTTAAGCAGCAATTATTTTTCAATTGAAAATCTTTTAAAAGGTGAAAAAAGAAGTAACTGAAGGTGATAAATTTAAAGTCCAATGAGATCTGACCTGAAATGAGAAATTTGAACCAGGAATCAGACATATTTTACTAAAGATTTTTAAGTCTTTGTGGTGTTCAAAGTGAAATGATGATACAAAGAGACAGAAAGTGTAATAACACTCCATAAATGGATGAACTTTTTGTGGTTGACTCTTGCTTTTTTTTTTTTGTTAAATTATCAATCCTACACTTTTCATATGTACGCAGTCTCCTGCCGTGGTGCGTCACACTGGCCATTCAAACTGTGCTGTACTTGTGCTTGTCAGTTTTAATGTTCTTAAAAACTGTGTCACTTGTGATAACAGCTTGGTGAATGACAGTTTTAGCACGGGTTTTCCAGATGTGAGTGTTTGTGATGGACATGATGAGCCAGAACAGTCTCCGGGTGTTGTCTGTAAGTGTTTGCTGAAAGAGTCCGTACATAACTGCTTGTTGATGCAGATGTTGAAGCCAATCCTGGTCATTTTGTGTCTGATCTCTTTGGTTCTGAAACAGTCCAGAAGCAGGTGTTGGATAGTTCCATCCTCGTTACATGAGGGCATCGGACACTTTTTTGTTGTTACAAAACAGCTCCACTGAACTACTGCTCTAACAGGAAGTCTGTTGACACTGATCAGCCACATCTTTCAGTTTTTCAGATAACAGTTTATCATTGACATTTTTGATTATCTGTGGAAACTCAGCTTCTCTTGCATGTTTGTAGGGCACCAGTCTTCCGTTTTTGTGCTCATTAACAGCGTCATAGATTTGTTTAGATGTAGAGGTTGTCCAGTTTATTTGTAAACGGTTGTAAGATGAAGTGAAGTCACCAAACAGTAGTTTGTAATATGAGACACGTGACCTCGCTCCTCCTTTCAGTTTTGTCCAGAGGTTTTTATTTGTTACTGCCCAGCTGGCTCCCCTGCTGAGATTGTTAAAAACATTTTTAATGAAGGGGATCATGAGGACCGTGCTGAGGTCAGGAGCCCCCAGGCCTCCACTTGTTTTGCTTTTAAACAAGATATTTCTTTTGGTGACTTCTCTATTAGTGCCTTTAACATGTTTCACACATGCATGGCCAACCTACGTCATCATGAAGCGTCTGTTTACGCATAGCACGATTTCATCCGAGTCAGCACAATGAGACACATAGAGCACTGCTACAACTTTGGAGACTTTTTGGTTTATATTCAGTCATTTTGGCCTGACACAGCCCTCTAACACCCTGCTACTGTTTAAAATAATTGTTGAGAGGAGCACTCACAGTGATCATATGTCATGGATCTTATGTGATGTTTGTGTGAATTAAGTGTACTGTGCACACCTCTCCTTAAGGTCCAAAGAGGAGAAGTGAATCGTGCCTGAGCACAGCACACTTGTAGTCAAAGGAACTGGACTCTGAAGTGTGCTTGGGCATGGTTCAGATAGCCAGTGTGACCGCACTCTGAGAGAGACTGCTGCGAGCGGGGAGTCAGCACACGCTGCTCATTGAGAAGCAGCTGGTGCTGCAGATCAATACATTCTTTCACCTCAGAGTCTCCAAACTCCAGAAAAGAAGCTAGATTTACCACCAGTCAACATTTTGAAAAAAGTTGCTAAATATAGCGTCAGCACTATGTGCCCGATAAAAGTAGGCCAAACAAAATACCATTCTTTGAGCTTTTAAAATCTAAACGATTCCTTGAGGCGGAGGAAATTCCTCCATCATTTTTTGTAATCCAGCTACTAAAATAATTTAATGATTCAAATTCAATCGTTTCAGCCCTAATTTGAGCAATCAGAATCAAGCATTTTACACAGCTGGAAGATCAGTACAAAAGCTGAGAAATCATGTTCCTTAAGCAGTCTGCTGTAAACACTGCTCAGATTGAGAAGACAGCTTCGTCGACCAGACAGTGAAGTGGAGTTTAAAGTTTGTAGAGTTTTCATTTGAAGTTTGTCTTTCAATCATTATAACAACATTCTTACAGAGTTATATAAGCACTGATGAGTGCAGAGCTTGCTGGAAATACTGAGCTCATGAGCAGGTTATTCCTCTGCTTGTTTCTTCTTCCTCTGCTCTGAAAAGGTGCAGAAGGTCTGTTTCCAGAGGCCTGTCCCTGCCTCCACCCACAGCAGCTCTGAGAAATGTTTGTGCAGCTGAAACTTCAATCTGCTCAGCATTACCTGAGCACTCTGTCAAAGGGTGATAGCAGCTGGTGCAGTTAAAGAAGCACACTTCATTTTCAGAGGATCACTCCATTAGTCTCCTGGCCTGTCAGTGCAGGCCCTCTGCAGCTCTCTGCATCCAGCCAAATGGTAAATTACTAACACCATCCAAGGTGAACAAGCTGGTCCCAGCAGAGCCAGGCTGGCCTGGGCGTTATCCTCCGTCACAGACATGAGTAAGCTGCCTGACCTCAATGTTTGACCAGATTCGGACATGTGGATTTGTTAAGTGTCATCATGGGAAATGTCAGGAGCCCGTGGGATTGAGGGCAGCTGGAAAAGGCAGTGTGGTGAGACATGGTGACGTGGGTCACTGAGGCTGTCTGCAAGAGGTAGAGAGCTGCAGGAGGTCAGAGACCTGCAACAAATAGGATGAGAGCAGCATACAAGAGAGACCTGCAGCATATGAGATACAGAGACCTGCTGCACATAAGAGAGATCTGCTGCACATAAGAGAGACCTGCTGCACATAAGAGAGAGCTTCTGCAAATAAGAGAGAGCTTCTGCACATAAGAGAGACCTGCTGCACGGTTTTGCAAATCGTCTGAAGCCTGAATCATCTTCTGTCCAGTTGCGGGTGTTGTGTGTATGTTGTTTGTGCTCAGATTGTATGCTGGAATCCTGAGGTCAATTTCAATAATTTTTAAAGAATTTTGAAAAAACCCATTCAAAAAAATGTAAGACCTTATCAGGACTTTAAGCTGTTGTTAGCAACCATCCTTAACAGCTATGTCACACTGTCTCAAAGCTGTACACAGAGGTACAGACAGTGATTTTGGAGTCGTTGAAGTCGGCAGAGAGAGTGGTACATGTGATGTTGGACTTCCTGAGTGACTGACTCCTATATAACTTTCACCTCTCATTTCATTTCTAACAAGTAGGAATTAGTCTTCTGCAGATCAGAGCCCTGCATGGAAGCCACACAGGGAGCAATAAAGCAAACTTGTTAACAGGGGTAATTAATGCATGGGGTTTAACAATACAGACAAGTCCACAAACATAAGAATCGTCACTTAGTTACCATGTGGCAGTGGCTGCTGTATTCCTCCTTGTTGCACAGCCTTCTCAGAAACAAAGCTTGAATGCACTTTGTGACAAGAATGTGTTCCACTGATGCTCTTTACTGTGTCATGTTTTTCTATTTCATTGGATTTATTAGCGAGGTATGCTGTACTGCAGTGCTGTGGCGTCACACCATTTCATAGATGAAGAAGCTATCAGCAGCAGCCCGTGGCTTTAGGAACAGCCTTTTCTCCTGTTTGGGTCAAAACTGACCAGGGCCCTGTTCTACGAAGCAGGATTACTGCCTAGCAAGGTAGCTTTGAGGATAGGTTCCGGATTCCTTGTTCAATGACACGGGATCACTCCTCAGTGAGGCGAGTCTCCATGGCAACATACACTGAACGGCTAACCTGCTCCGGGGCAGGTTAGGTTCCAGATTGAACTCACGGACTATAAAAACCCTGCCCACTGACCAATGAGCCCTCACGAAAAAATGGCTTGTCCGTTCTTAGAGGATCCCGTGGACATCAGAGCTCGCATTGTCCGAGGAGCACTCCGGCGCGCGTGAGTTTTCAGGGACCGCACCGACACACTCTCTTTTTCGGAAGACCACCTTTATGAAAGGTACCGGTTTTCCAGGGAGGGGTTGGTAGTACATGACACTTTCTACAGGTAGTTAAAGGGAATGAAGAACTCTCATTGCCGTAATAAGATCTTCAATGCCAACACTTCTGTTCCATGACAATATTTTATTGCCCGTATTAAAATTGTGACAGGAATTCATGTAGGGCTCATGTGGGCTACATATCACACAAAAAATGTAAACACGATAGGAATGAACAAATAAAATTCATCTAAGAAATAAATTAGGTATGTTACAGTAAAAGTGCATTTTGAACAGTTCAGGATGATAATGGCACAAAAGTTTTTTTTGCACTACACTTACGTGTTAATTACATGTTTCAGCTCGTCATACTTCCTCATGATCACCTCCTGCTCCTCCTGTGTGAAGTATGCGCTCCTTCTCTCTCCGGCCTGCTCTGACGCTCCAGACTGCTCCATGTTCGCGATTGGTCAGATGCAGCAGGCTCCGCCTTATATGCGTGCACGCGCTCATTGCCTAGCTGGATTCTCTTATGAGGTTGATAACCAGCGTCGTAAAACCGTGTAGCGAGACCGCCGGCTACCGCGCTCAGTTCAGCGAGGTAGCTCCAAGGCTATCTCGCTAGGCTGAACTTGCTTCGTAGAATAGGGCCCCTGCATCCTGAGTGGGTGATACACTTCCTGAAATGCACCTCATCACTTTCATAAAGACCTCAACTTAAGGATAAATGAACTATTTGTATGGTGAGCTGTTGGTGTGACACAGCTGTCTTCCTTAAAAGAACTGGTCTGAGACTTGTGTAACAGGTTTTGCTCAGTATAGTTTGGTCCAGGCTGGACCAGTTAAGCCTGGTCTTGACTGTTTTTCCCCCTTGTTATGAGTGGTGTGTAAGCTGGTTGCCAATAGGCGCATTAGTTATACAATAGCGTGACGCCATAGCAGCTCGACAGTGTTCCCAGCTAATAAATCAAACAAAGAAGAAAAATAAGACACAGTAAACAAAGAGCAATGATGAAAGACATCCAGCTTTTCGTCTTCTTTGTGATTGGCATGTGGCTGTTTGTTAGAAAGAACAATCAAACTTTGTTTCAGAGAAGGCTGAGTACCGCCGAGAAAATTAATGCAGCTGCTGTTACACTGTAAGTGATGAATCTTTCCACCAATTAACAGTCTGGAGTGTTGTAGCTCCACCTTCTGGGGTCAAATCGGTTTAGTCTGGCACCCCAATAGAAGGGTCCTAAAAAGTGGCACAGCTCGTCTTGGCTATTTTGGAATCTGTCCTGGGATGAGTCAGTGGAAACGCCACAAAATACGTGGTGTACCAAGACGAACAGGGCTAAAGTTGTAGTATGTGTCCTGTACCAGTGGTGAGAATGAAAACAACAGAGGAATAAAAGAACATCTGAGAGGGTAAGGTGTGATTGTTACATTTGAGGTTATGCTTCCTGTGAAGGAGGCAGAGCTCCTTCCTAACCCTGAGGGAGCTTCACTGTCACCTCGTGTCCTCAGCTCAGACACATGAGGGAGCATGGAAAATACAGAGCCGCCCATGAAAGCAACGCCTGCAGGAGAAGTAGAATAAAAGAATCCAAGAAAAGGAGCAAGTGCAACAGGGAGGTGAAATGAATGAAAAAGAGGAGCACAGAGGGGGGAGTGGAGGTTTGATTGATGTTTACTGGTGGAGAAAATATCTTGCAGTGTTTAGAGCCAGACCTGCTACAGAAATGCCACGACCAACGAACTGGAGCACACCGGCCCTGATATGCACATAAATCATGGCTGAGAATGCAATTATATGATAATTCACAGACCAATTCAATTCAAGGGGACAATTCAAACCTGCCTGAAAAATGGCAGCCCCATCACAACACATTTGTCAGCACCATTAGCATAGAAATAAGTTTCTGTCTGCCACTTCTGCAGATTGGTGGCTGACTTGATGCATTCTGCAGTGAGATGAGAAGACGTCCAGAGGAGCCGTTCGACATTTGATGGCACGAGCACTCAGAAAGAAATAAGGGTAATCCTCTGCTAGATGTTGAAATGATCAGTCAGGCTCTTTCCTGACTTTCTCTGCAGTATGGAAGGAAACTCCTCTTCTTCCTTGCAAAGAAATCAGTATTTACACTGCAAACCAAATCAGCTAATGCAGTTTGTAACATAGTTTAGTGTACAGAAGGTGAACAGAGTGTTCCTCTCAGCCCAGTGCTCTGAGACATGTCCATAACGTTAGTGAATCGTGGTTATTGGGCGCTGTTGGGCGCTGTTGGGCGCTGCCCAAGTAGCTGCCTGTTGCAGCAGCTCTCTCTTCTTTGTCCGTTTCTTGTAATTTTTTTCGTCTCTTTTTCGTCATCTTTGTATTTGGAGTGGATCATTACTTTGTATGGTTCATTGTTGGTCATGGACACCAAACTTTTTGTGACTTCAGTGATATTTTTACTACTTTTCTCCTGTGTTTGTCTGGAGATCCTACATGTAACCATGGCTGCATTGTTTACATGTGAAATTAGCTGTTAGCAGCCTGTAGCATGTCAATGCTAACTAGTGTAAGGCTTGATGATTTCCTCGAGGTGAGGAGGAGGAGGTGAGGACGACGTGCTGGTTCTCAGGTGTGAGCTGGGAGGTGACGATGTGGACCTGTCCTTCCATCCATCGTTGTTGGGAACATGGGATTTATCTTCAGTGGGATGGACGAGCTAGCCGTGCCAGCCCAGCAGCACAGGGGCTGCTGGAGGGCAGAGTGGCATCGTGCTGTTCACGGACGTGGCTGACGGAGCTGACATCGGACGCCGGCACCACATTGGAGGAGCTTCACCTGCTGTGGGCAGACAGGATCCAGGAGACAGAGACTGAACAGACTTCTGGGGAGGCTCAGTCCTGGACCCTGTGGAGGTGGAGACTGGCTGGGCTGGAGAGTGGTGGACGGGCTGTCGTCATCTATTTTCTTATGGACCTTTTTGCACTTTCTATACACTTTCTTACATTTGTTTTGCTTGATTGCTGCTGTGACTCCTGAATTTCCCCTTGGGGGTAAATAAAGTATTTTCTATTCTGTTCTATTCTTATGTCGTACCAGTGCTCATTTATGAACTCCAACCTCACCAAGCAGAGCTCACACAACCAATTATTCACATCTAATGATAGGAAGGAAAAGCATTTAGACATAACCAATCTTGGTGCTGGCAATCTCATTTTAAATCACAGAAACCAAACATCAAGACAAGATAAGGAGTCTGATCTCATCTTAACCCACCATGAGTACAGGCCTTTGCAGGAGAGAGAAATGTCAACAGAGGCAATAAGAGAGACGGATGAGAAAGACACTCCCACAAACAGAGGGTACCACAGATAGAGAGACATAGACACAGTCTGTAGTTCAGTGTTGTAGTAATGATTTTGGTGAACCTGCAGGTCCAAGGCAGCAGGCCGTTCACAGCAACAATTCAGAGAAACCTACAAGACAAACTCAGAGCCTTCCAAAGAGATGTATGGTCAGCAACTATAATGGGACAATAACATTAGAAATTAGACTGAGAGACAGTCTAAGCAGTCTAAGCTATAGCAGCGGAACTAAGAGCTGGTTTAGACCTGATCTAACTCTAACTACTGTATAAGCTGTACTGAAAAGGAAAGCTTAAAGTCTACTCTTAAAAGTGGAGACTGTGCGTGCCCCCTGGACCTCAACTGGTAGGTGATCCCAAAGAAGAGGAGCCTGATAACTAAAGGCTCTACCTCCCATACTACTTTTGGAAACCCTAGGTACAAACAGCAGGCCTGCATGCTGAGATTGCAGTGACCAGTCATCCTTGGCAGTGATCTTGTCAGAGAAACTCTTTCTGAGGTGTCAAGGTCCAAGAACATTGACTTCAGTCTTCTCCGAATTCAGCAGTAAGAAGTTTCTGCCCATCCAGGTCCTTTTGCCTTTTTTTTGTTATACTTTTTTCCAGACCCTTAGGTCCATTTAATGTGTTAATAGAAGAACAACCGATGGTAAATAAAAATAAATTTAAAAAGGAAAAACACAGTTCGTATGTTGACATCAATGTAAAACACAAAGACATTTGTACCAATGTTTCCAGTAGCAGGATGTGAACCTTGTGTCACTCATTGTGAGCTGAGTGAGTGACATTATCATTTCATTCTCTGAATCAATCAAACGACCTATGAGTTTGTGCATATAGTTTCTAAGAACAGCATAAAATGTGGGCACATTGTTATAAACAAACATTTAGCTTGCACTTGACCATTGAGGTAATTTAAGAAATATTCTCAAAGCATCATTATAAGCTACCTGTACCTTTTTTCATTTTAGCTTTACTTTAGTTACACCACAAATGAGCGGTGTACAGCAGAGTACAGTAAGCTCTGAAAAGCTTAATTTTAACATTTTGCACATCTGAAATGTATGTGCTAACGTATTAGCTTGTGCATACCATTTATAGCACTGATGCTGAACGTCATCACCATCACACATATCACTTCTGATAATTTGAGGCATGATTTAAGTTTAGATTAGCGGCTAGTTTCTTCTGGCTATATTGACAAGTAAAGCTGAGTGTCATCTGCATAGCAGTGAAAGTTTATGAAGTTTTTCCTTATTAAAGTGCCAAGAGGAAGCACGTACAAGATGAAAAGAATTGGTCCGAGCACTGAACCTTGAAGAACTTCATACTGCACCCAGGTGTGAAAAGAAGATACGATCTGAAAGATATGATGGAAGCCAAGCCAGAGCGGTTCCTAAAATACCAGATAGAGATTCTCTACTCTCATGATTATGAACAGGTAAATACATAAAAGTAAAACTATTTCAAGACCAGTTTGAAAGTCCTCACAGGTTCTTAAGGGTTGCTCAGGAAGGTCTTATACTGAAGGAGATGTGGAGTTGCAGCAGTGACAAAGGACATGGTTGATGCTGTGACATGATGCAGATGGATTCGTTGGTTTAAGTTTAAGAGTGTCATGAAAATTAATCCTCATATTTGTCCGTGGTAACCCGACTAACACTGCTTACTTTCAGTACACTTGTGACTTTGTGTTGAGTCACTCAAAAGAAAAAGATCTGCTCTTATTTAAAAAGCACTGCCTCTTTTTGACACATTATAAAACTGGACCGTCTCATCATTGTTCGACTTGTCAGTCTTTCCTCAAACACCTGCTCTTCAAGCTGTGTCAGCTGGCTTCAACAGCACACAAAGATGATTCACTAGAGGGCAGTGTCCAGGAGGAATGCTGGAGGGTTACCTGAAGCATCATACCTGTAGCCTGAGGCTGCTGTCCAAGCTGCCATGTAGAAGAGTAAAGAGTGAGAATAGGCTGATGCAGGCTGCACTGTGAGCTGGTACAAACACACGGTAAATTTGACTTCTGACGTTCAGTCTGAGCGAACACATTCCCCTGTCTGCTCCAGGAGTTCAGCTTATCAGTTTGATATTATAATTCAAAATGAAACCAGAGAGTTTATCAATCAATCAGTCAGCAGAAAAGGGAGAAGGCCTCAAGAACCAGACTGGGAGTCATGGATTTGGACTGAGGTTTAGAGAGGGTGAGGAAACCTTTAATCAAATAAATAAATAAATGAAAATCTTTGAAGGATCTTTTTCCTTAGACAGTTAGCACAATCAAATTCCAGTAGTTTGTTAAAGGTTTAGCCTGCAGGGTTTTCCTAAAAAACAAAATGCCAACTTTTACAGGAAAAATCCTGCTCTGTTGTCTGCAATGAGCCTCTATACATATGTGTTGGTGTCTGCTTCTGCCCCAAACCCTCCTCTGCCCTTATATTGATGTTTTGGTTGTGCCGAGACATTTCTGGGCGGAGTCTGGGCATGGTCATCTGAGCCAATCACTGCACTTCCAGTGCGCAAGTGACTCTGCGTGTTGATGTAGTAGTGGCTACAAAAGTGCACATAAGAGAAATGCAAATAACAAAAGTGCCAGTGCATTTGAAATAGTCGCCTTGTTGTGGAAAGTAATGCTGGGTAATCTAATCCCTGCTGCCAGCTCCTGTCTTGCACAGCTGCAGCACTTAAGAGACAAATAATGACTCTGCTGCAAGGTGGTGCAAGAAGGTCACCGGTTCGATTCCCAGTGTGGCCAAACTGTGTGGAGTTTGCATGTTCACTGTGCATGCATGGGTTCTCTCCGGGTACTCCGGCTTCCTCCCACAGTCCAAAACCATGCTTACCAGGTTAATTGAACACTCAAGATTGTCAGTAGGTGTGAGTGTGTGCGTGAGTGGTTGTCTGTCTCTGTGTCAGCCCTGCGATTGACTGGAGACCAGTCCAGGGTGTACCCCGCCTCTCGCTTGAAGACAGCTGGGATAGGCTTCAGCCACCCACAACCCTGAACAGGATAAGTGGTTGGATTAGTAACCGAATTACTCCTCCATAAATTTAAGTAGTTACTGGGCAAAGTAATTCTTTTGTTACTTTTCTGAAAAACTTTCAATATTGCAAAAGAAGTCAGTTTCTGGGCAGGTTTTGCTCTAAAGCGTAATGTTCACATTTGCATTGCTCTTGCCTTTTACATCTTTGACAAGTAGTCAAAGTGAGGTAGTGTCTGCTGCTCCACTCCTGACTTTTAATTTCTTCAGATTGACTCTTTTTTTTTTTTTTAAGTGTGGTCCTGTCATGTCTAATATTTTTTTCAAGTCAAAACAAGTTGGCTTCTTGTGACTTACATTCAAACCTCAAAAGGCATTTAAAACAACAAGCTCGAGCTCTCAAACCTGACTGCTATTCATAGTATGAGTGCTAGTTGCTGCAAAGGAAATAACATAACAAATTTTTAGCGAGCTACAAAATCAATTAGTGGTGGATTATTTTTCTGCCTTGTAAAACCAAGCAGCAGGCAATTAAAATTGTAAAATTTTATTGAGTATAACTGTGAGTTTATGTGTGTGTGACACAGACACACACACATAAACGGAGGCAGCCTGTTGGTATTTTAATGGAAACACTGCCATCTAGTGGTTGATAAACGGTAAGTACAGCAGAGAAGAGCCATCACTATAGATTTTGACCCTTTAGGTTTTGGTTATATTATCATATCATTGTCTCCTCGGTTTTGTATTCAGGCAGATTTAGACTGATCTTCATGTGGTTCAACCTCAGAACATCAGGTTTCCATCAGGTTTTTATAATTTCTCCACAAAATAATCAAATGGAATAGTTTTTCAGCGGATCCAGCATGTTATACCAGAGGAACCTGTATAGCAAATACATGAAGCCACAAATAGGATAACTGTGCTTTCTGCCAGGTTCAGCTTTCTCACCAGGTGCAAAGACTCAGAGGCACACCTTTATATTCTGTGCAGTGAGCTCACCTCTGTCTGACTGAATGCAACAAGCTCAGATGTAATGAAGTTCTCTGTATTCAAGGTCCTAAATCAGAAGAAAGCCAGTCCATAAAAAACCAGCTGAAGTCTGTAGTTGAAATGAGCATTAACATGAGATCTAGTAGACTCCTCCAGGACCTAAACCTGGGTTATATGGCTTGTATTCAAAGAGGTCCAGTCATAAATAATGTGATAAGCAAAGGTATGGAGCATCATAATGTCTAACCTGAGTTGGTGTGACATACAATATGTGGATGCAGCCCAGTAACATCAGGGTGATGGACCCCCAGCGCAAAAAAAATGTTTGGGGCTTTCACCCTATACTGCGAGATTCCTAATCCAGGTTTGATGTAAACAGTTCATGGAACTCCTCAACAACGGTCACTGTTGGCCATCAAATAATTATATTATATAATAAAAACAAAAAATGAAACATTTGATGTCTATGTTTTTAACTACAGCAAAACTGATCAATGCCATTACCTGTTCTGATGCTATTATTATTATTATTGTCATTATTATTATTATTATTATTATTATTATTATTATTATTATTATTATTATTATTAATAATAATAATAATAATAATAATAATAATAATAATAATATTTCAAAAAACACATTTTCAATGCCGATATGTCTTTTTTTTTTCAGTTCCAGGGACTGCTAAATCTTATTTTCAATACAAAGCAGTAAAGCCATCATTTTGGTTCCATAGTGAACAAACCAATCATTAATCATTGATAAGTTTTGATTATCCATCTACATACATATATACAGATGCTTTACAAAGTATTATTAAGGGATTACAATCTTCAGTTCCAACATCATAACTACCATCCAAATAATGTTAACAGAGGCTTTATGAAATATTCACAAACCATAAACAAATATCTGCTCTGTGTGTCTGTAATGGTGCTAGCAGATGATCTTTCTGCTAAGGTAGAATGAGACAGGAAGAGGAATTGCTCCCTTGAAATTAGCTATGGCTCTATCAAACAAGCTTCATGTTAGGATGCTTTTATTAGCTTGAGTAAATCCACAGAAAAATCAGAGGTTACCAAATAGTGATTAGACAGACGAGGATTCTGCGGGAAGACTGCTGTGGGGTTATAAATAGGTTTTTTTCACACCCTGTGTGAAACCGAATGAATCCAGTACTGACATGAAGGCCGCACATAGGCTACCGTAACGTCTACATACATATTAAAATCACCATTGATAATAATTTATCTTCATTAAGGACTATGTTAGAGAGAAACTCTGAGAAACTGAATAAAAATTCAGACTTTGGGCCAGGTGGAGTTTAACAGTTGGATGCAAGAAACTATAAGACTTTGAAAAGAGCTATAGGTCTAGAGTTAATATTAAGAAAGAAGTGAAGATAGCTGCCTCAGATCTATGTCAGTAAACTGCTGGTTTAAGTGAACAGAGAATCACAGTCACTGATGGGGGACCTCAATGTGTGAAAACAAAGTAAACTTGGATTATTTCTCATGAATTAAATACTGTAACTAAAACAGATGATAACTCATGCTGTTGGCTAAAATCAGCAACTGCTGAAATACAGAAACTGGTTAGATAAGGAACAAATGAACGAACAAAACATCTAAAACATCTAATTTTTTTAAAGTCATATATTAAGGTTTAGTTTAAGGGTTGTCAATGGACAAGCAAAATATTCAATGAACAAGTGTAAAACAAGAAAACAGACTTTCTAATTATTGTATTTATTGTCAAGCAGAATGGTAGCCTGTGTGTTTGCTGAGAACACAATTTTTATTTTAAACTAGAAAGTAACACTCTGTGCTGAAGCAGTTTTCCTTGGTTTGTGAGGTGACATTGATAATCTCTGTGGGGCACCTGACCCTCCTCCTGTCCTGGAGTCACATGATGCAGCTTTGGTCCTGAAGCTGCCTTTACCAGGAGTCTGTATGGGGAGTGATTAATGCCACACAGTATGGCGTAATATGAGCTACTGAAGTACATGCAAGGGGCAGGCAGTACTGGGACTTTTGGTATCTATCCCATACCAAGTAAATCCAAGTAAATACAGGACTAGTATTTCCAACATGGATACTTTCAACAACAAATGTAACAATCATTGAATAACTCTGAGATACTGCCTTTAATTAGTTGATTATGACCATTACATATATATAGAATAGTATAGAATAGAATAGAATAGAATAGAATAGAATAGAATAGAACTTTTTTCTCATTGTAACAAGTACAATGAAATTGAAGTCACAACAGCAATCAAGAAAACAAAAGTCAGAAAGTGTATAGAAAGTGCAAAAAGGTCCATAAGAAAATAGATGCTGACAGCTTGTCCATCATTCTCCAGTTCAGCCAGTCTCCACCTCCACAGGGTCCAGGACTGAGCTTCTTCAGTCATGCTCCATCTCTGTCTCCTGTCTGCTCACTGCAGGTGAAGCTCTTCCAATGTGGCGTTGGTGTCTGATGTTAGCTTTGTTAGCCATGTCTGTGAATAGCATGATGCTACTCTGCCCTCTGGTATTCCCTCTGTTGCTGGGTTAGCACAGCTAGCTCATCCATCTTATTGGAGATAGATCTTACGTTCTCAATAACGATGGGAGGAAGGACAGGTCCATGTTGTCACTTCTTTTTTCTCACCTGAGAACCAGCACGTCATCCTCACCTCCTTCTCCTCACCTTGTGGGAAGACATTAGGCCTTACACCAGCTAGCATTGACATGCTACAGGCTGCTAATAGCTGAGTTCCCATGTAAACAATGCGGCCATGGTTGCATGTAGGATCTCCAGACAAACACAGGAGACAAAGTAATAAAAATATCACTGAAGCCACAAAAAATTTAATGTATATGATCAACAATGAACCATACAAAGTAATGATCCACTCCAAATACAAAAATTACGGAAAAAAGATGAAAAAATTACAAGAAACAGACAAAGAAGAGAGAGCTGCTGCAACACGCAGCCATAGCCAACAGGGCGACGCCTAGCAATATATATATCCAGACACAACAGCAGCAAGCAGCATAAAAACACTGTTACATCATCTTACAAATGTTACATATAACATCAACATGTTTATTGTATCACTGCTATCTAATTAATGTAGATGTAGACGGAGAACACAGTAAAGGCTCCAAAAAATCTGAATTCCTCCCCAGATAGTTGAACAATGCACTGTCGGTCAGACAACAGAGCTGTCTGTGGTCCTGAAGGCTAAGACCATAAATCAATATATGCCAATCTGCCACTTATCAGCATCTGCAGCGGATTTCAGGAATACTCATCATTCAACTTTTACTGCTCATGTAGCTTTGAGGAGATGGATAAGATAACAAAACAAAGCTTACCGTCACACGTGCTAGAGAATTAACAATCACGAGTCAGGACTGTCCGTGGGTGCTTGGGAATTTCCGTGGATGGATGTCCTAAATCCAGTTTTTACTTCACTCATTTAATGAAAAAAAAAAGGTTCTGGCCAACACAATGAACTCAATATGGAGAAGAAGTAATAATTGAAGCTAAATTATGATTAACAGAAACAGATTTCATGATCAAAGACTAACTAGATTTATCATCAAACTATGTACCAGTCTTATTAGTAACCTTGCAATACACAACCGTTAATATTCTGGTTGGTGCAGTTCTCCGGATGTGGTTTTCTGGTTCTTTATGATGAGCCTGATGGTTTCTGATTTATTGACACATGTTTAGGTCGTGATATTTCACAGGCTTGTAAGTTTCAACGAATAATGCTGTCATGTGACAGGTAGGCTACACGCTGGATTTCTTCACTAAAACGTGCTAATCTCTTTCATCCACTCATTGCTTTTTCACAAAGCTGGGAGTTGTTTATCAGCCGTCACTGTGATGGAATTAAGTAAAAATTGTGTCAAACCATTGTACACTGCAGTGCTCCTGCAAACGAAATGTGCCTACAGCTCTAAAGGGGTTTATTGCGAGGGAATGCAACAGTCTTCCTGAAAAAAATCTCACTGTGACCCTTAGGGGGCTCCGTAATATTCTGAGACCAGAGGATGCTGCTTTGTTCAAAATGTCTGTCCTGTTCCTTTAAGAGCGTCCTCTCTGTCCTTGTTGCACTAATCACCCCCCATAGCGAGACAGCATCATCCTTCTGGTGGAAATTCCCCTTTTCTGCCATTTAAAACTCCGCTCTGAGAGCGCTCACAGCCGTGCGGAGGGAGGTAGGAGGCTGCTGGTGAAAAAAATGTAGAATTTAGAGTAAACCGACTCATAGAAGGAGGGAGCTGTATGTTCTTTAGATGGGAAACCTGCTGGGCAGCTGGCGTTTCAAGGAGCCGAGCACCGTTGAGGAATGCGACTCGACGTGGGGCTCGGACTCCGAGGACGATGAGCCAGCGGTTGAAGATGACAGCGGCGTGTCCGACTCCGTCAGCCCGGAGAGAGAGCGGGCCGCCGGGGACTCGTCTCCGCAGGTAGGGTGGCGGTGGCTCGGTGTGCACGTGGGAGGAGACGGTGCGTATGGAGGCAGGGGCTCGGCTGGCCTCGATAATTCTAGGACGGGAAGAGGGCAGCCGGGCAGCAGCGCCATGTGCTGCTGTTTTATTCAGTATCCTCATTCTACACCAAACATTAAAAACCTGCTGCTTTAAGTGACCTTGTTTTAGCACTCATAAACTGGTGCTCTTTACGTGGTGTTAATGTTCTCAGTGTAACACCTGACAAACACATGACATCCAGCAGCTGGACTTCACTGAGGTCAGTAAACTGTCAGTGTGAGATGAACTAAATGATGGTTAATAGTTCACTCCATAATATCATTTTATTACATCAGTCTATTATATTTCATTCCCACCATGTGAGGATTTATGACCTCACATCATTGGTTTGGTAATGAGTTATTCCCGTACTGCTTTTCAAATTAACGTTGTACCAACAGCCTGCTGTTTTATGAGGAAACAGCACATTTTATTAGCCTGATGGTGATGATTGTTCCTGTGCCACTGTTATTACTTCATGCTGTCAGATTATCAGCTCCAGCAATTTGTTATGGGACTCTGTTTCACAGTTTGTTACACACATTTTGAGACGACTAACATCATAAAAAGAAGCAAAAGAAGAAGAAGAAGAAGAAGCATTTCTGTCAGTTTATTTCTGCTCACGAAGGATGTTTGTGAAGAGGAAGGGCAGCTTTATTATTTTTAGCCTGGCTCTGTCTTTAAAATAGAAGTGTGAAAAAAATATCAATACAGCAATATATCGTACTTTCATCTCCAATGAAATATTGATAATTATTGATAGTAATGAAAAAAAAATCAAAATTTACATTTTAGCCCAGTTGGAAATAAAATATGACTTCAGCACCCCCACTGCAGTAGATGGCGCCTAAAAACCACTTTATTGTCTGTTGCCCCGAAACTGTATTATAGATATACACTCAAAGTATATTTGTTAAGTATAGTATATATTAATTATAGAATGTCTGATTCCTAAGCTTGATACCGTAGACATTAATGTTTTGTACACAATATCAGTAATATCATGAGAAACATTGGTTTCACCAACTGACCACGTTTTTTACCCAATGATTTCTTTGCAGGTATTTGGCAAACTTGACGCACTTAAGGTTTTCAGGTTAAGTGTACGTAGCACTGCATTTTACATTTAGTATTTTATAAACATTACAATAGAAAAGTTGTTTCAATCAGATGGATCAGATAGATCATATACATTTTCAAGGGTGTGTATGTGGTTTCTGGTGTTTCTGCAGCCAGCCTCTGGTGGACACTTGATGAACTGTGGTTTATAACACAGCGTAGTTTCACAACATTTGGAGCTTTGTATTTTGAAAGCCAGGGGTTTTCTCTGGGTTCCGACCTCTACTTTTGGAACCAGTGATTTGACTGACAGCAGGATGTGAAAGCAACAGATTTCCCTTTATTCAGACTGTAAAAAAAAGTATGTGACCTCAGTACACCTAAATATCACAGACCCTCCAAACGCCTGAAACGAAACCCGTCTGACCTGAGGTTACATCCTTGTTGTGGCTGTTTGTTGGGATCTCTCTGCAGCCCTGGTGTGAGTCCTCCTCTTGTGTTAGAGAGAAAAGGATGCAGCCTTTGACCTTCATTCATCTGAATCACTCATGTGTGCTCCTCTGTGTCTGTTAAAACAGGAGGGTTGAGAGCTGAGTGTCTTTTTTTATTTCTCTCTGTTTTATTCTTCTCTCCTCCTCTTAGCTGGCTGAACCCCGAGACTCTCTCCCAAAGATGAAGAGGAGTTTCTATGCTGCCAGGGACCTCTACAAATACAGACACAGCTACCCGGTACACACACACACACACACACCTACACACACACACGTTTGTAAAATGTTATGAATGCTCAGTTTGATCTCTGTGATTTATGTCTTTGTGCAGAACTACAGAAAGTCTCGACAACCCAATGAGTACAGAAACCTCTGCTTCTACCTGAACAAGATTCCTCTTGTCCCTGACGGTGAGATGAACATCATAGCTTTATCTTCAAAAAAGCCTCTGTGAGGAGTTTTAACCAAGTCTCCCCCCATAAGATAGTAGAATGAGAGTATCAGCAGATCACATATTTCTTTGACCTGGGTTTAGCTCCTGTTTAAGAGATGACGTTCAGGTCTTAGCCTAAAAGGTCTGTACTCTGCTGCTTTGAAGTTTGCATTGATGAGTATTGCAGATAAACATTCCCTTCCTGTTTGTATGGGAGATCAAATCACCACATATTAACACAATAATAATACCATAAGATAAAAAAAAACAGTCAGTTTATTTTTATGTTAGAAGAGCCTGAAGTTGCCAAAATATAATTTGCAGACTGTGAGGACTCTCTGTTTGGAGTGGATTGCCGCGACACCTTTCACCAGAATCAGGTGAAATTTGTAGAAGTAAACAGTCGGGGTGTGCCGTATCACACCTTGTAAGATAACACCAGCATAATCTTTTTATGATAAAAACTTCTTATATTGCGATACTAACTCTGTAGCAACGCGAGGACCACTGTATACACAGCATCAGTGTATGAAAGCGACAACAGCGCAGCGTTTATTCTGTTGTAGTTGTAAAGCTGACTCATTCCAGTAGGTGGTGGTAATGTACTTACACCCGAGATCCACCTGCAATGAAATGTAAAAGAAGACTAACAGCATAAGTGCCATGCATTTTATGTGAGGTAGATTGGCCCATTGCATCCTGAAAATTTTTTCCAGATCAGTGGGACATCTGGGAATTTTTGCCATTTTGCCAGCAGATTTTACTCTTTCACATACTTTATACTACATACTACATGTATGAGATAGTACATAGTACATACTAAATTTTCACCAAATCTGAAGGCACTGCTAGCATACCAGGTGGTCTGGGAAACAGCACTATATTATATAAGAACCATGATTTCCAGTGTTGGGACTAATGCGTTATTGGTTACTGCCAAAAAAGTTACTTTGGCAGTAACTTATAATCACACACATTATTTTTAAAATTCAACAACTCAGTTATAGTTACTAAACGATCCGTTTATTAGTTTATTTTATGTTATTTTATTTTACTATCTTGGCTGAGCCACTGTGTTTACTTCCTGTGTCGGGGGGCTTGGGGGAAGTGCAAGAGCGAGGAGGAGAGTGCGCTGCGCTGTCGGGCGTTTGTTTATTACAGCAAGAAAATCATGGCGGAACCCAGGGCAAGTTTCTTCTTGTGGAAGTTTGCTCACTACTTCTCCTACTTTGAGCATAAGAGAAATGTTTGAGAAAAAATGTTTGAGAAATGATTGTTAAATACAACTTATGTCTCGGAACTAGGAGCCCCTCTGCTGCTGCAAATAGCAACTCCAATCTGTTAAAGCATCTAGGCACCGAGCATGCGGCGATGAAACTTGTTGCTAAAGCTAGCAGGTCAGGTACCGGCATAGATACCGTCACAGATGTCACATTACCCCGTGCACCTTAGCAACACTGCCTGAGTTCTTTTCTACGAGGGAGTGCGACTGCCAGCCAGGCTAAAGTTAATCAAGTCATCCTAGGCTACGTTGTGGAAGATATGCAGCCTATTTTTACAGTGGAGTCGCCCGCTTTCAGGCGGATAATTGTTTTGATACCTGGCGCCTCCAGGCAAATGGGACGGAAAGCCTTTTCAAATTGCATAGTGCTGTTGACATGACAAGCTTGTAGATCTGGTGCTACTCTTTGTGGAAATACAGTGGCCCCCATCATCAAAGTTACCCATCCCTGTTCTAACTGGTAACTAATTTTGTTTGTTATAGTATATGTGAAGCTATTTTTCTCTAGCTATTGTGGCAGACTTTACCCTACTCTGACCTGTAGATGTCAATGCTGACCTGGTTGTAGAGGTCAACTGAGCTGTAGGGGAGCAAGTTTTCAGACAAGCACTTTGTCACATTTTTTTCAGTTTGTCAGTTTGTTCTGGCCAGAAATAAACCTGCACTTTAAAACATCTTAGTGTTTTGTTTGTATAAATATAGACCATGTTGCTTAGCAGGGTTCAGTTCAGTGATGAAAATGGATGTCAAGTAGTACAGAGCTTGCAGTGTCGACAGTTTTTAACTTTTTTTGTAACTAAATAGTTACTTTTCATAGTAATGCTTTACTTTTTGGTTTTAATAACTGAGTTAGTAACTAAGTTGCTTTTGAATTGCAGTAACTAGTAACTACAACTAATTACTGTTTTTGAGTAACTAGCACAACACTGATGATCTCCCCATTAGTGATGCCTCAATACATTACCTTGTTGCTTTGCATCCTGCAAAAAACTGTCTTTAACAAATAAACTGTGTCTTTGCCCTGGAAACACACTAATAATTCCAGCCACAGGTGTCAATGCACTTAATGCCAAGCTGTTAGTCCTCACAGCGACCCAAGATCTGATTTTTTAAAAAGTAACAATAAATGATTTTGATTTGTTTTACTACAAGTTTTAAACTCATTTGAAAAATGTAAGAAATAAAATTGTAATTCCCGCTTTCAAGGTCCGAAGTTCAAGTTTTGTTTCTTTTTATTTAATTTGGGTTTTATTTGATGAAATGCTGCAAACAGAGAGGCTGAAAAGAGCCTTCACTGCAAGAAAACACTGCAAGTTGCACACTCACACAGTGTTAATGTGTGTGAAAGCTCATTATCTTGTTTCTCTTCAGGTATCTACATCGAGGAGATTTTAACCAAGTGGAGAGGCGACTATGACAAACTGGAGCACAATCACACCTACATCCAGTGGTGAGACATTCCTTCTATCTGTCTCCTTTTATAGCTCTGACTCCTGATAATACACTCTATTCTTAATGCCGTTACATAAGCTCACATTCAGAAGCAGGTTGAATAAAGTGGCTGCAGTCGGGATGTCGAGAGAATGTACATGACAAATATAGAACTATATGACAAATATGAGGCTATGTGGAAGTGCTGTTTATTGAGTGTCTGATTAAGGCTGTCTCAGAAAGAACCAGAAACCACACACACACCAAGCCAAAAGAAGCTGTTTTTACAGCACAAATAAACATCGTTTAAAAACTGTCTTCCATCTAAAACGCTAGTATCTCTAACGACACACTGCACAGGAGATGAATAAACTGCATCCTTTCATTATACAGTTTACTGTCTGGTTGCTGGGTTCTTTAAAGTGATACTCCGGGATGGAACAAGTTGGGTCCTATCACAAGGTTTAGGGCAGAAATTACCCCTACAGCAGTGTTTTTGTGCAGCAGAAGCCCAGGGTGCACGCACCAAACACCCCCTCCCTGCTCCTCTGCCTGTTTCCTCTGCACTCAGACGGGGCCATATTTTACTTGACCAAAAACACAAATAAACGGACTCCCACCAAAAAAAATCTGATATCAGCCTGCATTCACGCTTTATTTCGAGAATTTTCAGCGCGTTACTTTCACACAAAAACACTGCTAAATAAGGCTCTAGTTCTCATAGTGTCTCTTCGTCCTTGCAGACTACCTGCGTTTGTTTATATTATATCCGTGCACGGACTGATACACTAAGCGGTGAGCGCCTCGTAGCCAGCTGTGGCTCTGCAGCGGAGGTAGCGCCGTTTTACGACACGATGAGAACTAGAGCCTTATTTAGCGGTGTTTTTGTGTGGAAGTAACGCGCTGAAAATTCTCGAAATAAAGTGTGAATGCAGACTCCAGGTTTCACCTGACTGTAAGTGTAATGAGCTGTTAGCATCACTGCTCTGTGCTGCACAGAGCTGAGCTGTGCGCTCTCATCCTGATGAAGATCAATTCTATCCACACGCTAGATGGGGAGAGGAAGTCCTCATCATTTTAATTAGGACTCCGTTCATGACAAATGAGACATAAATGTCATAGGTTGTATCCGAAATCACTCACTCATTCCCTACTCACTACTCACTATACAGTGAATTAGATGTATTTGAATATAGAGTCCACTCAATCAGCTAAATTAAAACAACACTACAGACACTACTCACTCATTCGCAAGCCGCTGACAGTGACGTATTAACTCTCGCGTTGCTTATGGACGGCTGGGGATTTACAGTTATATCTTTTCTTAAAAACTGCAAAACAGTTTTTATTTTACTGATACCTAATATTATATTTAGCTTTTTTTCTGCAACAGCCAAATATAATAGAAACATTTATTACACGTTATTTTTAAATAAATAAACCATATATTTGCGCATAACTTATGCTGTGTTTAAGAATTACAAAGTCCAGTGAATGCATCACCCGTGTGGAACGGTTTAACGGCTAACGTCCGTGTTGTTTGTTTCTCAGCTCAAAGTTGTGAGACGGGCTCATCTGAAAGTTGAACAGGGAGCTAAGTGTTATTCTCTGACAGTTTTTAATGTTGTTTCATGCTATTAGTAATCATTAAACATGTAATCAGCCATTTCTTCTGTTTGAACCGAAATGCATGATGGTATATATTGCTCATATAGTGAGCATCGCTAATACACTACTTTTCAAAATGCATTGTGGGATACATTGAGTGGACTATATAGTGAATGACCATGCTCACTCAGATTTCGGACAGCACTTTAAAATGGCGTGTATTCACTATATAGTGCACTATATAGTGAATAGGGAGTGATTTCGGACACAGCCATAGTTTCTGAGGTGGATATCTCACTTCCTGGAACCAACCTACATCAAGCAGCTGGTTCAGATGAATGGACAAATAAACACTGTGTGGTGTGAAATGTCACAGCTGGTATGATCCTCAGACAGCGTTGACAGACTTTAACACTGACAACACTGTTAAAGATGTTACAGATAGAGGAGTAATACACAAAGCCTAACTGAGAGTGAACTACAGTGTTGCTGAACAAAGTGAGTTTTACACGATGGCAGACACTAAGTAAAGGGAAACAGAAAGTTTTTTTTATTTTTTATTTTTTATTGAAGACACCAGCACTAAACTTAAACAGTTTGAGCTCCAGTTAGTTGATGAGAGGTGAAGGAAATATTTAATGTCCCTCATGACGATGCATAGGTGGAAATGTGAAATTCAACTTAGACTTTAATATATTGTGCTCATCCATCAATATGCTTATAAATAAAATGATTTCTTAAATCTGTTTTCTTTTTTTTCCCCACTCTCCAGGCTGTTCCCATTGAGAGAACAAGGGCTCAACTTCTACGCACATGAACTGACTCAGGATGAGATCAAAGTAAGGCAGTCAGACAATAACTCCTCACACACCATGTTTAACAGTGTTACTGCTGAAGTTTACAGCTGGATGTCTGCTCAGTTAATATTCCCCTCTACATACAGACAGCTTTCTTCTTCCTGTTCCCACACCTAAGACAGGTGCAGTGTTCTCTTTGGAAAGATCATCTCATTATGATCCCAGCAGGGAGACTGTTAATGCAAAGGTCACAAGTTAAAAAAAAAATAATCACAAGCGCTCACTCAAGAATGAAGTCTTGAGAGTTGTTATAAACCAAAGTTGGCTGACTCAGCCTCACTTCCTGTCAGACTAACCACAGGAGAAGATGTGAAGCCGATGCTTAGGGCGCTGTCACATTTGCTATCCATACTGTGCCCAAGCACACTTCAATCCTAAAGTCCAGTTTATTTGGCCAGTGTGACTGAAAATATAAGGGTTAAATCTGGCTCATATTGGACTAGTGCAACCACTGGCCAGCAGGGGGTGGCTCTGCTGGGGCCAATCATGCTGCAGTGTGGCCGTACCCTCTAATCACCTTTCCTTACTCTACAGATATGGAGCAGGGACAGAACAGCAGCTTTATGTTGTGGGGAGAGTCAAGGCTAAATTACTACGCCAAAAAATTAACATGAAAGAAAGTGTTCAGAGTAGGGCTGGGAGAAAAAACGGAAATCAATGTATCGGGATTTTTGTTTGACAATGTCAAAATTGGGATTCTTTGTCAAAAAATCCACTTTGTTTTTTCAAATTCAAATTCAGATTCTTCATTTCAGTCTTTTATTTTGTTTTATTTTTTTCAAATATCTTTATTGATTTTTTATATGGTATATAAGAGGTGTATATTGACACACATATATGTCCACATGTATACCTATGGACACACATTTATACATATAAGCATATACACACACATACGTACACACACATACACATGTATACCCCCAGCAAATCACACAGCGGTTGCAACACAACAGATATAACTCAAAACTAAAACAAAACAAACAAAAAAAAAAAAAACAGGGGGGGCCATGTTACACTTCAAAAATGGAAAATTACAAACAACAAAGCGTCATAGTCAGAGACAGCATCCAGGCTTCACCACCCTGCATGTGGTAGCCTTATAACACACCCACTAGTATCATAATGACTTCATAAAGAGTTAGTCACAAACTCCTATGGTCTATCAGACCTTTCATTACAATACTTTTAAGTCCAAAACCAATATATTTTAGAAATGGGGACCAGATGTCATAGAAAACATTTATCATGCACTTAGATGGGTAAGTCAGATATTCCATGGGTAACATATTAAAGATAACTTTGTGCCATCCAGCTACTGTTGGAGATTTAGAATCTATCCATTTAAGTAATATATTTTTCCTCGCACGAAAGGTGAGGATACATAGAAGTCTTTTGTAATGTGTACTTTTGAGTTGTTCATTTGGCAACCCAAACAGTAAGGCCAGAGGATCCTTATTAAATTTAACGACAAGTAGTCTATCTAGTATATTTTTCCAGTAATCATCTATAAAAATACAGGTCCAAACACAATGAATATAAGTAGCAACCTCAACATTACACTTCATGCACAGCTCAGATTTGTTAGGATCCATTCAATGTCTAAGTTGGGGGTGATTAACTGTAGGCGGTGTAGTAACCTGAATTGATTTTCTTTTAACCTGTTGCAGACTGAAATATTGTTGCTAATTTCCATATCTCTTTCAAAGTAGCATCATCAATGTCCATGTACAAGTCCCCATTCCAATTGCTGGCCATAAATGCTGGTTTTCCTTTTTCATAGTTTGAAAGGGCTTTGTACCCAAGCCCGAGTATATCCTTCTTCTTCCCTTCCTTCTTTCCTTCATTAACAGTCTTATTTAATAAACTGGATTGGAAAAAAGTTACTTTTCTCCAGCAGAGGGTGACTCTCTCTGACTCCCATGATTTGCATTTTATGGGAAAATATGGCACCTGTTAAGGTCTGTAGACTTTATCATCATTTAACTTTTTCACATAGTCTGAGTCTGGTGTTAAGAAAAAACTAAAAATAACAAAAATCGTAAATATCCAAGAATCACAATTTAAATCAAATTGGCACTCCAAAAACCGTAATAGAATCAAATCGCAAGAATAACATATTGTCCCACCTCTAGTTTAGAGAGGGAAATGTTGCTGATTTTAACACTCTGTACGGCTTTAATACCAGTTTCTGGTTGGTTTTGAAATGAATGAGAAAGTGTTTTTGACTAAAGGTAAAGCTATGACTAAAAACTACAGAAGAGACTCAATAGACTTGCACTGTCAAAGTGTTTAACATAGCTGACAAAATGAACACGCATCCAGCCTCGAGACAAAGGACTTTAATAAACCATGTTGAATTTTTTTCTAACACAGCTGTTTGAGAGTATCTCACAGAGTGACTCTTTCTTTTTGTTTTTTTTTCATTTATTGACCTGAAAAACAAACACTTTTACAAATCAACTCCATGGAAAAATACTGGTGTGTCTTGGATGGGTATAAAAAAGTGTTGGGTGAGAGGGTAGTCTATCAACATGTATGGATGTCATGATACTGCTGCCGGACTGTGTGTGATGCTGCCAGCAGAAAGGAGCTGTATCACCTGTGTGTTGGTTTCTGATCTGTGTGTGTGATCCTGTCAGGAATTCCAAAGCACTCGAGAGGCCAAGCGCAGATTTCTGGCTGCTTACTCCATCATGTTGGACTTCTACGGGATCAAACTGCTGGATAAAAGCGGGAACGTAGCTCGAGCTTCCAACTGGCAAGAGCGCTTCCAGCACCTAAATGAGTGAGTACTCACACACACAAACACACATGTGTCAGTCGTGTTAGCTGGTTGTGTTTATTTCACAGGTTGTGACTTCAAAGGGAACGTTAGCCATGTGCGAACAACACGGCAAATAAAGTTGTGCACTTAAGGCCTGATCTACCAAGATCCCAAATAACAAGCGTTAATTGCGTGTACAAACCAAAAAACTTGCACACACTGTTTGTGGGCGTGTTGCAGATTATCTACTAAGACTTCATGTGCAATTGATTAGGGTACAAACCGTCCTCTTTAAATGAGGATTTAGTGCGTGCTACCTGGTGTCACCATGGAGAGATTTGAGAGCAGAGTGGCCCTAAAGGCAAAATGTAGTTTGAGGACTCAGACGTATGGGTTGGCCCGCCAACGGGACACTCGAGCCATCATTGCGCAAACGAAACAACCGGTTAGTGCTGTGTCAATGTGCAACTTACAGTTTTACTTAGCAGATGCTCTTGTCCAAAGTGACTCACAGAATTGAGCAGTTGAGGGTATTGTCCTATGCGCAAGGGCACCTCATAAGTACTAAGGGGTCTAAGCTAACACCTCTCCAGCCATCAGTCCAATTCCCAATCTTGGTCCGTGCCAGGATTTGAACCAGTGGCCCTCTGGTTACAAACGCATGCCCCTATGGACTGAGCTTCCACAGTATAATGATACTAAGAAAGTTTTGTATACCCTGTTTTCAAAAAGTTACCAATACCATGTGTTTTAGTACCCATACTCTAAGGCATTTTTTCTTTTACATCAGACATCTCCTCATAGAAGATATGGCATGGCTCCTTTTTCTGACTAGCTCCGAATCAGCTCAAAATGGACTTGTTGTACTTAGTGTTTTTTTTTTTATTTCTGACAGCCCAAATATGTTGATACGCGCACTGAAGATTCTTCCTCCCTGTCCTCTGTCGTTGCACCTCTGCTTTCTTCTGGCCTCGACGACCCCAGTCGTTTGTGTGTAACACTGTGCCAGTTTGCACCTGCCTTTCAAACATGCTAAGTATAGAAGCAAAAACAGAGGCTGCCAACAGTTTCAGGTTTGATGAATCACACTGCAGGCGCAAGAAGAATATGATTGCATCTCCTCCCAGAATTTTGTGTGTTCTGATGATCGGCATATATTCTGCATATTCATAAAGTTAAACGCGCTAAATGGATTGCACGTGCAATTTGCCCATTTGATGGATGCAATTCTCTCTGCACCCAGTTAGTACATCAGCTTTGCACATGTTTTTATGCATGCAAACCTTTAGAAGATCAGGCCCTATGTGTCTACACATGGTCTGTCACCAGCTCTGATGTTACTTAGCCTCAGAACCTGCATTCTGTAGTCAGTAAAACTGCATTTTGTTCTTGTTTTGAAGTTGTTTCTCAGCACTTTTCTAAATTTCCACTTGTTTAACCTTGTTCATGTTTTCCTTTAACCATTTTTGAAATGATGTACCATCTCGTGTATCTAAGGTGTGCTGAGGAACCTGTAATTGTCAGAAAACAGTCACATTCATGAAAGCATTTGATGACCCTTGACTTAAACACAACACATCTTTGCAACATTTGGTGTAGATCTAAAGAAAACATCCCTCCTTTCTCTAAGGTCTCAGCACAACTACCTGCGGATTACTCGCATCCTGAAGTCCCTCGGCGAGCTTGGCTACGAGGCATTCAAGGCCCCTCTGGTTCGACTGTTCCTGGAGGAGTCGCTGTGTCACAACACTCTTCCCAACATGCAGCACAGCGTCCTGGAATACTTTGTCTACACCATTCGCCTGCCAGCCACACGCAGGCAGCTGCTCCGCTATGCCCGTCAGCACTACAGGCCTGCCCATGCCTTCCTCTGGGGCCCTCCCCCTAAACGGCGAGGTGGGGGTGGCGCTGAAGGAAGCGTGGGTGCTGGAAGCAGCGGGATCAGAGCGCCTGCTCCGACTCCAGAGCCCCAGAGGAGGGCGGAGGAGAGTAGCCCGACTGCAAGTAGCGGGATTATTGTGTCTTCCCATGATGCCATGATGTGCCAGGAGCTGGGGGGAGAGGGGCTGAAGAGCTCTGCTGGACTTGGCTCCAGCATGAGCAGGCTGGAGGGGGCTCTGATGATGGCGGGGGCTCGAGGAGAGATGAATGACTACAGTGAGATTGTTCCTTTGTAAAAAAAAATAAAAAAAAATAGGCTTTGATCTTTTATCTGGTTCAATTTTAAAGAGTAAAATCTGTTAATTCCCAAGCTGTGAGGCTTTGGATTATCCTGTAGGGACAGGAACTTAGAGAGAATAAGACAAAGACATTTGAAGAACAAACTGAAGTGTCATTATTAGAAACTATCCAGGTTAAGGGCTTTTCACATAAAAACTTTGGTGTTTTCTTCTCTGACACGTCAGCTCAACTGTACTCAATATGGAGTTCATACCTGGCCTTGTTCTAAGTCACAGAAACATGTAGATCATAGAGTGGCAGGGCTTTCCTGATCAGGGCTCAACATGATCATATCTTAGACAGTAGTCTGCCTTATTTCATTTCCAAACTGGGACTTTACCTGAAGTGAGGAGGGTTTCAAATCCATCTCAGGAGAACTAAAACTGTCCCCGCTGACAGTCACATGATAGTTCAGAGAAACAGAGTCCCCCAGGTGACAGAGTCCTCCAACACACTGCTGTGCTGAGGTGACTCCATTTGAGGGTTATAAAGAAGGAAATGATGCAAAAAGGTCAGGAAGTTAGACGTTTCTTCTCTAATCCATCACAGAGTGTGAAAGGATTCATCACAGCAATATTCTGAAAGCATCCCCACTTTGTTCAATATGAACAGCACAACCTCCCTCCCCATATTTATCTGCTCTGTTCTTTTGTATAAAAGCTGGAGGTATCCACTCATAAACTGTACATAGATATATGTGAGCAAAAAAACTGGACGTGTTGTGAATGGACGTCTGTAAACATTCAAAGCAGTGTGTCCCTGCAGCAGCCATTTTCCTGTGAAACAGCCACAAAGTCTGAACTCTTGTGCTAAAGGTTAGCATAATGTGACTGTGCAGCAAGTTGTCATTCCATTTATTGGAAATGTCTAGATCAATGTTTAACTCAGTTTTTCTCAAATTGTTTCAGTCCAAGGACCACAAAACCAACAGTCCAGACATCTAACTAATATATTATTATTGTTTTTTTTGTTATTGTTTTGGCAGCTTTTATGCCTTTAATTGGGTAGGAGAGAGGACGGTAGATAGAGCAGGAAACAGGGCGGGAGTGGGGAGACACATGCTGGAAAGAGGTAGACATGCAGGGGATCAGCGATCGGCACATCCTTACATAGAAAACTGATCTTATATACCGGGAAGGTCTGACTGCCAGCCATTGTTGTATTTTGCTCTAAAACCTAAAACTCAGGATACTTTATTGGTTGTTTAAGTTAAGACATAAAGATTTTATTGTTTCACAGGTATTGTTTAATGATTTTCAATAAAATAAGATTAAAACATTGAAGGTATATGCTGTCAGTTATAAAAAAATAAAAATCAGTATCAGCAGGTCAGGCTTTTTAAAGATCCAATAGGCTGTCTGCACTCCACAAACTCATATATCATTTAGCTTAGTAGGTTTCATAACCTCATCAACTATTGATTCATTGCACAAAACACACTGTGTCCCAAATCACGTGCTTTTGTAAGTACACTCTGCATTAACCAGATCAGCACTCAAAACCTTACAGCGTAGTGTTACCAAATCAAACACTGCAGCTTTGCACTTACTGAAAACTACCATTGCATTTTACAACCATTCACAGTTCTGTTTTTCATTCCATCCGTCAGTGAAACAACCATTGCTTGCTCCATTCCTGTTCCTTCCTCTATGTAGCCAATATGGCGACCATTGAATATGAGAAGTGTTCAGCGTTCTACACGCAACTTTTTGACTGCTTTGACTGCGCCAGCTGTGAAATCAAAGTGTTCTGTGTTTTCCATGCTGTGAGTGTAAACGCGCTGATGGCTTATGCACTCAAAATAGAGATGTAGGTCCAGAAATAGGCAGTTTGGGACACAGCAACAGTGTGGTTTAGGATCCCAGCTCAAAACCATCCAGACTGTATGTTCTCAGTCTGGTATTTCCATTTTCTTTTCAGAGTGGTCTTCCATCTTCAGGTAGAGTTTCACATATTGTATGGGTGTTGTTACTTGACAAAGGCAAACTACTGCTGGCACTGAAGTTAGCTCCCATTGTGTCCACAATGCTCACAGTGGCTGAATCATCTCAACATTGCACCTTCTCCTAACCAGCGTCAGAGGTCTCCTCCTTCTTTAATATATATATATATATATATATATATATATATATATATATATATATATATATATATATATATATATATATATATATATATATATATATATATATATATATATTTTTTTTTTTTTTAATGTTCCATAGAAATTACAATCTACTCACATTCCTGGTGCAATTGCCAACTACAATTTGAGAAACACTGATTTAGCTGTTATTTGTAATGAGAGTTATGTGCTCAGAACAACCAAGCAGTTTTACAGTCCTTTAGTCAACCAGGCCCTCAGTCAGTTTACATGAGCGTAGTGAGATCGGACTATTGGAATGCATGAAAACAGCTTAGTCTGACTAAAACTGGACTAAGAATAGCTCGCCTAGATAATGGGATTGCTATCAGACAATGGTTGAATACGGCAGTACTCAGCAGGTCTCGTTACACCTCAGCGTTCAGCCGAGAGAGGAAATAGATGACCATGATAAATCAAGAAAGCTTTAGCCGCATCTATCTTGTCCATTGCTGTTTGAATGTTTCCTCTTCATTTGAACCAAAACTAGTTAAATACGTGCGCAGCTTTGCTTATCAAAAAGGACATAGCGCCACCTATTGAAGCAGCTTGAGGCGTTCTAAGCCAGAAGTCCTATTCTCTTTTCTGCATATTTACGCAAACAAGAACAGACCTACAGCTCTGGCTTTATGATCGAGCTACGACATCATTCGAACTGCTGCAACGCACTGAGTATCTGCTTGATTGGCCCATCTGAAGAAAATGGCTTCTGTGTGAACATGGTGGCTTCAGTGACGTCACTTCTTTTCTAACCAGTTACTAAAGATTCGTAAAGATTCACAGGAAAAGTTTCTGTCTGCTTTTGTTTATAGAGTTTTGTCAAGATGTCTGTTGCTGGGTAAAGGCACAGTACGTCCCGATTAGTCGAACTGAGCCACATTGAACTTACTGTTTGTGAACTTTCTCTGAAGCAGACTGAACAAGCTCAAAGACTTAGTGAACAGATAAAGGTAGAGTCTATTACAAGTGTCACTCACAGTTTGTAATGAAATATGTGAAAAGTTGAAACTCCTGCCCTTACCAGTTTTATTTATAAAAACTAGTAAAGAATTCACTGCTTCATCCACAGGGGGGCTTTAAATCCAAATCCCCTCTGACTGAGTCTTCCTCAGAGGAGCCGTGATGTGATCTTGTTTTTGAATGGTTGTCCTTTAGCTCTAGTCTCTGGAACTTGAATCAAAAACAAAGGAAAGAGTTTTGTTCCATTGGTTTGGCTGTAGGAATGGATGGGTCAGTCGGGACAGTAGAGATAAGGTTTTTTACTCCGGGCACTCATCTTTTCCAAAAGGAAAAGTTATAGTTCAACTCAAACTCAGACCTGTCCTAAAGAGATGGGGTGTGAAGTGTAAGTTAATGTGAACAAACATGAGATGAAGTTTGTTGCACTTTTTTGGCAATCCGTGTCTTCCTGTTGGCAGCGCTGTAGGTTTCTGTCTGAAACAGATCATCATCTACCAATGATCAGATCTGTGGTTTTCCTCTTCCTGAACTTGCAATAATTTGTTGATATCAGTTTACCAAACAGGCTTGATGATGATGATGATGATGGAGCAGTTACTTCCCTCATCATTCACAGAGTTCATTTAAACTCCCCCTCAGTGTATCTGCTTCCTGTCAAGAGGTCCCACACTTCCCACTCCATTGTTGGATTAAGTTTCTCTTCATTCATGTTGGGCTGTACAACCTCAAACCTGTGGACTCCTGGTCTGACTTCGCTCATTATGTCTGTTTGTTGTCGTCGTCAAGCTAAAAATGTACTAATTTTGACACGGTTTGTTTCATTTAGAAAGTCACTGGGTAAAGGTGGGTTGCTTGCACAACTTTCTGTCCTGTTGGATCTGCAAGAGAGATGCATCTCGTGTATTTCAGCGGTCACACCTTCACATCTAACCTGTGTTTTGTAACCTGGGTCCTATTTTGCCACATTTTGGGGTCTCATTGAGAAATGTACAACAAATCCCTTTAGCCACAGAAGAGGCTACAAGAGCAGCAGCTTCATCTTTGAGAGCAACTTCAGGTCCTTTAGCAACAATGAATGTTTTTACCACCTACAGTTTGAACTATTCTCGTCTGGTGCAATGTGAAAGGGATGACTGGTCACATGAGGGAGAAAACTGAACCATTTGAGTTGGTGGTCTACCCCTGCCTCTGTGGTTTCACTGTTTCTTTAACAGAGAAGATGTTGTATCCATGATACCAAGTGTTGTACCCATTAAGCATGGTTTATACTTCAGTGTTGACCCTGAGTGACCAACAGAGTCATGAGCACCACATATTTCTGCATTGATGTAGCCGAGACAATGTCCATCACACCTGAGCAGTGTGGTCTGTGTGATCCACAGATCGACTTTCTCTGGTCCAGCTCATTTTCTGTTTTTTTTTCACAGTTTTTGAGATATTTTTTCTGTCTGTCTTTAGAGAGGACAGGACAGTAGATAGTGCAGAAAACAGGAGAGAGTGGGGAGTGATGTTTGGGAAAGGGCCTGTAGGTTGGATTCAAGTGTGGGCCGACAGCTTGTGTGCTGGTTAGCCTTATTTTGAACACACTGAAGCGTGTTGATTTTGGTCGTACAGCAACCACAGGTGGTCCTCGAGTTACGAACGAGTTCTGTTCCTACGATGCGTTGTAACCTGAAAATTCTATTTACCCCCAAATCTCTAAAAAAACTATCCAAATACATGTGTTATACTTCATATTCATGGATAAACAGTACAGACAACTAAAATAGACATTTCAATTCACATAAAATAAATATATAATGTATTAGACAATCTACACTATGATGCGACTTGAGACAAAGTGGACGATGCTGATTACCGCGTAGCTCTGCATAGCTGTGTATTCATACGCACTCTGCGTCAAAAAGTAGTACTTGAGCTTACAAACGGAGTAATGTAACTTCGAAACCTTTTCTATTTTCTTATGTACATATATTGTTTGGCATCTTCAGGTTGAAACAATGTCAGTTGAGAACCACGTAAGCCGAAGACCTCCTGTTACAAGACAGGCCAGAGATGTCGTTGGTGATCAAGGAGATTATTTAAGGGGACATATCATGCTTGTTTCTCCTTTTCACTATGCCAGACTAGGATGCCTGTAAAGCATTTCTGCCCTCAGTACAAGTCATTTAGTTCCTTCATTGCCCCACAATAGCGTTCTCAATATCCTCAGTTTAGGCCATTCTGAAGATCTTGTTGAAACGTTCCGTTTGGAGAATGACCTCCAGTAACCTCTCAACGTCACAGCCCTTGTGCTCTGATTGGTCAGTTCTATCAGAGGGGCGGAGGGGGTAGAGCCAGGGGGCGGTTTTTGCAGCATGGCAGTATTTACAAAATCGCCACATTGGATGGGGCAGACCGAGCGAGTTTGCTGTTTGCCAAAACTTCACCGTAAGGCACTGACAGCACTAATAAAATGGCAGAGTGTAGGATACGTCCTCTTGTATTGGACCCTGAGTCAGACCCGGACGGTTCTGCAGCTCAGGAGGAAGAAAATCCACCTGGACACAGATCATCTTAGGACGCTTCAGCGTGGTGAGTCAAACCGGTACTGTAACATGTACAGTTTATACGTTTATACTCGGTTCTTGGTGGGTGTATCCCTCGGTGATGGTTGTGTGACTAACTGACATCACAGAGGAGGAGCTGCTTTATCAGATTACTCCAATAAAAAGAAAGGATCCTTGTGTCGTCACGACGGTCGAAATCTCGCGGCCAACTGGCAATGACCTATTTTCAGAGGCATCAAATCTCGTTCTAGGATATCAGAAAAAATACAATATCTCATTTTTTTTTTAAAATTCAGGGGGTGAAAGGTCTTATTTTCAAATTTATTATATTTTATGTAAGTATTAAATCAGGCATCAGCATGATATGTCCCCTTTAAAGGAAATGTAAATACAGGAAACACGGTACTACCCTGCAGACCAAAAACAGGGTCTGCATGATTTTGATGTGCTGTGACGTTTAGTAGGAGGAGCAGGTCAGGCTTAGTGCGAAAGAGTCTGCGTCAGAAAAAGGCCAAGCAGACCTGCAGCATGGGGTAGGACACTGATGCAGTTGCAGAAGTTTAAACCAGACTACAGTCATTTAAAGCCCAGTGAGTCATGGTTTATAGGAACTGAACTCTCCCTCCATGATCATCCTGTTGGACTGTCAGTTGCTGTAGTTATGTGTGGTTATTTGTCTGATCACTTAAAGCCATGTGAGACGGAGACAGCAGTGAGGTTTTCAGCTGTCCTTCCTGAGAGCAACGCCTTTTTTCTTCAACTCAAGCTAAAGGTCTTTTCATTGCTCCCCAGCCAAGTGTATCTGAGATATTGTAAACCAACCTTTCAGGTGACGTGAATGAAACATGGGCTGAGTTTGTAGTGGGTGTGTGTGAGAGCAAGAGAGAGTGTGTGTGATATTCATAAGTGCCTTTTTTGTATTTTTATGTTTCTGGATGCTGAAATCATTTCCTGTACCTCTTGTTTTTGTTTTTGTTTTTTTCCTAGAGCAATTTGATATGTGTACAGTTGTTGCATCATAATCATATACAGTATTAATGTACAGTTAGAGCAGGGATTACAGGCTGGTCTTCTGTAGAGGAACGTTGATCATATATACTACTTGAAACTGTTTTGGGCTTATTTATAAAATGTGATTGTTTCATTGACAAATGTCCACTTTCATCTTTCATCATAGATTTTTCACAATGACCTGAGACATTTGCTCTAAAATGTGAACTGTTGACATCAATAAAGTGTGGAGAAACAGGTTGTCTGCAGAGTTTTAAAGCTTCGATATGACTGTGCTTTGAGTTGAATCTGTGCAAACACTTTCTTCATGCAGAGCTGTTCTGGAAGCTGCAGTAATCTCATTAATCTGGGTAGAAGAACTTCAGCCACAGGCTGAACTGTTGTCACGCTTCAATAAGCTCACAGTCGAGGACTAGACATTCAAAGGATTCACTTTTAAATACTTCATTGATCTAAGATTATCTGATGGCTTCTGAAACATCTCTGACATGAAATCCTTTAATCCGAGGGGAACTAATGCAGTGTAAATATCTACATAGATGCTACACACGAGTCTGCGCAGAAACATCACAAAGAAAAAACAGACAGTGGAACACAAAAATAGAAAGTTTCAATGTTTGAGTCTATTAATGTTGGAAAACTGGATTTTCAAATTGTTTTTTGTTACTTTTCATGTTAAAGTTAACAAACTAGATTATTGGGTGCAGTAGAGCTGGAAATTTTGAACACGAGTCCAGGATGAAAACTCAAAGCTTTAACATCTCAAATTCAAGTGGGTGATAGGCCAACAGAGCATGCAGGGAAACCTAGCAAAGCCCCCAAACCAGGTGTCCCATTGAGTGAGTGCTGTTAGCCAGTGATAATATTAAGTTTATTTATATAGCACCTTTCAAGAACAGCAAAGTCACAAAGTGCTTCACAAAACAAATAAAAACAATACAAGCAATTTTTAAAGGTACAATAAAAGAAAACACAGCACACAAGACGTATGAAGCAAAGGCCAGACCAAACAAATAGGTCTTCAGTTGTTTTTTAAAGAATTAACAGTTCCAGCCAATCTTAAACCCAAGGGGAGCGAGTTCCACAGAGTTGGAGCCATGACACTAAAAGCACAGTCACCTTTAGTTTTTAATCTGGAGTGTGGAACAACCAACAGGTTTTGCTCAGTGGACCGAAGAGGCCTACCTGGAATGTAGTGTTTTAAAAGTTCTGAGATGTATGCTGGAGCCTGACCATGGAGGGCTTTGAAAGTGAGCAAAAGTATCTTAAAATGTATTCTGAACCGTATGGGAAGCCAGTGGAGTGAAAACAGAATTGGTATGATGTGTGACCTTTTTGGAGACCTGGTAAGTAGTCTGGCTGCAGCATTTTGTACTAATTGTACACAGTTTATGAATGTTTTACTGAGACGGGTGAAAAGTGAGTCACAGTAGTCTAAACGGGAAGAAATAAATGCGTGAATAACCATCTCCATTTGAGCTCTAGAAACAATGTGTCTGAGTTGTGCAATATTTGTGAGATGGAAAAAACAAGAACGGACCAGGTTGTTTACATGATGATCTAGAAAGAGTGAGTGGCTGAAAGAAACACCAAGATTGCGAAGAGTTGGTTTTGTAAAAGTGGACAGGGTTCCCAGTTTCTGAAGTATGTCGGGCTCTAAGCTCTCTGGAGCCAAGACGAGGACTTCTGTTTTTTTCAGAGTTTAGTTGTAATGAATTGTCTAACATCCAGTCTCTAATAGCACTTAAACAACTGAGCAGGGTTGACACTTGAGAATGATCATTGGGTGAAAAAGATATATGTAGCTGGATATCATCTGCATAACAATGGTAAGACACATTTTTAAAACTGTTGATTAGGTGGCTTAGTGGGAGCAGGTACAGGGGAAATAGTATTGGGCCAAGGACTGAGCCTTGAGGGACTCCACAAGCTAGAGGGGAATTTGAAGAGGTGTGGGGATTGACAGTAACAGAGAAAGTTCTCTGTGACAGGTAGGAGGAGAACCAATCAAGGGCAGAGCCAGAAATGCCCACCCACTGCCTTAGTCTATTAATTAAAACACCATGATCCACAGTGTCAAATGCCGCCCTGAGATCCAATAAAACCAATACAGAACATTTTCCTTTGTCACTGCCAAGAAGAAGGTGATTGAAAACTTTAGGAAGAGCTGTTTCTGTGGAATGGAACTGACGAAAACCAGACTGATACTTATCCAGGGTGTTATGAGTGTCCAGGGCAGTCATAACATCCTGATATGTAGCTTAATGCTGAGTTAACATTAGCATATTTAAAGTTTGAAATCAGATACACTGACTTCAAAATATGTACAATGTTCTGATCTTAAAGTTACTCACTTTGAGCTGTTGTAACAGAGCCCATAGAGAGACAGACAGATACAGTTGTGGTCAAAAGTTTACATACACTCGTAACTGTTAGGGGTCAGTCAGTTTGTATAGTTGCATTTGACCTTTGTTTATTTGTTTATCAGAAACCCCACTACTAAGCCGTATATTTTGTCAGTGTTCGATTTTGTCATTGTTAATTACATACATGCCTGCAGTGTTATATTTTTTGTTTAAGTGTAGACGTGGTTGCATTATTACACCAGCAGGTGGCGCCTGCGCTCAGGTTAAACAGAAACAATAGAAAAGCTGCAGAAGAAGACTGTTGTTGTGTTTTGGAGTTGATGCTTGACGGTAACGGAGAGAGCATGAGCACCGTAGCATATACTCAGCAGCTAAATGACGACACTGCAGGGAGGATACAAGGGAAAAACTGTTCTGTGAAAGTGCTGAAATAAAGTTGCACGAGTAAAGCATCTAGAAGTGTCCTCCTGTGTCCGTGGCTGCAACATATCTGGCGAGCCAGCCAGGAGAGAAGTTCGAAAGGAGCAGCGGCCGCCATTACCCGACGCCGTTGAGGTAAAGAACTTTTCTCCTACAACGAACCTAGAACCAACGAAATAAAAGGACAATCAAGAAAAAAAAACGGAGTAAACAACAATTAAAGTGAAAATGGATGATCTAGAGATTCTTCTTGACCGCACCAGTACAACGCTTTGTCAACTAAGCGGAGACCGGGTTTTGGAAGTATGTAAATACCTGAAGTGCATTAAAGAGGATGGAGCTGCCGCCAATAAAAGTAGGAGAGCACTCATAAAGACGGTGGAAAGTTTTTTGGATGATGTTGAACTTAAAGCAGAACCTGAAGAAGCACTGCGCACCGTAAAAGGACTGTTAACTTTTATGGAAGGCACAATGGCAGAAAGCAGCGCCAGGACAGAGCGGGAAGTTGACGACGCGGCTGAGATGAAAGGGAAATACTTGGAGCTTCAGCAGTCCCGGAAAGCCCTAGATGAAGAGATAAGGTGCATTGGGGAAAAGTTGAATATTCTAGGTGTGCCTGCAGTCAGTCCTGTCTCAGAACCGCTCCCTGCTAAGCTTCCAGAGGTGACCATTCGTCGAGAGTTCAGGATCTGTGGTCAGATCGGCGAGGGAGGGCAGCGTGACAAGCTGTCTTTCACCAACCTCATGCACCAGATAGAGAATGGACTTCGCAAGGGTCATGGTGAGTCTGAGGTCATAGAGGCAGTGATAAAAGCCATAAGCCCAGGCTTGAAGCTGCGTGATATGCTTGAAATAAAGACTGATTTGACTCTGTCTCAGCTAAAAATAATATTAAAGGGACATTACAAAGAAGATGACACATCAGATCTGTACCAGAAGCTTATCAGCATCTCACAAGAACCAAAAGAGTCAGCCCAAGACTTTCTGTTCAGAGCTATTGAGCTAAAAGACAGACTCATTTTTGCATCCAAGGACGGAGAGTCAGAGGAACACTACAGTCCTGACCTGGTTAAGAAGAAGTTTCTTAGATCAATTGGAACAGGACTACTCAGTGACAACATAAAATACCAGATAAAGCCACTACTAGACAACCCAGATGTGACTGATGAAACTCTGATTAAAAAAATAACCGAAGCAGCTAACCTCGAGGCAGAGAGACTCAACAAGTTGAAGAGGAGCAGCACAAAAACTCCAAGAGTGAGTGAGCTACAGACAGTCAACAGCACTTGGGACACCCCACCAGGCCCCATGTCATGTAAAAGCCCAAAACCTGAAAAGAATAACACCGAACTTCTCACAGAGAAAAATAAGGCAGCTCATCTCCCCCCAGAGCCTGAAGTGCACTCCTTAGTGAAAGAACTCCAGTCAGAGGTGGCTGAAATGAAACGTTTGATGCTTGCTTCTTTAACCACAGGAAAGTTACAACACACCAAGCGGACAACAGAGACCAAAGACAATCGTAAGAGAGGCTGCAGAACCTGTCGGGAAAAAGGAGACGGAGAAAACTGCAGTCACTGCTTCAAGTGTGGTCAGGTGGGTCACGTCTCCCGAGGGTGCAGAGCTCCAGGGCTGTCGCAGGGAAACTTCAGAGGGCCACTGCCAAGGGACCGGCAGTGACCCAGTCTCCATCAGCAGAGTCCCGCTACTGTCACTACTGTCTGCAGGAGGAGTGCACAGAAAGGAAACTCCACACATGTGCTGGTTGCTCAGCTACAACATACTGCTCCAAGACATGTCAGAAGCGCCAGTGGAAAGAACACAAACCCCTGTGCAAAGCAGTCAGCCAAGTTGAGCAACACCTTATTGAGAAGGAGAAACAAAAGCACACGCAGCCACAGACATCCAAATTTGACCATCTCTCAACAAAACAAGGTAAAAGACTGATCAAGCTAATAGGTAAAAGGATGGTGAAATGCACATTTAATGAGGTGCCAGTTACGGCACTCTGGGACACAGGTGCTCAAGCAACAGTAATAAATGAAAAGTGGCGAGCAGAGCACTTACCTGACAGCTCCATAAGACCCATAGAAGAACTGTTAGGGCCAGAGCCATTACATGGACTTGCAGCCAATCAGACTAATATACCATTTATGGGATGGGTACCTGTAGAGTTTAAACTCAGGGGAACAGAAGCTTCGAGTGTTGACCTGCTAGTCCCAGTGCTGGTTTCCAGTGATCCTAATGTGGCAAAATACCCTATCATTGGCTTTAATATCATAGAGGAAGTGATCAATGAACAACTTAAACAGCAGAAGGGTGCTTCAAGTGATATTGCCATAGAGATGATCAGTGAGGCTTTTGATATTGACTGTTGTGCAGCCAAGACTTTTGTACAGCTGATCCACACCAGCAGATCAAGAAGTGAGGACACAATTGTAAGGACAGGCAAAAAGAAAGTCATCATACACCCAGGTGAGGTCACCACAGTCAAATGTCGAGCACTCACACAGACAGAAGAGGATATGGTTATGCTGTTTTGCCCCAATACAAACACAGACTTCCCAGAGGGTTTGCATATCCAAGAAGTACTGTTTACAATGAAAAGAGGTAACTCAGCCACCATCCCAGTCTCTGTGATTAACACCTCAAGACATAATATCACACTGAGCCCACGAGTTACCTTAGGACACATAGAAAGTGTCAAAGCTGTGTACCCAGCTCCTGTCCAGCCTGTAACAAAAGCAGAGAAACCCCCAAGTCCACAAGCAGGCCCAAAAAGAGACCCTGACTGCTTCAGTACAACAGAGCCTGCCACCAACTGCTGTGAGGTGTGGGACCCACCCGTGGCAGTAGACCACTTAACCAGTGAGCAACAGACACTGGTAAGGGGGATGCTGAGAGAAGAATGTAAAGCTTTTGCTCGAGATGCAGATGATGTTGGCTGCATACCCTCGCTCCGCATGCACATCACCTTGAAAGACCAAACTCCGGTCCAAAAGACTTATATCAGCGTCCCAAAGCCACTACAGCAGGAGGTCAAAGAGTATCTGCAAGATTTAATCAACAGGGGCTGGATTACTAAGTCAAAATCACCCTACTCATCACCTATCGTTTGTGTGAGAAAAAAATCAGGAGAACTGAGACTGTGTGTGGACTATCGGGAACTGAACCGGAGATCAGTACCTGACAGACACCCCATTCCCAGAATCCAAGACATGTTGGACAGTCTCACTGGGAGTGCATGGTTTTCTGTTTTAGACCAAGGCAAAGCATACCATCAAGGCTTTGTAGATGAAGAAAGTCAGCCTCTCACTGCCTTTATCACTCCATGGGGCCTCTATCAAGGGGTTAGGATCCCCTTTGGCTTAAGTTCAGCACCTGCTGAATTTCAGAGAAGTATGGAGGAGTGTCTGTGGGGTCTACGTGATGACATCTGTTTACCTTACCTTGATGACAACTTAGTTCACAGTAAGTCCTTTGAAGACCATGTGCAACATGTCAGAACAGTGTTGAGACGATATCAGCAACATGGAGTCAAACTTACACCAAAAAAATGTGAACTGTTTAAGTCACAGGTGAAATTTCTGGGCAGGATTGTGTCAAAGGCAGGTCATTGCATGGATCCAGCAGAAGTTGCCCCTGTACAAGCACTGAAGGAGAGACACCCTAGCACTGTGGGAGAAGTTAGACAGATTCTGGGCTTTTTGTCATATTACAGATCATACATTCAGAACTTTTCCACCATAGCAAAACCCTTGTATGAACTGCTAGCAGCCCCACCTACTACTGACAACGCTTCTCAAAGGAGGTCGACAACATCTAAGGGAGGAAAACTGAAGAGGAAGAAACAAGTGCACATGTCTTCAGCCACACCTGTAATATGGACTGACAACCATCATGAGGTTCTGTGTTTTCTTGTAGATAAGCTCTCCAGTCCTCCAATCCTCAGCTACCCTGATCTGAATGCTCCATTTATACTCCACACCGACGCCTCGCAAGCAGGACTTGGAGCAGTGCTGTACCAGCGGCAGGATGGCAAGCTTCGGGTGGTAGCCTATGGGTCAAGAACTCTCACCCCTCCAGAGAAAAATTATCATCTCCACTCTGGTAAGCTGGAGTTTCTAGCACTTAAATGGGCCATCTGTGAGCGCTTTAGGCATTATCTGTTTCATGCCCCTTTCTTTACAGTATATACAGACAATAACCCACTCACATATGTGTTAACAACCGCAAAGCTAAATGCAGTGGGGCAGAGATGGGTCGCTGAGTTGGCAGATTTTAATTTCACGATTAAGTACAGGCCAGGCAAATCAAATGCCGATGCAGACATTTTGTCAAGACTACCAGTTGAGTTTGAAGACTACATGAGCCAGTGCACCCAGTCATTCTGTCAGGAAGCTGTGAGGGCCACAGAGCAGGGCATCCACATGCAGCAGGAGGACAGAAGCCCATTGCTGAGTTCAGTGTTGTTAAGCACCCTCCAAGAACACATAGAGACAGAACACCTGCTTGACACAGTTCAGCCAATAGTGAGAGATGAGATCAAAACAGCTCAACAACAAGACCATGTGATAGGCAAAATCTATGATTTAAAAATGAAAAACAAAAGACCAGTGGTGAGGGAGCTGAAAGATGAGATCCCTGAAGTAAAATCTCTGGCTAGAGAGTGGAGCAAGCTTGAGATTAAGCCAGATGGAACAATGTACAGGAAAACTCAAACAAGAAGTCAACTCGTGCTTCCAGAGGTGTATCACCCCCTTGTATATGAAGAACTGCATCAGAAAATGGGCCACATGGGCACAGAAAGGACATTGAATCTGATAAGAGATCGTTTCTTCTGGCCAAAAATGCAAAGAGATGTAGAGCATTTTGTGACCAATGTGTGTGAGTGCCTAAAGAAAAGAAAACCCAACAGACAGACACGTGCTCCTATGATGAGTATCGAAACCACCCATCCATTCCAACTTGTCTCAGTTGACTTCTTGCACCTGGAGGAATGCAGAGGGGGCTATGAGTACATCCTTGTGGTGATGGATCATTACACGCGTTTTGCCCAAGCTTATGCAACAACAAACAAATCAGCTAAAACAGTGGCAGACAAACTGTTCAATGATTTCTGTCTAAAGTTTGGTTTTCCAGAAAAACTACACCACGATCTGGGAGGAGAGTTTGAGAACAGACTGCTGCATCATTTAAAAGCGTTGTCAGGTGTCCGTGGCTCTCATACAACTCCATTCCATCCTCAAGGAAATGGGCAGACAGAAAGATTCAACAAGACACTTCTCTCCATGTTAAGAACTCTCACAGAAGAGCAGAAAAGTGACTGGAAAAGTCACCTTCCCAAGGTCATTCATGCTTATAACAGCACTGTGAGTGAGGCAACAGGCTACTCGCCTTTCTTTCTTCTTTTTGGCAGACCACCTAGACTGTCAGTGGACCTTCTGTTTGGTGTCGAGAACAAGGACTGTTCGGGCCCTCATCAGGACTATGTTAAACAGTGGGGACAGAGGATGTCTGAAGCCTACAACATCGCATCCAAACATGCCTCTTACTCAGCTCAGAGAGGAAAAAGACAGTATGACAAAAAAATGTGGGGTCCTGTGCTGGAGGTGGGCAGTCGTGTCCTTGTGAAAAATGTTGAAAAAGGGGGACCAGGAAAAATTCGCTCCTACTGGGAAGACAACATTTATGTAATCAAAAGTCAAAAAGGAGAGAACAGTCCAGTGTTTGAGTTGGAGCCCGAAAACGGCCAAGGTAGAAGAAGGATACTGCACAGAAATATGTTGTTTCCTTGTGAGTTCCTACCAGCAACAGCTGAGAGCAGTCAGGCACCAACAATAACCAGAGCAAAGAAAAAAGGCAAAACAAAGAGAAACCTTGAAACCAAATGCATGCAAGAGGATGTGGGGGATGACTCGGATGAAGATTTTCCTGCTGTAACCTTCAGATGGTCTTCAACCAAGTCACCAAGATCATCTGCACTCGACCCTACAGCTCAGGAGTTCTACCCACAGGATGAGGGTGCTGTTCTGGATCTACAGGGGTCGCTCCAGTCTGCAGAGGAGGAGCAAGAGGACCAGGTCCCTTCCCCAGCATCAGAGGAGAGCGCAGAGGTTGGAGCCGCAGCAGACTCTGGCAGTTCAGGAGATGAGGTTGACGAGGCAGAGCAGAGAGCTCGGTATCCATGGAGACAGAAGAAGCAACCCAGAATGCTGACGTATGATACTCTTGGTCAGCCAAGTTTTGCAGAAAGAACTGTAGCTGACTGTGAGGTAGCTGTTAAAGGTTACTGGCGGCCTTGGTGAAGGGAAACTAGACTAGTATGTAAGACTGTTATACCTTAATGCCTTTTGTGGATTTTGTACATGTAGACCACAAAGGACTGATGGCTGAATGTGTGGTTGATGGAGATGTGTCTATGAAATTCTAAAGGAAAAAAAAATGACTCATCGAAAGGTACAAACTCATGGTTGTTGTAATATTAGTATATTATGCTAATTTGAGGGCACATGGACTGATAATATCAGGAGTATACTTAGCTGCAGTGCACGGTAGTCTAAGTTCTAAGTTCAAAGTGTAGACTTTGATAAGCCCTGTCATTTGGTTTGATTACAATTGTCCATGATTTAACTGTTTAAGGTAAAGAAAGGTACAATTAAAATGTCGGGACGACAATTTTAAAGTGGGGGAGAGTGTTAGGGGTCAGTCAGTTTGTATAGTTGCATTTGACCTTTGTTTATTTGTTTATCAGAAACCCCACTACTAAGCCGTATATTTTGTCAGTGTTCGATTTTGTCATTGTTAATTACATACATGCCTGCAGTGTTATATTTTTTGTTTAAGTGTAGACGTGGTTGCATTATTACACCAGCAGGTGGCGCCTGCGCTCAGGTTAAACAGAAACAATAGAAAAGCTGCAGAAGAAGACTGTTGTTGTGTTTTGGAGTTGATGCTTGACGGTAACGGAGAGAGCATGAGCACCGTAGCATATACTCAGCAGCTAAATGAAGACACTGCAGGGAGGATACAAGGGAAAAACTGTTCTGTGAAAGTGCTGAAATAAAGTTGCACGAGTAAAGCATCTAGAAGTGTCCTCCTGTGTCCGTGGCTGCAACATAAATAACACAATGTCATGGCTCTCTTGAGTGTCCATTTATCTCTATAGAGTAATTGGAACAGATACTTCTTTGTCACAAAAAAACAATCATGGAGTTTGGTGCTTTTATGACTTTATTATGGATCAAAAGAAAAAGTGACCGAATCTACTGGGTCAAAAATACATACAGCAATGTTAATATTTGGTTACATGTCCCTTTGCCATTTTCACTTCCATTAAGTGCTTTTGGTAGCCATCCACAAGCTTCTAGCAAGCTTCTGGTTGAATCTTTGACCACTCCTCTTGACAAAATTGGTGCAGTTCAGTTAAATGTGTTGGCTTTCTGACATTAACTTGTTTCTTCAGCATTGTCCACAAGTTTTCAATGGGATTGAAGTGAGGACTTTGGGAGGGCCATTCTAAAACCTTAACTCTAGCCTGATTTAGCTGTTCCATTACCACTTTTGATGTGTGTTTGGGGTCATTGTCCTGTGGAAACACCCAAATGCACCCAAGATCCAACCTTCGGGGCTGATGATTTTAGGTTATCTTGAAGAATTTGAAGGTAATCCTCCTTCTTTATTATCCCATTTAGTCTCCATAAAGCACAAGTTACATTGGCAGCAGAACAGCCCCACAGCACAATACTTCCACCATCGTGTTTGACGGTAGGCATGGTGTTCTTGGGGTGAAAGGCCTCACCTTTTCTCCTCCAAACATATTGCTGAGAATTGTGGCCAAACAGCTCGATTTTTGTTTCGTCCGACCACAGAACTTTCCTCCAGAAGGTTTATCTTTGTCCATGTGATCAGCAGCAAACTTCAGACCAGCCTAAATGTGCCGCTTTTAGAGCAAGGGCCTCCTTCTTGTACGGCAGCCTCTCAGTCCATGGCTGTGCAAAACTCTCTTGACTGTGGACACTGACATCTGTGTTCCAGCAGCTTCTAATCCTTGGCAGATCTGCTTTTAGGTGATTCTTCTTTTTAGTCGACTCACCCGCCTGTGGCAGTGACAAAACAGTGCCATGTACTTTATACTTACACTTGTGCTGTTGCTCTTGGGACCTGCAGCTGCTTTGAAATGGCTCCCAGTGACTTTCCTGACTTGCTCAAGTCAATAATTTGCTTTTTCAGATCCGTGCTGAGCTCCTTTGACTTTCCCACATTAGCATTTGTAGGCATCTGTATCCAATGAGCTCTACTTAAATGAATTCAGAGGAATCACCAGCTGTAATCACTCACAATCACTCACAAGAAGTTAAGGGGCCATGCTATGAAGCTCATTTTATTGACACAACTTTGTGAGTCACCAAAATTGCCAATTCATGTAGCTGTATGTATATTTTTGACCCAGCAGATTTGTTCACTTTTTCTGCTAATCCATAATAAAGTCATAAAAGCACAAAACTTCATGATTCTTTTTTTGTGACAAAGAGGTATCTGTTCCAATCACTCTATCAGAGAAAAACCAGAGTTGTAGAGATAACTGGAAACTCAAGAGAGCCATGAGATTATGTTATTTACAAGTGTATGTAAACTTTTAGCCACAACTGTAGGTCTATCAGATCTAGGTCTGTCAGGTCTATCTGCATCATGTCATAAATACCCTTCACAATAACTCAGGACTTCACCTCTCCATGTGGAAGCTCCACATGGATGAAATCAAGCTCCATCTGGATGAAAGCACACAGCACAGCAGAGAATGGAAGCTCACTTTTTCAGTCACAATGCAAAACTGGAGAAAGCTCCACATGGCTGCAAAACTCTGTTGGCGTTTTTTGCACTTGAATGTCATTCGAGCAATTTGCTTTGAGAGTTAGCCCTGGGGTAGGGGAGACTGGGGACAGTTGCAACACTTTTTACATTACCCTCAGTTACTCGTAAAATATTTGGACTAGTCTCACCAAATCTTTACATATTAAACCTACATCTGTCTGCTAAATGCCCATACCATTTAAAGATGGCTACATATAACATATTAATCACAATATTAATTTGAATAGAGGAATTCAGACGTTGCAACTGACCCCAAACCTGAGGACAGTTGCAACACAGATCAGGGACGGTTGCATCATATAAAAAAAAAAAACATTAATTTTTCACTAATTACCCTCAGTGTTTTGTCTAAATAGGACAAATACTAATGTTATGACCCAGACTGGGCTCAAATTCAATTTTCTTTTCTGTACAGCTTTAAGGTATTTAATTAGTTTTGTTTTGTTTAAAACATGGGCCTACCCGGAGTCAATGTGCAGATGTTACTAGAGCTAAAAAAAAAAAACCTCAATATTGCATTTTGGGACAAAAAGAATGGAATAATTTCTTTTTTTTACAATTTCTCTATTTAGATGATTCATTCACTCTATGACAAGTTTATATGACACATACAACATACAATAATAACTAATTGCTCATTTTTGATAACAAGTTATTTGGGAAATTTGTTTATCATTAGCCTTAGTTTCTCCATATGATTGCCTGTTCTGTTCATCATGAGCAATAAAATATATTAATTTTGCCTATTTTGATCTAAAAATCTTTAAAAATATGTCGTGTGGTCTCTTCTAATATGACTAACCTAATAGCATAGGGACAGTTGCAATAGTTGCAACTGTCCCCATGGTACCAGTCATGACAAAACGCCATGTGCTAGCTAGCCACATTGACATTGACACATGCTTACCATGTCATTTAATAGTCAACAAACAGTGATTCAAACTAGATAGGTTTGGATTCATTCATACATAAGGTCAGGACAGTATGACAAAAAACAGCTCATGAAAAAGCTACTTTCATACCTCCAAAACGACTTTACTTGATAGAAGCAGGGCCAGATGCTCAATATGGCCAAACTCTTCTTGGTGGGTAGAGGGTCTAACTGAGCATGTGCAGTGTGAGTGTCATCACTCTAGCATGTTTCTGATTGGAGAAATAAGGCTTGTTGCAACCGTCCCTTGTTGCAACTGTCCCCAGTCTCCCCTAGCAGATAACTGAGCAGACGGTGCAAGTCCTGTGCAGGTCAGCAGTTACTGTCCATTCTTCTTGCTTCTCTTTCTGAAATCTTGATTAATGAGAACTAACAAAGTATGACTATAGCATCCCTGCAAACCAAAATTGTTCTTTTAGTGTTAACTGTAAGTGTTACAACAACAACAGCAGGTGTGAGGGTAGACTACCACACCATGCAGCTGGGTGTCACCTTACCTCACTCATTCTGGTGCTGATGTATTGAAGCACACACTTAAATCTTGGAAGGCCAGTGGAGCTAACTTGATCAAATTCTGTTGCAGTAGAGATAAGTTGAGCAGCTAAGGTTTAGCTTTAGAGGCAAGAGTCTTTTTAGAAGACTAAGTGTGTTTCAAGCCTCAAGCGGCGGTTTACTCTGTCATTTCTATGATCACTGCAGGGGTAATTTATTCTTAATTTACCAGGAAAACATTACGATTTCCAGATAAGGTTTTGCTTTTAAAGCTTTAGTAAAGTCTAACTTGGTCTTTTCTCTGGAATTCCCGCCGATAAAAATGTGTGCCCGTATGGTGAAGGGCAGTAGCCCTCTTCTAGTGCAGCAAGTTGGGGGAAGTGAATCAAGTAAGGGATAATGCCCGACAAGGTGTCGATGATCAGATATAAATGGATGATATGGAAGCAACTGTTTAAAATATTGCTATAAAAAAATATTAAATTAATTATTATTATGATGATGTTGTTTTTTATCGTTGAAATCATACTTTTTTTCACAAGAAGCTGTTACTTGGTATCATTTTAGAGAGCTTGTGTACCTCTTACCACTTGTGTGTGTCGGAGGATGATGCAAAAATTTGTTTCAACAAATCAAAGTCTGCAGATATTTTCCTAAATCATTTTTATAGCAGGAAATATTATCCATCATTCACCCTGGTCATTAAACTAACTGTGAAATAATGTATGTTAACGTATGTTCTGAGTTTCTGTTGCCATGGTTACCAAATAGCATTTGAGCCAGGACAATAATGTAGAACAATCAGGCTATTTGACCAGAAATTTTTTATACCGACACCGTGCAGCTAATCAGAATTGAGTATTCACTCAGACCATGGTATAAAAGTATTTCAAACAACAGGAACAGTGATGCTTGTGTTTAAAACAGACATATCAGAGGACTAAACTACAAAGCTGGATTTCATCTTACTTTGGTAACTTTGAGTGAAACCCTGGATTTTCTTTCCTTAAATCCTGGTTCGCTTCGTCCCAGGACAAACCACCTCAGTAACTTATGCTGAATGGCTAAACTGCCCCAGAGAAGGTTGAGCTCTGATAAGAGATCAACAAGTATAAAAGCACCACGTCCTGACCAATCAGCTATCCTAGAAATGACCTGCCCGTTCTTAGAAGATCCTGTCAATAGTGGTGCGTGGATCATGATAAGAGCGCATAGGAGAAGAAGAATGATTAGGGATGGATGTAATCCTTTAGATGTCCCTGATGACATCCTGTACCAAAGATACAGGTTTTCATTGGATGGACTGAGCTACAGATGGAGTCACATGTTCCAAATGTTACACATCACAGTCGGGCTCATCTGAAATAATGAGGTTAATAAAAATGGTCACACATGATAGAACTGTCAGGTTTTATGGCAGAGGTTGAAGAGTTTCTGGTAATTACAAATCACCAGCCAAGCCCCATGCACATCACTCACACCCACCTGGGGAAAAAGGGAAAAAGTGTGTGTGTGTGTGTGTGTGTGTGTGTGTGTGTGTGTGTGTGTGTGTGGTTTTAGGTGTTTCTGCAGCCGTCCTCACTGTTAGCTTTATATGCTTTAGTTGGCCAGAGTAAAATTTTCTTCTTCTCCTTTTCTTCTTCTTCTCTTTCTTTGTTAATGTTATATGTTTAAAACAGAGTGAAAGTTTTTTTCTTCTTCTTCCACTTCTTCTTTTCGTCTTCTTCTCCTTCTTTTCTTCTTCTTCTTGTGTTTGTTGAATGCATGCTGTTTGGGGTTGTTAAATATCCTGGTATCTGGATGTTATAAAGGGATGTATCGTGCACAGAAAAGAAACTCTTTCCTCAGTGAGCGGCTTTAATCCAAGAAACTATTTTTATTCTCAGGCCGTCATCATGTCTTCATCCAGCTAACAGCAGGTAACTGCGTCTTTTCTCTCACAGTGAGAATAAAAATGGATTTTAATGAGGATACCTGTCTGCTATAGATAGCAGGGTTCTAGCACACATGTTGACAAAGTGTTGACACACGTGTGATGATCTCTCTTTCTCAGAGTTCATCTGTACACGGTACCTTCACACAATGAAACTTAGAGTGACAAAGAGAGCTGCCCTGTGCAGAGCTGCTGACTAGTTAGACTAATCTTGTCCCTGTAAACCAAAAAAAACTAACAATTAAATGTGATTTTCCATGAATCAAAAGATGCTAAAAATGATTTTCTTTCAACAGAAATTCAAACTTGACAGAAAAAAATCTGAGAAGTTTTGATTTTTCTTTCTACTCCTGTTGGTGTTCAGAGACAATCAGAAACATTGGGGGAAGGAGAGAAATGGATTTGATTTGACCCCGGTGTCATGTGTACAAGGCAAAAAGCCCAAAACAGGCTTATACAAGAAATGACTGAAGAAAGGATGAAAACCAAAAGCAGACAGAGAACCATCCATCCCGACTTCTCTTTCATATTGTAGCAGAAAACAACTTTACAGCATCAGATGTAAAACCTCTACCATGTGAAAAATGTGAACACCAATAACCCTTTTTCAGTTAGGTTCACTTTGTCAAAATAATCTTTATCAACCTGCACAGTTTTATTTGGCGTTCCTGGACTCCCTGATCTTCTACACGCTTGCGTGGAAAGCCTGAGGCAGGAAGAGCACACCTTCCTGCCCATCATAAACGGCATAAGCAGGGAGCGCAGCACCAAAATGAAACCCCTGAAACAACCACGCTCACCACGCTTAGATATCTTCAAGCGTAGTGATAGCACAATCTAGCTTGGCATGAGGAAAATCTCGGAGCGAAAATCATCTAACAGGTGAAGCATGAATGACAGCTGCAATTATTAAGAGAATCCAGCAAAGAGCTCAGACAATGTGTCAAAATTTTTGGAGTGCTGAGACATCCAAAGGTGAGCCTAATTACAAATTACATTTCTTCTTTCCATCTAACACTGGACAGGAGCCATTGTGAAGGGAGTAGAGGTATCTACGTATCTGGTAACGCATCTGTGATGTCGACCTTTGATAACCACGCTCCTCTAACTGCTTGTTTGATGAGCTTAACTGCATCTTCAATTTAGGCATAATACAGAGAAAATGGCTGAAGCGGACGACGTTAATACTTTGGACTTCATCATGATGAGGATCAGAGGAGCAGGTGGAAGTGGCAGGGGACAGGGACCACTAGTCTTTGCTGATGGGACTGCTGCCCTCCCAACCCAGACCTGGATAAGTGGTGGAAGGTGATATGACATTGTAAGCTGCCAAAGCCAGTTCACAAATAAAAGGATTAAGAAATCATATCAAACACATACAGGGCTTGAAGCAGGAAAAAATCCTGTGCCTGAAAGCGGGGGGGGGGGGGGGGGGGGTTACTGCGTTTAGTTTTGTTTTTATTAATAATAATAATAATAATAATAATAATAATAATAATAATAATAATAATAATAATAATAATAAAAACAACATTAAACACAGTAACACTAATTTTTTGTTCACACAAACGGTCAGTCAGCGATACAGCATAAGTACCTGTGGCCATCGCTTCTGGTAGGGTCCACAATTTTGTTGTTGGATAATTATGTTTGATATGATCAAGACGGATGATGAAATGCTAAAGTTTACCTGAAATAGATTTAAAACCTTTTTAAATATAAATGACCCCTGTGCACACTCAAATAAAGACTACCTAAATCAAGTATTCAGCTCTGAAATGGTTGTGCTCCTTAAATATGAAAATATGCAGACTATTGAAACAAAGTAATTAAAGGAGGAGCATAATATTGCATTCAATGAAAGTTGTGAAGGTTGAAGATTAATTGAAAAAATAAAAACTAAACTGAAAAAGCTTTCTAGAAACACTGTCTACTTTAATATTTATTTACAACAGTAATTTTTCACTAATAAACTAGTACCATACTTTCTGGACTACAAGTCACTTCGTAGTACTGTCATACATTTTTTGAGGTCGTATCAGTCAAAAAAATGCGTCATGAAGACGAAAATAACGTAGGCCTACATAAGTCACACTGGACCATAAGTTTCATTTATTTAGAATGATTTGGTTTGTTTACACTATTTCCAGAGTGAACTTTTTACATATAACTTTTAAAATGTTTGTTTATTAGGAGGTTTAAATACTGTTCCTACGGCTTCTCATATCTATGATCAGTTTCACTTCTCTACGTGTCCTCCTGTCTTCTCCTCCTCCCCTGCTCTAGGTGAGTGTTACTGGTGAGATCGGTGCACTGTGAGCTTAAATGAGCTCCATCTGATAAATGTCCTCACTTTTAACAAGTTACGGAATATTTGGCGCTAGATTGTGACTTAAATCCCAGAATCCGTTTACCATAGAGAGCAAACAAGACGCGAGTGAAGTTTTAAAACACGTTATCAGGCGCTAAACACCGGGAGCTGTCAGTGTCCGAGACGAAGGCTGGAGACCAGCGCGTCTGGGGCGCCTCTCAGTAGAAGACTTTGCAAAGGGACCAATGAGCAAACACTGTGTGCAGGCAGTGCTCGTGGGAGTTGTGGTGTCGTAGTCTCATACTGCAATGGGTTTAGTATTTCAGATGCCGTTTCAGAAAACTACAATTAAATAATTCAACCCGCCGAAGTCGCTAGTAGGAGTGACGGTTTTACTGAAATTCGCATGGATGAAAAATACATCCATGCACGCCCGATTGCGTGATTACAGACTCGCTGGCGGCGCAGTTTTCGAGCGGGTATCCCGATTACGTGGTAAACTTGCTCTCTGAAGCCAAGCTTTTTTGTTGTCCAAAAACATCTCTCAATATCACTGCTTCATTAAAAGGGGTTGCTACGCTGCTTCTGCTCTCCGCCTCCGTCATTAATTACTCTCTTCACGAAGCACATTTATCTGACAAATTAGACGGATAGTGCCATATTGGACGATCGTTCTGCCAGTCACACTCATCATAGACCAATACGCATCAAGCCACGGTATGACGTAGCGGATTTGGGCCGCTGCTGCTTGTTTGTGAAAGAGAGGCGGGAGCTGCTCTCTGCAGCTCCCGCCTCTCTTTCCTGACTGGTTCAGTCGGAACTCGATCGAGTGAAATCAACGGAGGGCAGCCAGACCGACCTGCAGGATTTCACAATCTGGCAGGTTTGTCTACGCCGGATTTCCGGCACTATGCCGGAGGTCTTCAAGCCCTGCACATATTAATAAGAATGAAAAAGTAATAACATCAGTCAAAAATAAATTATATTCTTCTAAAATGAAAATAAAAAATAAACTAACTGTGGCATTGATGTTTTTTATTTCCTGATATCTCCTCGGTAACTGTCTTTCACAGAAGCCTCTCTCTGTCACACTGTTGCCTCTGTGCTTCCTCTGTCTGCATTTCGCTCTGTGTTTTTATTTGTGCAGCATCTCTTTTTCTCTTTTTCACTGTTGGCCAACAACAGATGGTGTCACCATGTGCTTCCTGTTCTCTCCTCTTCTGTTTCCCCTCTGCATGTTCTGCAGCACACTGCTGTGCATTTAAAGAGACATTGCACATTTTCTGCTCTAACCTCCTCCAGAAAGGATCATAAAGTTCAGCTGGAGACGGGTGAGCCCATCACTGTTATTTCACAGCGCTGTGTCTGAGGGCTGTGACTGTAACAGAGCAGTATCACGACTGCTGGTTTGAACCATTTAAATGGGGAAGTACATGTTTAAACTGACCTTAAGATCACATTATGTCAATTATTGGTAGTGTTGGGAGGAGTAAGGCCATTATTATTTTCCATAATTCAAACATTATAACGCCATATCCAACAAAGTTAAAATGTTAACAGACCATTATTATGCACTAACATCAAACAGCTGTTATCTGACAAAGTTCCTTCAACCAGGCACGGGACAGGAGCTCCAAATAAAATGTGTTTTTGTCTGATTGTCCTTTTTTATACCATTGCAGTTTTAAAGCCACAATACCCACGTCACAGGCACCAACATTGTGCAGCCAGAGTCTATGCAGCAGAGAGACTCCGATAGAAGCTGGGTGACAAAAAAAAAAAAAAAAATATATATATATATATATATATATATATATATATATATATATATATATATTTGGTCACAAATGGGTTTTCCAAATGGACAGTGACCCTAAGCATACTTCCAAACTGGTTACAAAGTGGCTTAAGGACGACAAAGTCAACGTTTTGGAGTGGCCATCACAAAGCCCTGATCTCAATCTAATTGAGAATTTATGGGCAGAGCTGAAAATGATGAATGAAATGAATGTAATCTAATGAAATGTATGTAAACTTTTGACTTTCAAGAAAGTAATAAAAATATGTCTAAAAAATTATCTCTCCCATTTTTCTGGCATTTAGCAAAGAGAGATAATTTTGGCAATCCTAATTAACCAAAAACAGAAAAAAGTTTAACTTAAAACTTTTTATATAGTGTATGTAAACTTCTGGTTTCATTTTTTTTTTTTCCAGAGCCAGATCTCATCTTGGCCCTCCCTCCCGACGTATTTCACAAATTGAGAAAAAAAATACTCAAGAACGGCAGCTGTCAATCATTGTTAAATGTGACATAAAGCCTCATGTTTAACTGCTAATAACTAATGAAAAAGAAACTTCAGAAAAACAAGGACTTGAACACAACACAGTCCAATATTTTCATCACCACAGCATATGGATATGGGAAACATATCCATATATGTTAATGAATTATTTATGGTTTAAAGTTTGATGACTGCCCATCAGGAATGACTGTGGAGATGGATTTTTTGACCTATACTGCAGCCAGCCGCTAGGGGAGCAGTTTTTGTGGAGACAACACTTTGAGCTAAGTGAGATGACCTCCATTTATTTTGTTTTACAGTCTTTCGTTACCAACAGCCACACAAGAGAACTAGAGACAACAATGGTGAGTCTGGAGCAGTCTGTGGAGTTCAAACTGGCGTTTTCAGGATGGAAATACGGGAACGATTTCAGCGTCAAGAACAAAATGTTAAGTGTACATCATGTCCCAGAGCAAAACCTGCTCAAAAATCTGAACTCTTTTACATATGTGACTTTGTTTTTAAGAAGTAACATTGTAATTGGTTTCCATGGTAATTCAGCTACTTATTCAATTACTTTTGTTTGGAAAGTTACAAGTAAGTGTAACCAATTAATTTAAAAAAAAATTATTTTGCCCAATGTTCATATTAAACTGAAGAAAAAACAACAAACAATCAATGATGAGATATGTCTGACTGTTATCATGCTCACAGACTGACAAACAAAAGAAATAGAAAGGGACGTCAACTCGATTGGCTCCAAGTGAGGCCACAAAAACTGCTCCCCCTGGTGGCTTGCTGTAATATAGGTAAAAATATCCATCTCTCCAGTAATTCCAGATGGGCTGTGGTTAAACTTTACAAGATTAATACACCCTTGGAAATGTTTCTCATGTCTGATATGAAGATATTATTTGGCCTTGTATTCAGGTCTTCTGTTTTTTGAAGTTTCATTTGCATTAGTTGTAAGAGATTAAAAATTAGGTTTTACATCTTGTTTAATAATTGACAACTGCCGTTCTGGTGTAGTTGTTTCAGGGATTGTAAAATATGTCGGAGGGAAAGCCAAAGAGAGATATAACTCGCAAACGTCAGACAAAAACATTTATTATCTTTGTCACCCAGTTCCATTCAGATTCTGTGCTCTTCTGTGCAGGTATTGTGGCCTCATCACCGAACAATGGTAAAATGCAGACTGTGGTTGACCTCTGTATTCAAACCATTCACATGTTTCTTTGTAGCGTTAAATCCTTAATTTGCTTCAAACTCACAAAAGTTCAACCTGGAGTATTTTTCTCTTTTGAGAGCTTTAAACAATTGTCTGAATTGAACAGAGTGTGAACTCAGTCAGCTGTATGTTTCCTAAGAGCTGACCTTTAATATCATCCCAGATCAAACAGCTCTCCAAACACTTGATTGTGTAACATTTCACTGACACAGTGAGTTCCTCATGCGTGGACTGAAATCTGTTCACATGTTATTCTGTCTCAGCATCAGGGTGAAACTCAAGGGTCAGGTTGGTTTCGGGGACTTTCTCTACGCTGTGCTTTGTGGCAGAAACTGAAGCCGCAGCAGTTTACTCTGCTTCTGCTTTTTGCTAAAAACAGGAACCCCTTTAGCACACACAAAAACACACACACACACACACACACACACACACACACACACACACACACACACACACACACACACACACACACACACACACACGCACACACACACACACTTATTTACTAAGCTTGGTAAAATAAGGTCTGCAAATGAATTGTGGAACCAAAGTATTTTCTTTTTGGTATCCAGCCAAAAAGACATGATGTGCCCTGCAGTGAAGGGGCTTTTATTGACCTCTTTATATCGCAGGCCAGAACAAAAGTAGCATTAACATGGACAAGCAGTGGTGGGCTGAGTATTACATGGTGGTGGTCTAATGAAATGTCTCTGCACTTGGCTCGGGGAAAAATAACATGCACTGTAAGACAAACCAGAATGATTAGATGATATCTGGGGCCCATTTAGTAATTTTGAGCTAGGCTGGTGCAAAAACTGGTGATGTATGTAATTGTGATCGGTGTGGCAGAAGCTGTTTTCGGACAGAACATTATGTAATAAACAAATCATCTGTGACAATGTTCTGCCTTTGATTATTTTTTTTTTTAGTATGGACAGTAACAACACAGCAACATTTTGTAATTCAAATTTTGGTTATTATTATTACTATAATAATAATAATAATAATAATAATAATAATAATAATAATAATAATAATAATAATAATAATAATAATAATAATATTATTATTATTATTATTATTATTATTATTATTATTATTATTATTATATTTTCAAATTTATTTGTTTGTCCATAGTATGTATTCAATTGTAAATGTAAGTCTTGAAAATTGTTTAAAACTCAACAAACATATTAAAATAAATAAATAAATAAATAAATAAATAAATAAATAAATAAATAATTAAATCATGTCTGCAGGAGTGATCTCTTGTGTTAGGGGCTGTGAATATAGGGCTGTGAATATAACGTGTAGTGCCACCTTGTGGTAACAATAATTAAAAAAAAAAGCATGCACTTCCTTCTATATGAATCTCTTGAATTAAACAAAGACCAAAACAGTAAATAAAGACATTTTAAATCTTCATTGTCTAAAAATAGTTTCTAGTTATTATGTTTAACCCTCAGTTTTCTGCTTCTGTCACTGTTTCTTCATTCTTCCATGCAAAGTGAAGTCCTGCAAGTCCTGTTATAGATCCAGGACAACCATGCTACAGGCTGATGTAACAAAATTTAAAAGCTATAAATAATTAGTGGAAAGGTTTTCTCTTATTTCATCTTTTGAAAAATGAAAATAAAAAAATAAGGAATTAGTGTATGTCAAACATTTTCAGGTACCCTCAAGCTGAAGGAACAGAGGAAAATAACTGGTGATGGCTCTTCATTCAGACAATCTACAGATTTTGGTGTTGGGTATTTTTTTTTTCTTTTTTTTTTCACCCACTATGGATTCATTTTTTACACTACAGTGTCAATTCCTACAACAACCATGACTGAATCCAGATGTAACTCGACAATGCCCTCTGAGCAGTATAACATAAACAAACTGCAGTAAATATTACAGGCTATTTACTCTCTATAAACTATTTACAGTCAACACTGCCACTGCTGTTTACAGTCTACATGTCAGAGGCATCATGCCAATCTGTAGAGCAGCTTCTGTCAGTAATGAGACGGAAAGCTGAGTGATTGAGCAGAAACTTTATGTCTTTTTGAAGCCCGCAATGTAACAAAGACCCACCTTTGTACTGAGCATGTTCACAGAAACTCTCAGAGTTGTTGAGTGGTTTTTACACCAGATGAAATATTCAGATCAGTAGTAATCCCTGCATGGATAAAATACTCATCTTAGTATTTTGCCTATTTGGCAGAAGGTGGCGAGGTAGCCCAAATAAAACAGATCCTGCTCACAGCATCTTGAAATAAATCTTGAAATTAACTTTTAAAATAAGTAAGATGACACCAGTTTGGCCTAACTTGATCCCTCTGTAGTGAGTGTGCTGCATCCTGCTGTGCCTCCTAGTGGTTAGAGCATGGAATTACACACTTTACATCTTGATTTGTCTTAAAAATATAAGTAAATAAAAAGAGAAAACACTTGCACTGAATCAGTTCAGCTTTATATATACCAAACTAAACGGGAAAACTGATGTTTTGTCACATTTTATTTGAAGTATTTAACTTAAGACACTCCTGGGGGGATTTGAACAGTCTAACAGAAAAACTCAATTTTCTCCTCTCTGTCTTTTCCCTGGATTTCTGCAACACACCCTGATGTGTGTGTGTTTGTGTGTGTCCGTGCCCCTGTGGGACAGCCGTGACCGAGGTTGATGGGTCAGGGAGACGGACCAATCAGAGACGTGCCGCTCCCTGCTTCCTGTTCTGAATGGTGAACATTCCCCAGCAGTTCAACCCCCTCGTTGTCACAAATCCTTCAGTGAATACTTTGAAAGAATCTTTATGTACACAGGCTGTCTGCCGCTGATTTTTACACACTGATGATGCATGTTTTAAAGCGGCGGAGAACTGAAACATCTTCTCACATACAGAGGAATAGAGACTGGAACTGTTTCTGCTTTTAATCACAATAAATAACACCTTCAGTCTTTTTTGAGCTTTTAATTAAGCAGAATAAAAACAGCATGGTGGAGGACATCGTTTACATTTCTTAACAGGTGTCAGTGAACACATATAATCCTTGTTCTCTGTTGTTAACATTTAGGTACTTAAAACTTTTGCTTTGTAATAAATAACCAGATCAAACCACAGCTTAACTGTCCCAGTCATTTACACACAATGTAACCAATGTTTGATCCAACAGGAGAAAACAACCACATGTCATACAAGTTCATGTTTTAGATAAAAAAGACCAAAGTAAAGTAACATTTATTAGGTGTAGTGGAGGAATACAGCAAAAAGATCATTGGGTTTAAATTGAATGAGAGAAATAAATGAGATGAATTCCTGAACCAGGTAGTGCAAACAGTCCCCCTCCCGGCCACCAGGGGGCAGACGCCGAGAGTGTAGGATGTTTACACTTCTTGAAGCTCAGAGGTCACACTGAGAGGACAGGAGGTGGATCCGAATTGTCCTTCCTAAGTCCTTTCCTATCCACTTTACCTTAACCCTGATAAAAAATGTCACAGGGTCAAGGGAAGGAGGGGAAAAGATGAGAGGAAGGGAGAACTGCAGCCAAAGAAGAATTTGACTGCACTTTCACTTTGATGTCATATTTATGTGACAATTACTTGTGACAAAGGTAAGCCACAACGAACTACAATGTCCCGAAAATTAACTACAAGAAGCGCATTTTTCCTCTGCGTTATCTCAAAGGGTCGTGTCTTCAACGGTTAACATTAACCATCCATGATCAGAGGATTCACCTGTGATGGTGTTTTGTCTTTGGTCATGCAGTGTGCGTTTCCTGCTCACAGCTGTGAGGTTCATGAGAGCATCTATAAATGTTGACAATCTGAAGCCTAATAACACAAGAGGACTGTCTTGGATAATACAGCGGACTGTCAGAAACACTATTCTCCCTGTTTCATTCACATATATCATTATGAACATTGTCTGAATTTATTATATATGGAGTATTGTAAAAGTCCTCATTTGTCTTTCTTTTATTGATTTTAATAAATGTTATTACTTCTATCACTAGTGATTCATTGTTTCAGTTCGGAATTGCAACCAAACGTTTCGGGTTATAAATGTTTTTGACATTCATACATCGTGAACACAATAAACACATTCAGGCAGACACATGATGGTAAATGTTAGAAAAGCAACAATACTCACATAATTTCCGTCCCTCCTCCATCCAAAGTTTCCGTAAACTTTCGTCAGGAGCTGTATTTATAGACGTCACGTGCCGCAAGGCATTATGGGGCGTTTTCTTCTCCTTTCCTTTTGAAAAGGATGGTCCGGTGTTCCCTAAGCTAAAGGAGATATTAAAGAAAGCAACAACTCTCCTTTCCTTGACTTTTGGAGAATTCAAACAGCACTTATCATCGCTGACACTTAAATGCTTCTGGGTCATTTCTTCAGTTAGGAAGGTTCCTTATCAAAAAAGGACTATTCAGATGCACCCAGGGTTATCTAAACTGATATTTGAGTTCTGTTTTCATCAACTTCATTTTAACTAAGTCATGTGAAAATACAAACTGATTAAAAAGTAAAGAGCTGTTTGTCTATACTTTAAAACAAAAGTTTTTACACAAAACAAAATCGGCTGCAAGCAGAATACTCTTAAATGCAAACAGCCAATAACACTTGACCAGCACCACTGATAAACCCCAGACTGTATCACTGTGCTGATGCTCCTAGTGAATTCTTAAGCTTTATCTAAAAGTCTCGATAATGAAACTCTTTAAAGTGATACTCCGGGATGGAACAAGTTGGGTCTAATGACAAGGTTTAGGGCAGAAATTACCCCTACAGCAGTGTTTTTGTGCAGCAGAAGCCCAGTAGTTCTCATCATGTCGTAAAACGGCGCTACCGCCGCTGCAGAGCCACAGCTGGCTACGAGGCGCTCGCCGCTTAGTATATCAGTCCGCGTGCAGCGTGCCAGATATAAAACAAACGCAGGTAGTCTGCCAGGACAAAGAGACACAATGAGAACTAGAGCCTTATTTAGCGGTGTTTTTGTGTGAAAGTAACGCGCTGAAAATTCTCTAAATAAAGCATGAATGCAGACTGATATCAGATTTTTTCGGTGGGAGTCCATTTATTTGTGTTTTTGGTCAAGTAAAATATGGCCCCGCCTGAGTGCAGAGGAAACAGGCAGAGGAGCAGGGAGGGGGTGTTTGGTGCGAGCGCTCTGGGCTTCTGCTGCACAAAAACACTGCTGTAGGGGTAATTTCTGCCCTAAACCTTGTGATAGGACCCAACTTGTTCCATCCCAGAGTATCACTTTAAGGTAATACGCAACAGAGAAAAACATTAAAGTGGAGTTACTGCTTTTCTGTAAATTCTTGGTAGTAGTATTTCAATAAACGCTTAGTTCTTAAGCCTGATTTACAAGTTCCTTTAGAATCATCTGCCTGTCAGGGTCCAGGACACAGAAATCCTTTTTTAAGGAGTAGACCTAAACTTTCCATTCTGATCAAGCTCAGAGTTAGAGTTGGCTCAGGCCTGAACAAGCTATATATTTACGCTGCTACAGGTGCAGTGTTTAAAACTTGGCAGCATTTGGCCAAACAGAAATGGTGGAAATACTTAGGTAAAGTAAGCGAAGCATCTTAAAATAAATGAACAAGAATCTTCATGAAACTTTTTCTTTTTTTTTTAAGTTAGTAAAAAGCTTTTTATATTTACATTATACTGGGTCCTCTTCACAGAGGCAGGCATATCAAATGGCCATGTTTGAGACAGAAAGAGCGTTTTTTAATACAAGCCTGGCCACTGGTCCTGAAATCTACCTGGAAGCCAGGCAGGGAAGAAGAGAGGGGGTGGTTGTTGTTTTACAGTGGGAGATAAAGACGTTTTTGTTTTTGTTGTTGGAGAAGAAGAACAAAAACAAGAAAAATGAATATTTTTTGTTTTTTGCATGAAAGAATTGGTATTGTGAGTATTTTCTGATGGAGAATCCCAAACATGCATCACATAAGTGTAAATCACCAGGACAAACAGCGACTATAAGGAGAGTAAAAATGGGTGCAGAGTTTCCGAGCTGGGAGCCATCAATGAAAAAGTTGGGTCTGAAGGAGGACGCTGAAGTTGGCTGTCTGCGCCACGCACAGCACCTTTAAGGATCTGACTGCAAAAGGTTGAGAATTCTTCGGGCTTATACTGGAATAGGTAAACGACAAGACTGCTTAGCAGTTAGAGTAATGTAGGTTTGAACAGCAATGTTGGGACTGGATGGGTTTGGACTGTTACAGGCTCAGACTGCTGTACACTTAATGTACTTCAGGCTTAGACCACTTCAGGTTTAGACTGCTGTAGACTTAGACTGGTATATGCTAAGACTATTACAGGTCAGTATGTCAGAATTTTTGTTCTTCTTTTTGTTCCTTTCATTGCTTTTCATCTCCCTCTTTCTCTGTATCTCTTCATCACTGTTTCAGTCCGCTCAGCCTCAGCTGAAAGCTGTCCTCTGAGGTTTCTTCCGGTTTAGCAGAAGTTGCCAGATGTTTCCATAAGCTTGCTCATGGTGTACCATGGTTATCTCCTCAGTCTCTGTTCCTCACAGTAGCCCTGGTAAAGTGCTGTAAAATCAAATAAAAGAGTTGATTGAACTCATTTAGTCTCAGATACAAACTGCAGCATCCACGCAGACGCACACAATTTTTCAAGGTTTGACTGTTTCCATGCAGGGAACTCTGGGAGCTCATCTGTGCACGTCCTAGGTTTTGAGGCACCAAGGAAGGAACACTGAGACTGCTGGGATAGAAACTGAGAGTAGCACAGCTCGTTTTCATTCATGCTCAGAAGAATGTGGGGGTGGAGGAGTCTGTAATATTGGAATGCTTCCTTCCTTCCTTTCTTCCTTCCTTCCCTGTCTGTGGCCCTGTAGTAAATGGTACACCCACTTCCTCTCAGCTCCCACTGATAACGGGAATATCACAAACATTTTACAGTCATTCCAATCTTAATCTTCTTCAACATCATGTTTACCCTCACCTCCTCCTTCTCCTCCGTCATCTTCTCTCAGGAGAGGATGGAGCCTCTCCTGTCCTCAGGGAACTGAATGGCCTGAATAGGGAGGACTATCACTCTCCTGGAATCTTACTCCTCTTCCTCCCTTCAGTGATCTTGGCTGGATCCCATTGGCGCATGTTTGCTTTTACTATGAATTGAGTCATCACCTATGATTAGATAAGCTTCCTGAAATGAGGCATGGGCCTCTTTATACTGTTAGAAAGGTCTGGAAACAGAAACTAAACCAAAAATACTTCTTATGATTCTTAAGGGTTACAAAAATGGATCACTGGTAGGACAATCCCAGTCAATCTTGAGTCATTATGATGTGTTTTCTGAGAGGAAAAATGAAAAAATGCTTTTAGTAAAATCCTATTTCACTCAGCCTCACCCTCCTTTTTAAACATTCACTGTAATTCATCAGTTATTCCCATAGACTGTATATAGATTGAACAGCATGGCACTGCCTTTTACCATTATACAGTTTTGAAGCCAAAATACATCGTCAAAGCTGCTGCCATAGTGCAGCCAGAGTCTGCGCAGTACAAACTATGAGGAACTCTGAGAAGCTCGGGTGACAAAAATAATAATTACTATTTTCTTTCAAGAGTCTAATCTCTTCCTGGCTCTCCATCCCGATGTAATTTTACTATTTTACTATTTACTATTCGCGAAAAAAAACACAAGATCAGCAGCTGTCTGTCATCATTAAATGCAACGTGAAACCGTGTGTTTAACCTTTAATACCTAATGCAAAAGTTTGACCACAACCCATCTGGAATGACTGGGAAGACAGAGTTTTTGGCCTATACTGTAGCCAGCCACCAGGGGGAGCAGTTTTTGTGGCACCCTCACATGACGCCCCCTTTTTTTTACAGTCTGTAATTATCACAGAGGTATTACAACCATTTCACTTAACCTCATTTTATTACCGTCCACTTTACTCACAGCATTACGGGTGTCACACACCTGTGCACCTCCCACATCAGGTAACAGCAGCAGATACAAGCAGCTGGTGAGGTGTGAGGATGGTACTAGCAGTTGGCTGCTGCAAACATCCGACTGAAAGCCCAAGAACCAAACACCAGCTTCCAGTCAAGGATGTTTACAGTAGCCCCAACTGCCAACCTGTCTGCAGACCAAACACCACTTGAGGACACCTGAGGACACCTGAGGACACCTGGGGACACAGAAAATAAAAGATATCAATGTCAGATGGTTCTAGCTAATGGTAAAACAAACAAAGACTTAGCATGAATACTGAAAACGTCAAGTAATCCTGTGTGTATATATCAATGTTATAATAGTTTTGTATTTGTCATTATAGTTTAGTTTTAGTTAGTTTTGACATTTTTTTTTCAATTACAGATGGTTTTAATTAGTTTTAGAGTGGGCATTCTTGGTTTTATTTGGTTTTGAATTTTGCAGCAAGGCTAGGTTTCAGTTTAGTTTGAGTTTGAGTTTGAGTTTTAGTTTCAGTTTAGTTTAGTTTTAGTTTTTCATACCTTATTTGCCAGGTGCAAGATTTAAAAAAGTCAAAGTAAATATTTTGTAGTACTATTTATTTTTCAAATCCAACAAAGTGCTCACTGCTCAGTCAATGCTGATACTGAACTGTTGGCTGCTGCCTTAAACACAAGAAAATAAATTAAACTTAATATAAAAAATATAAACATAAATCATATAAAAAATAATGTTAAATAAATTACAAAAAATAATTTAAACATAAATTATATAAAACATTATGAGCTTTAATCATTAGAAACTTGTGACAATAAAGGCAGACTCAAATACAATTAAAGTCAGACTCACATGCAATTAAACAATTTCAGATGCTCTGATTCATTGCTCCACTACGTTTCATTGCAGCACAGCGCACAGCCAGTCAGTGCAGTAAACAAGCACGTCCCAGTACGTTGCTATGATGGTGCTGTACGGCATTGACAACTGCTGAAAACTGTCATAAAATTGGTTGGGAAAATGTGTCAGATTAATCTAAATCCTAAAGGCTATTAATATTGTCAGAAACGATAATGAAGGAAGTTTTGTCAATAATGTTGGTTAGTTTCAGTTAGTTTTGTGAACACAAGATACAGTTTTATATTATTTATTGTTTTTGTTTTCTTTTCTAGTTTTTTATTAGTTTGAGTTAAATGCAATGTATTTTAAATTTTAGTTTTCCTTTTTAGTTTCGTTTTAGTTCACTATTATAACTATAAATTATATATATTATAAAGTTCTTTTAGTATGAGGGCTCAGTGAAGACACTCTTAAACCAGAAGTTCCAGGAACTAAAGTGAAGACAATGCAAATAGGACCAGTGATGTATGGCTTGTGGCTGTCTCTTTTTACTCTAGTTTCAAACATTCATGAGGTGAAAAGTTCAGGCTGCAACTCTAATTACCTGTTAAAAATTTCAGCTGCATTCTCTGTATAGGAGCATCAGACAATTTGATGTAGTTTGTCTTGTTATCCAACAGAGGGAGCTCTAAAGATTCATGATCATGTTGACCTATCGCTAAACAAAGCTACAGTTAATTAAGTGTTGTTTCACCATGAAAATAGAAGACAATAGTAAACAAAGCCATTCTGAGCGGACAGTCACCAAAACATCTGAGAGGCAGAGATGGAGAGACTTTGGTAAAGGCAGCTATGACGGCATCCTGGAGAAGAAAGTCTACATCAAGGAGACTCCTCTGTCTGCTGACAGCAACTTGCTGCTTTGGTGGAGAGGCAACAGGTACCCAGAACTCTCAAGCTGTCCTGTAAATACCTGTGTGTACCAGGAACGTCTGTAAGCTCTAAGTGTGTTTTCTTGTCAGCAGGTAATTTTGTAAACAAAGAGAAAGACACACTTGATCTCGATCAGGTTGATAAACTTGTTTTTTCTGGCAAAAAATGTCAGACTTTCAAATGGGCTGTTCGGCTTGGCTATCAGTCACATGTTTCATCTTGCTATGCACAAATGCTGGACCTCGGGATGCATTGAACACAAGATGTAACCCATGCACAAGTCCTGCTTTACACTCAAACAGCCGTTTCTAAAACACACTTAAAAAAAAACAAAACACTACACACAACTCTCTGCATTCAGTATGATTTTCATGAAGAAATCTCTTGTTACCACAAGGAACACACAGTCATTACTCTAAAGTTACTTGACCTGCTATGCTCACTGACTCGACACATGGGTAAACACCTGTCATACAATCAGCAATCAGAGCTTTAGCATGAAAGGGCAACGGTTGAGCTCTCATGTCATGTAGCAATGGATACCTATACTCAAAACAGAGCCAGAGCCAGAGAAGTGAGAGTAGGAGGAGGAGGACGAGGAAAGCCTAGGACCGTAATCTCTAATGAGATCTGTGCCACTTTGGTTTCGCTGTGTGGTCAATCATGGTCTAGCAATGAGGGAGGCTGGGCAAAGGGTGCAGCCAAGTTTGAGCAGGTACACATCCACAGGTAGCATCAGCTGGACTTTCTGAAACGAGAGTAGGTAAGAAATCTACTCTCTCCAGAAAGTAGTAATACTGCATATCAATACAGTACTCAATAAGTACAGTGTTACCTGTATGTACAGTTTTTTACTATTTGTATTGTAGAACCAACAGATTACTGACACAAGGTGGTCAAGGACATCTTTGGGGACATCTTCTGTCTCTGAACAGAACACTGAAACCATAAACATGTTCCTGACTGTATACAGTAGGGGTGTAACGGTACACAAAAATCACGGTTCGGTACATTTTCGGTACAGTATGGTACAACGTAAAACCATTTGCTTGTTTAGCATGTTTATTAAACCAAAAACTTGACATTATACAGCGAGGGGGGAGGCTCTTCAAGCTCCAGTTGGTCGTTAGCAGCAGCCATGATGCACAATTCAGACACAAGCTCCTGTGGCTACGGAAGCTCTTTGATATTCATCTTCTGATTGGCTCACCGTGAGACGTCATGTCCACATGATATGCACATGATTACAAAGCACGAATCACAGACCACTTTCATCATGAATATTAAAACACCTTCCCTGCTCAGCCAATCATAGACGAGTACTCACGTGAATATTAAAGAGCCATGTGCAGCGGCTAACGTAAACTTACTGTACTTGTTCAAATACAGCACTGTACCGAACCGAACGGCCTTATGAAGCTGTTTGGCACGGATACATGTACTGTTTCACTCCTAGTATACAGTTAATTCTGTTGTTGCTTGTATGTAGACCACTGTCTGTGCAACTTTGTGTTGGTTGGGATGTACACATTGTTCATTGTTTTTGTGGGAAAAATATAGTATTCAATATTTATTATAATATTTTTCCTGTTTGTGTGTTCTGAGTATAAAATAATTAATAAAATAGGTATAAAATATAAACTATTTTTACACAATAATGTCTATACTGTCTGTACTGTCTGTAGAAAGTGTAACATGGAACACAAAACAACCCTCAGTCACTATGATGAATAGGGAAGAAGTGTTTTCCATTCATTGTAGTGTTTTCCATTAAGCACACCAGTGTGAGACCTCTACTGATTTATTAAAATGATACTACACAACAAAAACTCCAAGTTCTGCAGACATTTTTAAAAAGAGAGATCTAACAGTGACTACCAGCATAAGTCATGGTTTCATCTTGTTTTCTTTCTTTGGCTTTGTTGTCCAGTAAGCATTTATCAGCATTCAACATTCCTAACATCCCCCCCACACACACGTATATTTACTATGTAAACAAAACTTAGCCTTTCTGTTTAGTCATCATACACACTCCCACAGCTTAGAATTCACACACACACACACACACACACACACACACACACACACACACACACACACACACACACACACACACACACACACACACATCTAATTACTCCTTCACACGCTGATGATTGTTGAGGACTCCCATCATGCCCTTTGTGACCCTGCTCCCCCAACACAAACGTTCATTTCCTGTTTCTTTCTCCATCACTGCATTCTCATAGTCATAGTGTAATGCAACACACACACACACACACACACACACACACACACACACACACACACACACACACACACACACACACACACACACACACACACACACACACAGTGTACGTGAAGTGCCCATATCTGTTCATGGTGTTTCTAATAGAAACATTCCTGGAGTGACTGACCTGCAGAGAAACTGATTCTACGATTCAGGAAAAAAAAAACACACCTGAAAGAGTCTGTCCATAACACTTGAACATTTACTAAGACTGCTCTTTATTTCAAAAGACTGAACCCTTTGGAGATGGATGCTTTAGTCCAGTGACACAAAACTCTCTTGCTATTTGACACAAAGTGAGAAAACAAGTATCATTTAAAAGAAAAAACCTGAAACTCACTCAAGTGCACAGCTTCAAGTTAATGTTAAATTCACACTGAACGTGAATGAAATAATTTGATCAAGTGAATGTCAGGTACAGTCAGTGTAGAGACAAAAGGTCTTGTCCGATAATGCTCCACTCACTTCATTCGTGAGAGATGAGAAATCTGATCTTCAGGGAATTATTCTCGCTGAGACCATGAATCAGCATGGAGATCCTCTGGTGACATCTGACTGAACGGACTGGTGGAGGTTAAGTCATCTGTAAAATCTGGGACAGATTGATTGTGTTTGTCTTCCCTGGACTCTGTGACTCAACCTGTTTTTATGGGAACAGGAATAAAAAGGAGCTCACTTTGAGGAAAGTAAAGCTGCGTTTCCACCAAGCAGTACGGGTCGGTTCAGTACGGTTTGGGACGGTTTGGGACAGTTAAGTCTCATCCCGTTTGCGTTTCCACAGCAAACTGTGCCCTCTCGTGGTGGGCGGCGTGTAAGCCGCATGCCGGAAGCCACAGCTGGTAAACAATGGCGCGACGCTGTAGCAGCTTTCCCCGCGATTAAATCCAACAAAGAAGAAAACGCGACACAGTAAACAAAGAGCACGGATGGAAGACATGCAGCATTTCGTCCTCTCTGTGATTTTCATGTAACTCTCTGTTACAAAGTGCAATCAAGCTTTGTTTCAGAGAAGTGTGTGAGCCGCAAGGAGAAATGCAGCTGCTGTCGGGGTAAGTGACGATTCTTTTGACCAATCAACCGTCTGCAGTGTGTTGCTCCACCTCCCGAGAGCGGATCGGTTCAGTCTGGCACCCATACGAAAGGGTCCCAAAAAAGTGGGACGGCTCGTCTCGGTTTTTAGGGATCCGTCCCGGGATGAGTCGGTGGAAACGCCGCTTAAAGCGCACCGTACCGAGACGAACCGACCCGGACTGCTTGGTGGAAACGCGGCTTAAGTGTGGGGGTCAACTTAGCACTGCTCAAAGTAGAACTACTGGCTTCACCTCATAACGTAGCCAAACTCATCCTGATTGGCTGACACCAGACTGGAGTGGAGTCCTGAGGAAACCCCTCCCTCCTCGCAAAATTCACTGGGTACTCATTGATTGAGTCTGAATGAAGGAGTGAAAACAAAACATTCACACATTCATGAGGGGGAATAACGTGACTGTTCACCATTGGTGTGAATGCAACAGAGGAGCTCTGTTACGTTAAAAAAACAACAACAAAGATCTTAATGTTATAGAGTCAATAACTCAGGGGCCGTTTACACAACGGTTTTAGGGTGAAACGCAAAAGTTTTGTTGTGTCTCAGCCTCGCGTTTACACAGAACTGGCGTTTCAGTCGACCTAAAATGCAAACTTTTGAAAACGGCCTCCAGAGTGGGATTTTTCTGAAACGCTCCCGATGATGCCGTGTAAACAGTAAGCGGGTGTTTTCAGTGGAAATGCTGACGTCACACTCAGCCTCGCGAGCGCATACAACAGGACAACAGTACCGTTTTTATGATCGTCGCGAACTACCGTGTTGTGCTTGTGCTGCTCAATCTGCTGAATCTGCTGACTGTCTTTCAACAAAATGTGCATCTTTTGCTCCACTTTTTAACTTAGTATTCCCCAATACACCAGATGATCAGCTCAACTCTACTTCAGTGGAGATCTCCCAAAAGCAGCTTCTGGGCAGGACAGTTATAGCGCCATCCACAGGCCTGGCATGCTTACTACAGTGTTTTCGGTCCATCAGCGTTTCCGTGTAAACTGAGATTTTTTAACTGAGTTTTCACAGCGTTTTAGTGTTTTCAGATGAAACGTTGTCGTGTAAACAGGGCCTGAGTCTGAGCACAGTGATGGCAGAAGTATCCAGACCATTCATCAGAGTTTTTCCCACTACTTGTTCCAGATTGTGAGGAGGATTTGATTTAATTGGACAGCAGCGACACCTTCAGGCCCTGAGTCTGAGGCACACTGTTGTGAAGACGTGACTGTTAACATCGCTTGTGTTTTTTTTTTTTTAAATGAAGATCTGATCTTCTTATTAACCCACCTTTCTTTGTTTAAGATGACTTTTTATCGGATACAATGCAATAAGGTAAGGTATTTATTAGGGCTGCACGATTATCGCAATCGCAATCGCAATGTCAGCACATGCAATTCAGATTTTTCTCCATGATAACCAAGCAAGTCTGTAGACTCGTCATGACACAACTTTTTTAATTAAATCGCAAGCACAATCGCAATCGCAATATTGTCCACCTAATCGCAAATTGCACCTTTTCCCCAAATTGTGCAGCCCTAGTATTTATCAACATTTACATATAGGGATGTCGCAATACAGATTTTTGGACTTCTAATCCAATTTTTTCAAATGTTTTGCTGATACTGAAACCGTTCTCTGATAAATCCTGTACTTCGTTGGGTGATTCCGTCGTAAACGATGAATTGATTCATGTAAAATCAAAAGGTGCCATGTTTAGGTACCTAAACACAACCTTGTGACTGTGAGGAAGTGGAAGAGTAGAGGATTTCCCATGCTGGACATGAACGCAGAATTGCAAGAAGAATAAATATGTTACATTGAAAAAAATTGAGATTTTATTATTCAAAAACTTGATATTTTTTTACCACATTAACACAAAAAAGTACTGAAAATTAGTACCATAGAGTAGGGGGCTGGGCGATTATGGTAAAAAATAAGAATCCCGATTATTTTAAGTGATATTGAAATCACGATTAATATACACAATTATTCATTTAAAAAAAAACTTCAGTACTGATTTAAACACAGCTTTAAAGAACCAGCAAGTGGCACATACAGTATCATTGATACACATAAGTCACACACACTCGCTGTGGCTGCACATGGAACACAGAAGAACTATGAAGCACAGGAACTTGCATACATCCACACTGTGTGGCATATTAATTGTTTTTCTTCGATTATATTGTTTTTATGATTGTCAGATGGCAAAATTGAAATCACGATTAAAATCCGATTAATTGTCCAGCCCTACCATAGAGTACCAATACCGATTGTCAGGTACCAGGCATCAGTGCCGTATCGTTTCAAATGTTAAAGGTATCCATCCCTATTTGCAATGTGGTTTGATTTACAGCAGCTGTAAAGCATAACAGTGCTGAAAACACCTGAAAACTGTATCGGTCCCGATCAAGTAATGAAATCCAATAGGCTACTATCTGATCATCCAAAAAAACCATATCAGGTTGTGATACTATCAGTGTATCGGATGGACATCCCAAGATACATGGCACTGTTGTTTGAAATGTGATAACAAGAAGACATTGTACAGTAGCCTGGTAGCTGGCTAGTTGTAGCACTATTGGCAGCCCAGTGCTTTGAAGTATGCGTAGGCTAACAGGACAGCAAGCTTACTTTGTCAGTTTGTACAGTAGTTTAGTTGCTGGCTATTATAAGCGTTACTATGAGCCCGGTGCTGTGAGACAGCAGAGCTAACGTAACCTCTTCATTTTATTGATAGACTCAAGTCTGAACAGACAACTGCAGAATAACTGCTGCATGTGGGTTGGAATGACATTAGCACAAACAGCTTAGCCCTCTTAGCCTTTAGCTTGTGCTCTATCTCTCCCCTGTTTATCTTTCTCCTGCTCTTCTGTCCTTTTTCTGTCTGACAGTTAGGCTCCAGTGTCCACCATCTCTACAAAATTAATCACAGAAATGGTTTTCAGCAGTGAAAAACACAGATCTCTCTTCTCACTACTAAACTGCATCAGCCGGCGTAGTGTTGTCATGGAGACCCAGATGTGCCATAATATATATAATATATAAGTGCTGATAATCTCATTTTAAATTGTGAATATGGATTAGGCATACATGTAGAATAGAGACTTTTTCAAGATCACTCAGGAACTCCTCACAGGGACTTTAACAATGTTTGTGTCGTCTATACTGGTTTAGACTTTAAGGATAAATTTGGCTCTTCAAGCCTGAAAGCTAACTTTAGCAACTTCTGGCTGTACAGGACTCTGTCTGTAAATTTCTTCCCTTTCAGCACAGAGTGACAGAAACCAACTCAGTTTATAAACACTAATGAAACCATAAATCTCTGCTCTGCTCTTTGAGTAATCCTCAGAGCCTCTGAGAGCACTTGACTCTTGGTCTTGTATTGCCTGAATGCTCTTAACTCCGGGCAGTCTGCTGTAAATAAGTCTGATGGACTGTTGGACAAAGCTGCAGGAATGTATCTTACAGTTAGTGTGATTAAACTCCACGTTTACCACTCTGTGTTTCTGCATCCACAGCATGTCTGCTCCACACCACATCTTCATTACTGGCCATGCATATCTACATGCTCCATGTCTCTGCACAATAACAAGACACTCATACGTCTACTACAACTCGCTCTCTCTTTCACTCTCAGGTCACTCGGGGAACAAAGCAAACTTTATCAGAACATTGCAATCCTGCATTCCCAAGATTCTTTGCACTTGGCAACCAAGAAACACACAGAGGGAGGAGAAAGGGAGGGAGTGAGGAGTCCAGGAGGAGGAACACAGACGACCAAAGAGGAAGGCAAGATGACAGAAACAAGTCGAGATCTTGATCCAAGTGTCTGCTTTGAGAGTGGATGTTATTCAGAAGCACTGCTAGTCGTCTTATAGCATTTCTTGCTAGCCATTTTAATACTAGTTTGTAAATAAAGAATCCATATATATTTCCCCATTCTCTCAATTCCCTTCCCTGGACATTCTTGTCAAAGTTACAAAAATGTGAATGTTTAAAGTCCAGGTAAAAAGAAAAATTACAAGAACTTTTGTTTGGCAATCCAAGTTTTGTTTCAAACTGACAGTGTACTCTATTAGAATTGTAGCTCTGATTAGCCCTTATCCAGCACAATAGCCTTTGCATGTAGCCTAACATACACACCCTCCAACACCCTGTAACTATATACATAAATGACACTGAGCACAGGCCCTGTGATTGGTCCACTGACAGCAATTGTGTTTCCTGTGTTTACAACATTTCTTGAACCACTGTGCAGCCTGAACGTGTCATCTCCTCGTCTCCTCTCTGTAGTTGTAACAGAGACATGCATCAGCATTAACGTGAAATTTAAAATAGAAAAAGAAGAAGTAGCAGGACCAGAAATAGAGACCAAATCGCCCTTCTATGTCTTGAAGAAGTGTTACAGAGTAGCACATTTATGCAGACGTATACAGAGCTCAGGACTCTGTCTGGAGTATGAACCAGAGAGACATCCATCTCTTCCCTCGTTCTTCTTCTGTCTGTTCCTCTCCTTTATGTTTACTACCAGGGCTGGACATTTACACCAGCCAACCCACAAAATGCAGGTAAACTTCAGCAGCATCTGAAATACTAAACCATTTGCAATGTGAGCCTAGAGCACTACAACTCCCATGAGCACTGCCTGCACACAGTGTTTGCTCATTGGTCCATTCACAAAGTCTTTTGCTAACTAACTCCTGACAGGGGCTCTGACTCCATCTCTGGCTTGGACAGCCTGACAGCTCCCATTGTTTAGTGTCTGCTTTAGAGAACTAAAAGTCCAGTCCATCTGCTTCGCTCTCGTTATAGACAGAGTTCAGGATTTGAGTCACAAACGAGGGTCAAAACTCCCATAACTTTTTAAAAGTGAGGAAGCTCAAAGGATGGAGATGAAGGCACGTGGAGAAGAGAAACTGAAACTTGACTATGGCCACAGATATGAGGTGTAGGGACAATTAATAAACCTTCTGATATAAAAAATACTTACTTATCAAAGTTATAATATGTAATAAGTGTCCTCTATAAATACTGTAAACAATACAAATCATTCCAAATAAATGTGACTTGTAATCCAGTGCGACTTATATCTATGATATTTTTTCCTCTTTATGAAGCATTTTCTAAACTGATTTGACTTTAAAAAATGGATAATTATACTCAGATGTAACTTATAGTCCAGAAAATACAGTACTTACTTCATTATGGAAAAAATATTGTTGTAAATGAATATTTGAGCACACGGCATCACTTACTAGGTTTTTCCGGTTTAGCTTTTATCTTTTCAATTAATCTTTAATACCCCTTTACCACCATTTATATAGTCTTGATTTGAGTGTGAACAGAGGTCCTTTACATTTAAAAAGGCTTTAAATCTAGCTCAAGTAAACTTAAGTACATCATAGCCAGCTTCAGTCATGTTAAACATGAATACAACATCAAAATTGTGGCTAGGGCAAAATGTTGAGTGGCTAGTAACTCTGGGAAACCATTAGCCGCAGTTACTGGTGAGCAAAAAAGTTAATGTCAAGCCCTGTTTGCTAAAATAATGATTCTGTACAATATGCTGGTAAAACTTCTTTATCTCTGAAAAACATAGATTTTAGTTGGAGGAATCTGTGGACAAGAGTCTTCTTTCTTTTTGTCGGATTTAGCGTTTGGCAACTAGCTGAAGGTGCATTACCTCCACCTACATGACTGGAGTGTAGATTACCTGGGAAACAAGTGAACATACGAACAATGGCACAGCCAGAGAAAGCGCATTCATTCTGAAAACTACAGAGTTTGGGAGTATTTCACTCTGAGTAAAAGCACACAGCAAGTTGATTGCAACGTTTGGAAAAATGACCTCGCATGGCGCAGCAGTACGACTGCACTAATCCAGCACTTAAGACACAGACATGTTGGGCTCAACGATGGCGAGCTGGGGAGCTCGACAGTGAGGTGAGGAGCTACAGAACCCCACATACACTCTTTATATGTTGTGAAACGCATGGTTTGTCTTTAGGACTCATTTAGTCTTTATATTAAATTGTCACCCTGTTTGAAAACCACAAGGATTTCATTAAACCAATGTTAGCATTAGCATTAGCTGCTACAGATAGTTGAAGCGCAGAGGGGGTGTTCTGTTTGACCTGAAGGTGAAAAGACTGAGGACAATATCTATTTATCTGCGTTTTTGGTCCACTAAGTTCTTAATCTGATGACATAACAATGTATTCTCTATTATTTTGCCCAAAGTGTTGATTCTTAAAGTGACAATACATTCATGTCATTTGTTATACTTTATAAATGTAGCATCTGGTCATTTTAATTATGTTCAAATATGTTGTTTCTTTGTTTATATCATTAAGCAAACAATAGTCATTAACTGACATAACAACACATGTTCAATTTTGTGAATTTTGCAATTATGCATTCTCATTCTTTTTTCCCCCGATTTGATTAATTGTAAACATGACCGTCGGAGTAACTGATTACTAAAACAACCGTTAGTTGCAGCCCTAGTTCTAATATATGTAATATGACGTAACTGAAAATAATTTGTGCATGTGTTTGAATGTTTGTGTTTGCAATGCTGATTAGATTCTCTTACACATGAAAAGCTCCAGATGTTCACAGTTATAAGCTCACACTTATAAAACTTGTCACATCCTGCAGAAAAATATTGTAATGAATCAACTTTTAGTCGTTGTTCAGGTTTCTCTTACTGAACAATCCAGCTGTTTGTTGTCAGATTGAGACCAGTTCTATTCATGCTGTTCTTCTGTTCTTTACTGCACACTGTGAATGTCAGACACGTCCCTTTTAGAAAACTCAGCCTGTCTTATCAAAAGAACCTTCTTGTGCATGACTGCAGGATGATTTTTCAGTTTGGCTTTCGTGCAATTCACTCTGATAACTTTCAACTCTTGTCACCTCTGCTGCAGGCCAAGGTGGCATTTTGGTTTGGTCTAAAACAGTTTCAACACAGTGGGTCCAAAACTTAGCAGTGGTCATGATGAGGTTGACTGTAAAGGACAGCAGTTTGAGATTCGTATCATTATTTTACACACTATTAAAAATAGTACGTACTATTCCTTTAATACAACAGGGATTGGTGCTTCTGTGATCATTGGCTCACTTGACATATGTTGAAATACAGTTTTTAGACATAGTCTCTTCCAGCAGAGGGAACTCTGTGCAGCACATATTCATCTCCTGGATCCTGTTTCTGCAGATTTGGTCTCTGAAGAGCAGAAATAAATAAACTGTTGTTGGTAAATGTTTCTCCATGTGCAGCACTTTGTTCAAATCTGGTCGTGGCAAACGTGCTCTATATTTAAGGTTTGAGCTTGGCTGAGTTAAAATTCAAAACCTGAGTAACAAACATAGACTAAAGTATGTGGTGGGAGTTTCCGTGATGTCACCCATCTGTTTCTGATACCGACTTTTGATGTCCGTTGTTGACACTGGCCATACGGAAAAAAAGATGTCTTGTTATGATGAGGTGAAGAGGTAGGTCTTCAGCCTCTTTAAAGACAGCTACACGGTAGTCACCGGTCAATTAAATCAGTAATGTCCTTATAGGGTCAAACCTTGTATATTTAATAACTGGAAAAAATTAGTTATAACAAACTATCCCCTGTAAAGTGTGTGCTGATAGAAAAACGAATGAAAGAAAAAATATTTTGAACCAGGTGTAAAAATACTTCTAAACACTGCAGCATGGTACCGGAGCGAAAGCCACACCCTCGTCCAAAGAAGCTGTGAAGGAGGCGTGGACAGGGCAGCTCATTATCATTCAAAGCTACGCCCACAGAAACAGCTTGTTCTCAGGAGCGCTCAGGAGAGCGGATTTACAGAGTGGCTGAAGTCTAGGAAATAACTTGATTTTGAGGCAAAAAACTTTAAATTGACTGTCCTGAGACCTCTTAGACCTATTTGAACTTGTTGAAAAGTTGCACATCATGGGACCTTCAAGGGTTAAAAATAAAGAGGAATACTTTAAAGCATGTGAGGTACAAGGGCTGTTCTTTAACCCACTTAACAGTCACTTCTACTGCACCACAAATATATAACACAAAGAAACACAGTGTGCCAGATTAAACACTGAGAGAAAGTGCAGCTTTCAAAGAACCCAACACTTCAGGTGACCTGATCCTTTGAAGTCCTGCAGCTTTTCTCCTCTCTCTTTGCTTTACATCTTAAAGAATAATGATTTCATTCAGTCAAGTGTCTATCACACAGGGTTAAAGTAATCAATGTTACAGCGAAACCAAAAATATAATCGGATAGTGGGCAGCAGGAAACCATGGCTGTTAACAAGCGGGAACAGTTATTCATGGATAATAAAACACTGAAATAGTTTCTTTAGCACACCAGGAAACACACAAGTATTCATCATGTATAATTTTATAAGTTTTGATAGAAAACCTGTTGTTTGGAATTCTCCAGATACAGTCTTGCTGACAACACCCCATGTGACATGAGAGGTCACAAATAAACTTTAAATCATTATAGTGTCCGACTGAACAATCAGCCAATCAACAACAACTAAAACGAGCTTCAGGTTAAAAAAGCTAAAAATACATTCAAAAAAATGCCCAAAACTGAGCCACAGCAGAAACAAGCTAATGATATTGACAGGATGATTACAGTTCAACCTCATTTCCAAAGAAAAAAACTTGAATGCGTTCAAAATAAAATTTGATGGTAAGAAAATCTGTAAAACCCATTCTCTGAGAGTAGCACAAGAAAAATAATCAAATATTGAAAAAGAAAGAAAACCTATTGGAGAAAAGTGGTTGGCTGTCACATTATAAATTTATTAAAAAGTAAATTCTAAGAGAAGTGTTTTTGTTTTATATCGGACTTAATATCAGAGTGACTATGCTGTCTTTGCTTAAAGGTCCCATATTATGCAAAAATCACTTCATTAAGTCTTTTGCTGATTGGTCTTTGGCTTTCCTCGCAGCCCACAAAATGTGATATTTAATGACAAAACCTGCACTTAGTAGGGCTTGTAAATGTAAAATCTTGACCTAAAACGAGCTGTTTGGATTTTGGGGATTTGCCGAGGTCAGCGATTCCCTTTTTTTGACCAATCAGGAGCAAGTCTGACCTGATTGGTCCACCGAAGCAAATACCCTTAGCCTGTTGTTTTAGCCTGTAATGTTACGGTAAATGAGCTTCACTGTTTTCTCAACATTATGCACTTGGAGCTCGTGGTGCCTCTCTCAGTGACGCTGAAGAGCAGGGCGGTATCAGCGGTGGCTCATTTACATATGAAGGCCACGCCCACTAAATCAGAGCATTCTGAACAGAGGGGCTATGAGAGCCTGGAAACAATGCTGCTGTGCTTAATTTATTGGCTTTTTGGACCAAAACATGTTACTACCATTTCATGAAGACATCAATGATCCATATCAAACTGCGGAAAAGGAACAGAATATGGGACCTTTAAAGTGATCTGTCACTGTTCATTTAAATTTTATGTATAGAGCTGCAACTAACGATTATTTTTCGTAATTGACTACTCTGACAATTACATTTATGATGAATCGATGAATCAGAGAAAAAAAAGGATGAGATTGCATAATAGTAAAATTCGCAAAATCAAACATGTCGTTATTTTAGTTGATGATTTTTGTTTGCTTAATGATATAAACAAAGAAACAACATATTTGAACATAATTAAACTGACCAGATGCTACATTTATGAAGTATAACAAATGACATGAATGGATTGTCACTTAAAAATTCAACAGTATGGGAAAATAATAGAAAATATATTGTTGTGTCATCAGATTAAGAACTTAGAGGACCAAAAAGGCAGATAAATAAAAATGTGTCCTCAATCTTGTCACCTGCAGGTCAAACAGTACACCCCTTCTGCGCTTCAACTATTTGTAGCAGCTAGCGCTAATGCTAACGTTGGTTTGATGAACTCCTTGTGGTTTTCCAACGGTGTGACTATTTAATAAAAAGACTAAACGAGTCCTAAAGACAAACCATGCATTTCACAACATATAAAAGGAGTGTGTGCAGGATTTTGTAGCTCCTCACCTCACTGTCGAGCTCCCCGGCTCGTCATCGATGAGCCTAACATGTTTGCGTTTTAAGTGCTGGATCATTGTAGTCATATTGCCGTGCCATGCAAGGTTATTTTTGTCAATTAACACGTTGTGTGCTTTTACTCAGCGTGAAATACTCACAAACTCAGAGAGTTTTTGGACAAACGGTCACCGGCTGGAGAATGGAGGAGATATCGCTCGGCTTCTCCTCTGCCACGCTGATCTGTTTACATGTGACGCATACAGCCCCACAGCCCAGGTCATCTACACAGTCAAGTAGGTGGTCGTAATCCACCTTCAGCTAGTTGCCAACTGCTAAATAATCCAACAAAAAGGAAGAAGACAAATAAACTGAAGACAAACTGATAAACTAATGGCGCAGCACAGTACATGGATTATGGAAATACATTGTTGACGCTTTTACTAATTGTTTTTTAACAATTTTATCAATTTGCCGATGCTGCCCTATTAATGTATCAAAAGTACTAGTAGTATTGGTACCCGGTATCAGTGAGTACTCAAGGGGGAGTGCTTGTAATGGTATGGGTCTGAAAATAAAGTATCCAGCATCCCTACTTTGCAACAAACATTCAGCAAATTGATCTTATGAAAAAATACACTTTCACTTTAGATGACTTAATTCAACTGAAGGGACTGCAATAGTCAGACTCGAACATCAAATTCTCAGAGTCTCCAGTTATCAGGGACTCGGGACTTTGTTTCCTTCAGAGTAAAGTTGAATCTTCTTTAGTCTAGCTACTGCTCAGGTTTTCCGCTACTCTCTGTTTCATTACTTTATGAGAGATTTGAAGCTCTGTCTGCGAGAATCTAATCTGTGTTTTTGACTCTGTTGTAAAGCCACATGTTGCTTTTCATTGTCATCAACAAATGAAGCTTAGCGAAAGTTCAGTCAGGAAGACTGGGGGCACACTCACACACTTCTGTTCACTCATTCTTTCCCGCTTTGTCTATCAGCTGACTGGGAGGCGCGTCAATTTTTTCTCTGTCCAATCACATCGTTTCCGCTTCAATCGTTAGCCAATCATTTCATAGCTGTCAAAGTTTAAATGCCATCTCTTCTGCTTGTCAGCTGTCTTTCAGGCTCGCGTCTCGACCCTCCTCCTCCCCAGACACCCCCAGTCTCTATGGCTCAGTCCTCTTTCTTCAGCCCAGCAGTCGTCCGCCCTGCAGCTGCAGATTGCAGTTCGCAGCCTTGCAGTCGCAGCCCAGCAGTCGCAGCCCAGCAGTTCTCAGCCCAGCAGTCCGCAGCCCGAGTCCGAAGTCCGCAGCCCGCAGTTCTCAATGAATCACAGATCAAGCCTCTTAGGACTATCACCACCACCAGTGTCTAGACTCCATCGGGGGATATCATAATTCTCAATGTCATTGCACCCCCTTTCATTTATTAATTGCTCAATGATTGATGGGGTCTAACCGCCAAACTATCTTTGCATGCATTTGTTCATTAAATTGGTTCATAACTCTTTATGGTGTTTAAGTCTCTCCTGATTGAAATACTACCAGTGGCTGTGATCTTTGCATTAATGTGTGTTTGAGCTCTCCTACATGTTTCCACTCCCTCTCTGATAGTCCTGCCCTTTTCTGAACCCTTTCCTTGGTTCACCTTGGACATCAGTCTCTGTCAGCAGTTTAACGGACCGGCAGAAATTCCGATCAGGGTCCTGAATACTAACCGAGCCGCTGGCCCATGAAACCAGAACTCTGATCATTAACACTGCTGACTCCAAAAGGACAGAAACTGCAGGTTAATGTTCCTCTACAGCCTGGGGTGCAGAGTATCAGGGGCCCTGGGATAACTGGTTAGCAGTCATAGTGGAAAGTCGACAATAAAGCGCTCTGTCTTCTCAGACACATGCGCTATAGTGTAGAAAAAAAGAGTCATTTACACACTCGCTGTACACATTTCTCTGTGATAACTGTGTGAAGTCAACTGTTAACTGTTGTTTACAATGATGACAGTCCTGGAGCTACCAGTGAACCTGTACCTAAGCTCTGCCTGCTGTGATACCTGTGAATTCCAGACCACCTGCCCATCACTAATTCGTCAGCCGACATGCCAGCCACCTCTGCTGGTCACTTGTCGCATGAAACTTAATTAGTTTCAATCAAAGCATGATGTTTCCTCTCTGCACAGTGAAAACCTGCCGGATTATTTCACTGACTTAAAAATCCACCATGAAATACATCTGCATCATATTCAGTCTTTAAGGGGGTGGACCACCAGCTAAACAGCTGTCACAGGTGGCAGATCCTGTGTTTTGGGTCCTGGGAAAGTCCAACACCAGTATCACGGGCCGTACTCAAGCACGATTGCCCGCCTCCTGCGCTGTTCCCCCGCTGGACAGTACAGCCAGCTGTTACACCACTTCAATAAGAACTAGATTTTAGGCACATACATGGCCCGCTTACACCATCATAAAGCATCTGTTTACACAAAGTGCAAAAGACCTATTGGTTTAGGGGTGTGCCATATCATACCGTCTACGATAATACCGGAATAATTTTTTTGACAATATAAATTTGTCATTTCGCGATATTTACAGTGTGGAAACACAATGATGTATGACGGTCCCTGCTGTGAACAAAACAACAATGGCTGAGAGCGAAATTAGCATGGCAGCATCAACTTTGTCCTGAGGATGAGGATTTAGAGCCTAAAAGAGGAGCTACCTCCATGATGTGGAGGTGGTTTGGCTGACCAAAGATCGGACACGCAGCAAACCAAATTCAATGCAAAATGTGAAGGAGAACTATTATCGGGAAGGGTGGCAACACCACAAACATGTTCCACCACCTAAAGCTGAAACACACGGCCGAATACAACCAGACTATAAAGACACGTGAGGACGTGAAAGCTACGTTCTTACCGGTGGAGTTTTTTGCCTCTGCGATAGATGTTTGATCGAGCCTATCTCAGCATTACCCCTAATTCACACATAAAGCATTAACGCCGCGCAGGGCAGTTCCACAGGTTTTGGCCGCGTGCCAATTCATACTGGATGTGTCTCTGGAAAGCTCCAATAGCAGCTGGATATCCGAGATCACAGGAGAACCACATGTTCCTGCTGGAGTCCCACCCATGGCAACGTACTTTCATGGTAAATAGTTAGCATGTTAAGCTCATCTGGTCTTCCCTAAACTTCAGCATCTTCAGTCCACGTCTTCTCCTCTATGCTGCTGTCCTTATAGAAAGAATTTGTTGTGTCATATGGAATGATGAAGTTTTTCACTTGCAAGATTAACATTTCCATACTGTGTGTGCAATTAAAATGCTGTTATTCATGAGCGGTGATCACTGATAATAAGTTGTTCATTTTTTTCCCCCCATATCATCATAAATATTGTTATTGCACTTTTCCTTACAATATTGTAATATAATTTTGAGGCTATATCGCCCACCCCTATTTTAGTTTATGTTAAGTCATTTTAGTCCGACACAGCCCTCTAACACCCCCCTATTGTTTTAAACAGTGGTCCCCAAACTATGGCCCACCCCCACATTTTGCCTGGCCCTCTGAACAATACCAGAGGCGCATTATGATTTTCTTTTTTTTCAGTCTAGCCAAGTGATCGAGACTTACACATGCGTAGAACGTAACTTTCTACTCCAGCCTTCTTCAGTTTGTGCCCTATCTGAAACCCCTCCCTTAAAAAAAATCCTGTTATATAGCCATACTGGTAGTGAAATGTATTTTGCTGGATAGTATTGTATCACTTAGTTTGGTTTCTTAGCCTGCTTGCTTTCTGGTTTTCACATTGAAGTTAATTAGAGAGAGCTGCAAACAGTGGTGTCTACAAGAAAGTTAATATTTCATGGTCTTTTTTCTGTGAAAAACCTAAAAAGGGTTATTTAGTTATTATTTATTTCATAAATAGTGTTATATATTTCATTAGTAGTGTTATTTATTTTCTGATTTTTTTTTCCTGTGAAGATCCCAGGAAGGGTTATTAATATGTGTGGCTTTCTGGGAAACAATAAATATTTACGTTTGGACATCTCTGCGATCGTCACACTTTTTTTTTTACAAACCGACCCTGGCCCCCCATCAGAGAAGGGAAAAGTTGTTTGGCCCTGACGGAAAAAAGTTTGGGGACCCCTGATTTAAAATAATTTTCAAGACGAGTGGTTGCAGCAATTACATGATTAACTGCGCTGAAGCACACCTCTCCTAAGTGTGCCAAAGCAGAGAAATGAATCATGCTCTAGCATGGCATGCTTGCGGTCACACTGGGCTTGAGGGTTGAAGCGTGCTTAAGCATGGTACAGTTTGCCAGAGTCACTGCGTCCTTCTTAAAGTCCTTCTCCCTCTTCCTAACAGTTTTTCAACTTAGGAGCTCTCTGAAGGCCTAAGATGCTTTGTGAATAACTTTAATGTCACCTAGGGAAAAAAAAAAAAAAAAATCTTACCAAGAACCAAGAATGTCACTAAGAGCGACATTTAGCCAGAGGATGATTTGTGGATACGGGCCCTGGTCCATTTATGTCTTTGGCTGTACAGCGCACCTTGTTCTGTCCAAAGTTAGAAAAAAAAAATCATCTACACATTTTCTGATTCAGAGGTGATGGCGCGGCTAAAGCTTCACATGCAGCTTGGGTGAATACAACCCTGAACCAAAACCTGTTTAACTAAAACCTGAACCAGGAGGAAACTTAATTAACCTTGGCTTTGATTTTATATTCCTTTATTTTAAGCAAACACGACATCAAAATTTAATCTCAGTAAGTATTCTCTGTCATGCAGGCATTTTAAAGCCTCCTGGATACTCGAAGGGATTTTTACTTTAAATTAGGGATAGACCGATTATCGGCCTGTCGATTATCGGGGCCGATATTTGGCCTTTTGAGGCATATCAGTGGGGCTGTCACGAGAATCAATAAATCAATTAACCGAATGATAAATAAAAACGTCTTCAGTAAGTTTGCCAGCCTTGATAAACTGACACGTGCATGCATGCTTGTTTTCTTCCTCTTTTTCGACCAAAGAGGCTGAATGAGTAGATGGCTCACTACGTCTATCTTTCCTATCATTGGGGTGCATAGGTTCTATAGCGGATTTAGTGGATTTATAGTGGAGTGAGCATCTGTCAAAAATGCGATCTTTGGCATCTTTTGCGACGGGGCTGCTCGTGCGTACACACGGAGAGAGCTGAAGTGAGCGTCCTGAGGGGTAAGGAGGAAACACACGCTAATATGAGTGATGGCACCAAAGATACGGTTCTTAAGCCGCCTGCCACAGTCCCAGTGTGGGAATATTTTGTTTTTTATCAGAATGAACAAAGTGTGAGCTCATGAACACCAACGAGCTGATATGTCGCATTTATTTGAAAATAGTGGCGACGAAGAAGAAGAAGAAGGGGAGGTGCAGCGGAGCCTTGTTCTTTGACAATCTGCTCTTACTGAGGCTTTTGGTCAGCAAAGTAAATAGAAATAAAAGCGCCAAATGGTGGGTGCTCAAAGACAGCTACATTGCCAAAGAAATGCAGCCCTTCAGTACGGTTGAAAGCCAGAAATGTTAAAAATGTTTGACAGACAGTACGGATTGACTGGGAAAAAGTACATGTTACAAACAATTCAGGAACTGTATAAACTCCCTTTTATTTGGGCTATAGTTTTTAGTGTTGTTTTTTATTTTTTTTATTTTGGAGTTTCGTTTTTTCTTTAGAGACAGGGTCTATGTTTCATTGTTTTTGATTAGTATTAATTATTTTCATTGACATGTATTTTTTTCTAAAAGAGAGTCCATTTCATTTTCAATGTATTTTTTTTCTCTTTCCTGTTTGTTAAATTTATTATATTTTTTGTTGAATTTATTTTATTTAAAAGATCCTGACCTTTTATTTACAGTTAAATACTCTTAAGAAATTAAAGTTTCTTGCTTTTGATATGGTTAACTCACTTTATTATCCCATTTATCATAATTACACCAATGAAAAAATGGAAAAAAATGGAAAAAAATATTGACAATAATATAGTTTATCGGCAACAATATTTTGGAAAATTATTTTCTAGCAAAATTTGTTATCGTGACAGGCCTACATATCAGCATCGGCCTTTTTTCTAATTTAACGGCTGATAAGAAACAAATTCAAAACTGCGTTGTTGCTGTTCTGATGCAGTCGTTCCGCTGTCTGCAGTCACTACTCAGTCCCCAGCACTGTCCCACCCACAGCACCATCTGATTGGTTCCAAGCAGAGCCATGGCTTGGGAAACAGCCAATCAGCAGTGCAGTTACTACAGTTATTGCAGTTACATTAAAATTTTGGAAAACTTTATTTACTGTGAAAAACTTCAGCACTTTATTTTTTTATGTTTTCATTCAACTTTATAAAACATGCTGCTGAGCCTGGAAACTGTTTAATAAACTCTTGCTTAAAGGTTTTTGAATGAAGTTAAGTGTTGGAGTTTGTATTGTTAAAGTTTTTACATCAATATTTGCACTTTGACTGCAAATTAATATCGGCTTCAAATATCATTTATCACCCTCCTTTACTACAAATAATCGGTATCTGTATCGACTGGAAAAATCCATATCAGTCTATCTCTACTCCAAATGGGTTAATGTTCACAGATACTGAATAAAAGCATTTAGAAATAACACATCTTGGTCCTGAAAAATTAATTCCCAATCATGAACTATGAACAGACAAATATATAATGATGATAGGGGTTATAAAGTCAGTCTTCAAGGTAAGAACTAAGTGTGACAAAAACGGCTCATGGATGCAAATATTTCAAGTGTAAATGATTTCTGAACTAGCAGAATCATCTGTACTTAAAAGACTGCTCATTAATCTGCTGTAGACTGCAGATCCATACAAACAGGGCCATCTTTGCCTCCCTGTAAATTTTCCTCTCTGAGTCGGACTGCAGATCCCTGTAACATTCAGAGGGATGGGCTGAGACTTTCAGGAAGTGGCTCCTGCTGTCTCCATGGGAACCCTGAGGTCAGCCCTGCAAGGCCGGAGACCCCTCCTCAAACACAAAGAACCCAGAGGGCTGAATCAACACAAACAACCGGCTCAGAAACACACACACACACACACACACACACACACACACACACACACACACACACACACACACACACTGATGCAGACATAGTGACATACACTGCTTTCAGCAGGCTGGACTTCCTGTGAAACAGAAAAAGTTTCTCAGTATAAAAAACCCAGAGAGGGAGACACAGAGACGAGTTATAGAGACAGTTAGAGACAGGTTACAGAAACTATTTCATCAGACACATACAACTTTATTTCCATTTACGAGATCAACACTCTGACAAACCACAACACACTACCAAATGATATCTGCCATTTGTGACTGTGTACACCCAGGTAGCAGAGCTTTAGAGCATTATGGCAGGCAATATTATCCAGAGACTCAGCTGCAGCTGGTAGAGGGAGGCTAACTATAGTTTAACACAACATAAGACCAACATTTCAGCACACACAGTACAGGGGCAGAATTTAGTATAGCATATTATTTATAACATACTGCACCCACAAGTTTTTCCTATGTTAGGGCTGACCCCCTCTTCAGCTCATCCTAACTTCAACATTTCCAAAATGCCCCCTGAAGGAAATGGGCTAGTCTGTTTCAGAAACCCTGTGTATCTGTAACTGTGATGACACATAGGGCTCTAATTTCGCAGACCAGGCGCAAACGCAGGCGTACCTGCCCTGCGCCGGCCTTCGCCGCGCAGACAGGGGTTGACCGGCGCACTTTGCAAGTTTCCTGCAGTGCCAAGAGAGGTGCAGTCAAGGCGCAGAGAGGTGCAGTCAAGGCGCAGTGGAGCGCAGAGGAGTGAGTCCACGCCTCCCTCTGCGCAAATAGCAGAGAGGGAGGAGAAAAGCCATGAAGTGGGTTTGGTGATATACTGTATACTCTCCCCGTGTCTCCGCCTCATCCTCCTTACAATAATGTACTCCATCTTTATAGATCACGTTAAAAATAAAGACTAAAACAGAGAAATATGGGAAATCACAGGTACATCCAGAGTGACATAGATTTATTTTGTCTCTTTTTTCTTCTTCTTTTCTCTCCCTCTTTTCTTTGAATTAAATGAAATGAGAGAAGCCAGATATTTACTCAGTATCAGATGTTAAGGCTGTTTATTGTTTAGTAGTAAGATGTAGGTCAAACTTCCATATATAATAATATAGATACAAATGTATATGCTGGTTCAGACAGTTACATTAAATAGTGATTGCTGTGATTGCTTATTGCATTAAAATGTGCCTGACACTCTGGAAACCTGCCTCTGAGGCTTTGTTGACGTGAGCGCACATGTGCGCCTGTCACCAAATTACAGCTGCGGAGGGTGCGCTCCGCTTTGCACCAGGAATGGACCAGGTTGGAGCTGGAGAGCTGGAGAGCTTTCAGCGCACTTTCTGCACTGTTTTTGGAACGAAATTGTCACTGCGCCAACATGAATCAGCCGACACCTCCCCCTGGTGCGCCGTCAACTCCCCCTGGCACGCCACCACACCAATCTCTGCACAGATGGTCTACCAAATTGTCAAAATGGCAGTGCACAGCGGTGCGCCGCACGAAATTAACACTGCGCGGGGTGCACCAGGCTTACGCCCCCTGCGCTGCACCACGAAATTAGAGCCCATAGACTTTGTCCGTATAATATAAAACAATCCATCAATCTTTATTTATGTAGCCCCAAATCACAACAAACTTGAAATCAAGATGCTTTCCAAAAAAGTAAACAGGTCCAGACCTGCCAACGTTATACTGTTAACAGAAACCCAGCATCAAGACAAGATGAAAGCCCCAAGTGGCAATGAGTGGGCCCTCACCCCATGTATCTCCATCAGGGCACCGTCACAGCAGCCATGTGTGCAGCAAGATCTGCCTCAGAATAAAAGCCATGTATGTAGAGGACGTCTGGCCCCTGCAGCAAACAAACATGGATAATTGCAAAAATAGACTCTGATAAATGTATCATCTTCAGTAATTATTGTGAGAGATTATATAAGAATATGGGTGGTTTGCAGCATGTTTTAAATGTATTTGAGTAAATATCACTTGTGTCCAACAGGTGGCGCTATTCCTATCACCTTAATGCATCTGCATTTGAGATCATGTGTGCTACATCCAGCAAAAATTAGACAATGTACGTAAAAGATACTACCATGCCTTTCCAGAGAGATTGCAGTAGCAGAGAATTGAACTTACAGATTAATGAATATCTGTGATATGTGGTAAGAAATCAGCAAACAGCAAAAAATAATGAGTTGAGTGACTTCATCAATAGATGTTATCAAGTTCGTTCAGTATTCATTTTGTAGTTCTACAACTTAATAAATTCAAAAATCTTCTTGTTTAGGTTAACAATGTATAACATTTTATACACTTTATTGTCTCTATTGTGAAGGTAAAATCGATTTTATGGCTTTGGAATGACTTTAATCCGGGTGGGCTAAGCTAAAACAGCTCCTTTTGTAGAGGTTGTGGACCCTTGGTCTAAATAAATGAAAAAACAATGGGACTAGTGTGTTCATATACATTACCTTTAAATCATAGACATTAAGCATTTCTGTTCATATTTTTAAAAGAAAACTCAAGACCTACCTTTTTAATTAGGCTTTTAGCTGATTGTATTTATTATTTCATGTTATATTTTAACTTATTTTAACCCTTTTATCTTGCTTTATATCTAAATTTCTGTTCAGATCTTTTAATTGGAATTTTATTCTTTGTTTAATGCTTTTCCTTTTATAATCCTATTTTAGCTGATTTTACTATGCACCAGATGTTACATTTTCTCATTTAACCATATTATTTATCCAACTTTTATTCTATATTATTATATTATTTTATTTATTTATGTATTTAAATATTAACTTATCTTACTCTCTAGTATTTTTGAGTATTTTCTATATTTATTTACTTATCTATTCATTCATTTTTAATTAATTACTTTTTTAGTTTTAGCTCCTGTGTTACCTCATTTTAATTCAAAATGGTGTTTCCTCAGTCCTCTAATTAAAATTCTGTTTTCTGTCATAATTTCCTTTTTATGTCTTTGTGTGTGTGTTTACTGAATGTGGTTTGGGGAAAGGGGGATTGCAGCGGTCTTATGTTTTCATTTTATTTAAATGTGCAATTTTCTGCTTTTTATTCCACTTATTATTTCATTTGATTTTTTTTTTTTTTTTGTAAAGCATTCTGCATTACAAAGTCCTGAAAAGTGCTATACAAATAAAGTTTGATTGATTGATTAATTGATTGATTGATTGATTGATTGATTGATTGATTGATTGATTGATTGATCTCCAATTTCCAACCTTCCTGTTTGGAATTCACTACAGTTTTGAGACATTTTTTGTAGATGTTGGTATAAAATTTCAGGCCTGTAGCTCAAAGTAGCCGGAGGCGCTGCATTTTTCTCACCTAGGGGGCGCTCCATAGCACATACCAGCACAAAGTAAAAAGATGCATACATATTTCACTGAATTTCGAGGCTAGGTGCGTCTGCATTTATCTCAAGCTGAAGGCACGCAATTAGGGATTTAAGGCTTGAAAAGAATCATAGCCTAGCCTCGGCCCCTAATAAGGAGTCTGATCTCATCTTCACCCACTGTGAGTAGAGACCTTTAGCAGCAAGTTACAGATACAGACTGTGTGCACCACATTCAGAGAGGACACACACCACACAGCAGAAAACTTTCACACTCTTCCTTAATCCACCTGAAGTTGGAAACATTTCTGAGAACTGACTCTGGATATAATACAGACATTCCTAATAAGGAGTGATGGTTGTGACAAACAGGTACATTTATACAGCTAAAAATAAAACACCACTTTGGGTCAACACAGGCTCCAGAGCCACATATAAACCTGTCTGCATCACCTGCACATGTCAAGAATGTCAGTCATTTCCTGCTTTGGCACGACAACAGACAAAAGGAGGCCCACCAAGAACACATTCATTTTTAGAGTTAATGCTTTGAAGAACGCTGCCCCCAGCTAGGAACTTTAAACATCTTTGTGTTGGTTTTTTGTATTATTAACAATCAGAGCTTAGTGTTCTCTTTGAATCAGACTTTTCTCAAAGTTTCTCCTCACACACACACACCCACACACACACACACACACACACACACACACACACACACTCACACACACACACTTCCTCTGCCTGGGAAACAAACTGACCATCACCCCCAGGGGGACAGAGACATGAATAAGGAGGACACAGAGTCACAGTCATGCACAGCCCATTACAGATTACTGATTACCTCCTAAAGACGACTTTAAGAAATGGACCTGTTGGTGATTTTGAGTTAAAAGCTGAATGAACTATGACCTCCTGATGGTGGACGGTTTTCTGCAAACATCCACGACTATAGAGCTCAATCTCGAATTATGAAATAAAATAACAAAATACATGAAAACATCATAGGGTTTAAGTTTTTAACACCATATGATCATACAGGGGGCACGACCTCTGATGCACTAAGTTACAGAGTCTTCCTTTGCTTCTTATTACTGACATCAAAATAAACAAATCTGTCACATGCGTTTAATTCTGTTTAGTTCCTCCTGTTTGGTTAATAAATTATTGAATACATCACATTGGAAGCAGAGCACTGAATTAACCCTGAATTAGCTCTGTGACTGTGTGAGGTGCAGGGACTCCCCTTAAATTCATGGTTCCAAGAAGTTTCAACAAACCAAGAGTTATTTTCCAGACAGAGTCAACACTTAACACTTTTACACATCCAATTGACTATTAGGTAAATTTGTTTTACCCACAGTAAGCACCACTTTTTCCATCACACTGGCTCTGTAGTCGTCTGGCTGATCAGGTTTTAAAGTCACTTTACTTTACAGTGGTCATTTCTTATTTTTTAATATCAAATATCTGCAGGTTACATGTATGATATTGTGGAGTTAAACTTGCGTAGAAGACCGTAACATCCATGCAACTACATAAACACAACTTTTCAAAAACCAATGAATCTCTAAGTGACATCTGGAGTAATCGTGCGCCCCGCTGAAAAAGTCCGGAGAACGTAAACTCACCATTGTCCCGTAAACAGCGGCTCAGCTCCTCTTCTTTATTTCAGGATGGGAGGTTTATAATGGTGACAGTTCGTTTTGACTATCTTCTCAGGGACAGAGAAGCAGTGTCTGACACTTGTGGTGAGAGAAGTCCGTCGGTGCCGGTTTCTGGTCCGGAGACTCTGGAGAAGCAGGGATGAACTTGGAGAAGACAAACTCTTTGTAAAGTCGAGGAGGTGGTAAAATCTAAACCTTTGCATTTTATCGAAGCCTCCGATGTAAACATCCTGCTGTCCCGGTTCAGACTGGCGACTGTAAAGTCTGCAGGTTTGAAGGAGGAAAAGTGGACGCAGCCCGTCCCTCTCAGTGACCGCTGGGAAGTTAGTTTGTATCGTTGTCCGTCTACAGCGTGTGTCTGGTTCCGGTACTCTTTCAAAATAAAAGTTATTATTCTGTAATTAGTTTGTCCTTAGCACTGTACACCTGGGTTTTATTTGTTATGACGTGCTGTGAATGTGTCTCTAGTTTCATGTAGTTTCTGATGTTGGATGGTGCACTGTACGTTTGAACAATAGTGTTTAGACCTAAGAATTTAACAAATAGTGAAGGCTTCAGTCTCTGTGCAGTGCGTCGGTTTCATACTCTATGTAGGATACTGGTGGTCAAATGAGGGGAAACTCATAGAACAGGACAGTCCAGGCAGTATACAGGATTTAAATATATATGTTAAAAAATAAAGCAATCAAGCGAAATTCCATTAACACTATTCGTTTAATCAATGTTTGGACCAAATATAAGTTAAAGTTCATTACATCCAGCAGTTTATTCCTTTATACCCCTCCAAAATAAGAGTCATTTTCAAATCAAATCAAACTTTATTTATAAAGCACTTTTCATACATTAAAAATGTAGCACAAAGTGCTTTACATGATTAAAAGAGCAGCCCTTGCCCATTCCCACCCCCCCAACCCCACAAACACACACACACACACACACACACACACACACACACACACACACACACACACACACACACACACACACACACACACACACGTTTAATATATTTTAGGAATATGTGGCTGAGAGCAGAGGAGCCATGTCAGGAAACGCACCCAGGAGGTCATCTGCACCGGGCGCTGCCAACGGCTCAAAGGCCAGGAGGACACCTCCACCCAGGCACCCACAGAGCTACAGGTCCGTGAGGGGCCCACAGCAGCAAAGCACTGCTGCAAACCCCCCACCTGACCATGTCGATGGTCACCACTAGACAGAAGTATCTGAGCCAGAGCCAATCACAGCCCCCAGTGCTGACGGTCCCCTACTGTGGAAACACTGAAGATAGGAGATAAAACATCAAAACAAAACAAAAAACTATAAGATGAGAAGTAAAAAAATAAAACTACATTAACTAAGAAAATAAATAGATATAAAAAGAGCTAAAAATAAAAATTCAATAAATTCAATAAATAAATAGATGAAATGAATAAATAAATCTATTAAACAGTAAAATGAATAAATAAATCTATTAAACAGTAAAATGAAATTAACTAAATAAATAACCAAATAGATTTCTTAATGAATAAATACAATAAAATTTTAGTTAAAAGCTAAGTGAAATAAGTGGGTCTTAAGTCTGCTTTTTAAAATATGAACATTCTCCGTGGCCCTCAGGTCCTCCGGCAGGCTATTCCACAGACGGGGGCCATAGTGATGAAAAGATGCCTTACCTAAAGTTTGCGTTCTAGCTTTGGGTATTACCAAAAAGCCAGTGCCAGAGGATCTCAGGGTTCGCAAGGGTTCATGTGGTAAAAGCAGTTCTGAAAGATAAGAAGGCCCCAGACCCCTAAGACATTTAAAAACCACTAAAAGAACGTTTTTTTTGGTGTTTACGTCCACAGTTGCAACCCACCCAAGGCAAAGTGATTTACAGTGGGCAGAATTCAGCCAGCAGTAGCATGAAGCTAACACATTTTCAGCTGCACTTTTATTTTTTGACTTTTTTTCTATGAAATCTTGTATCTAAAATTAAGTTTTTGTCTTTTGTGTGAAGAAATGTTTATTGATCCTTTGAGTGAATAAATTGAGTTAGAGACTGGGTTAGGCTAACCCGATTTTGAAACCAAAAGAGGGCACTTTAAGTCTAAAACTTCTAAATCTTTTAAATACGTCATTAGTTATATCACCTTATAGTTGATGTAGTTGTAATGTTTAATGCCTATCTGGTCACCATTTTCAGGGTTAATAACAATTTTATTTTTAGTAAGAAATATTTCTGAAATCAGACACTACTAATACAGCTCTGTGTTTTAGGTTTGTTTGTTTGTTTTTTCCCCCCGACTAAACTGTTTAATTTAATTTTGAATTTAGTTCAGTTTATTAACAGCACATGCCATTACCCACCGCTCAGAACATTAATGTCTATCATTTGCATTTAATCATCACTGCATTTAACATTTATGTATGCATATCAATAAATAGTGGAAACCTACATGCTCCCGTACATGCTCCCATTGGGTCAGCTAATACGCAGCTGTAATGTGTCCTACCACAGCTATGCTAATGACACTCAGATCTACGTGTCAATGACGGCAGGCGAACATGGGCCTGTAGATTCACTCTGTCACTGCGTTGAACAGATCAGTGTGTGGATGCAGAACAATTTCCTCCAGCTGAACTCAGACAAAATGGAAACTATTGTCTGTGGCCCACAAAAACAAAGGGAAAGGGTTATCAGTCACCTTCAGACTCTCTCTCTAAATGTGAGTAACCAGGTTAGAAATCTAGGGGTGATATTGGACTCAGACCTGAACTTTAACAGCCACATCAAATCAATAACATCAGCGGCTTTTTACCATCTTAAAAACATTACCAGGATTAAAGGAAAAGTGTCTAAACCTGACTTAGAGAGAATGATCCATGTGTTTGTCTCCAGCAGGTTAGATTCCTGTAACAGCCTGCTCACTGGACTCTCAAAACGAGCTGAAAGACAGCTGCAGTACATCCAGAACACTGCTGCTCGGGTCCTGACCAGAACCAGGAAATACGACCATATTAGTCCAGTTTTCAGGTCTCTGCACTGGCTTCCTGTGGCTCAGAGAATAGACTTTAAAACAGCTCTGCTTGTTTACAAGTCCCTTCATGGTTCAGCACCAAAGTACATCTCTGACATGCTAGACCCATATGAACCAACTCGGTATCTGAGAACCTCAGGGTGAGGTCTCCTGCTGGTGCCCAGAGTCAGGACTAAACAAGGTGAGGCTTCATTCCAGTTTTATGCCCCAAAAATCTGGAACAGTCTTCCAGAAGATGTGAGACAGGCCTCAACTCTGACAATGTTCAAAGCCTGGCTGAAAAATGTTCTGTTTAGCTTAGCATACAACAACTGAAAGTATTTTATCTGCACTCTCCTCTTTTAATTTAATTTATCATTTTAATGTTTTATGATGTGATTTTATGCAATGATTTTATTTTGCCTACTGTGATTTATTTTATTTTATGTTAGCTGTAAAGCACTTTGAATTGCTTTGTGTATGAATTGTGCTCTACAAATAAACTTGCCTTGCCTTGCCTTGCCTATCACCTCATGGTTTATTTTTAATCAAAAGTCAATAAGATGAAGTGTTTCTGTATCTGTATGATTCAAATTAACATCAGTAACGTTTGAAAGATTTGCTGCTTTGAGGGTCCCAATGAGCCCAGTGGACTCCATCATCTGTGAATGGAAGAAGTTCAGAACCACCAGGACTCTTCTAGAGCTGGACGCCTCATCTAAATGGAGCGACTGGGGAAGAAAGGACTTAGGCCCCGTTTACATGACGCCGAAAACGGTCGATTCCGCAAACATTTCGTTGCGTTTTGGCCTTCCGTTTAGACGAGACCACGTTGCGTTTTCAGTGAAAACGCAAACTTTTGAAAACGCTCCCCAGAGTGGAAAGATCTGAATCCGCTCCTCCATCCAGCTTCGTGTAAACACAGAGCGGAGCGTCTCAGGGTGAAACGCTGACGTCACCGCATGCGCACTCGCAGTTTTAGGTGAAGGCTCCGCGCTCAGCCACATTTCCAGTTGAGCCAGTAGGTGGCGGTAATGCGCGTTATGGTTGGATTGCCGACCGTCTCACACAACAAAACGGCAGAAAAAGAAAGAACAGAAGAGGAGACTTCTCCTCCTGGAGTCGTATGAACGCGGATCGTTTTCACGCCGTCCTCATGTAAACGCGGGTGGCTTTTGAAAACGCAAAGGAAGAATCGTTGCGGGAGTCTCCGTGTAAACGGGGCCTTAGTCAGGGAGGAGACCAAGAACTCGATGGTCCCTCTGTCAAAGCTCCAGAGGTCCTCTGTGGAGAAAGGAGAACCATCTCTGTAGCAATCTACCAATCAGGTCTGTATGTTAGAGTGGTCAGACTGAAGCCACTCCTTAGTAAGAAGGAACATGGCAGACCACCTGGAGTTCTCCAAAAGGCCCCTGAAGGACTCTCAGACCATGAGAAAGAAAATCCTCTGCTCTGATGAGACAAAGATTGAACTCTTTGGTGTGAACACCAGGCGTCATGTTTGGAGGAAACCAGGCACAGCTCATCACCTGAACCATACCATCCCTACAGTGAAGCATGGTGGTGTCAGCATCATGCTGTGGGGATGTTTTTCAGCAGCAGGAACTGGGAGACTATATTGACCATATAAGGGAAGTGTTTTGCATTTCCTACTAATTAAATACATGATTTAACTCCAATCATATACAATTCTTTCAGAAACGCTGCCTGGTAAAAATAAATAAATAAATAAAAGAAAGAAAGAAAGTGGCCTCTCATTTCATGAGAAAGTCATACGTTGACAAACATAATTCATACATGAGCATTTCATATTTAAAAAAAAATTGATATTAAAATTATGTATTTCTTTTCTGTTTGTGGTGTTTTAGCATATTTGCATTATTGAAGATTCTGTGATGATTCCTGAACTGTTTTGTTCTCCATTTGTCTGTAAGTGGATCGTCCTCTGTGGCTCACACATCCTCCTCTGCTTTGGGTGTCAACTCTGGAACCTGATCCCCTCATCCTCCCCCTGCTTTCACTGTAAACACTTATTGGCCAAACTGGAGGTTTTTATCTGCTCTCTAATCCTGATGCCAGTAAGTTTCTGCTCCAGTTTGTACCCCCAACAGGGCCATAATAAAGGTAGTGGAAAAAGCCAACAACAGAGGTGTTTACTGACATTTCCAGGCCGGGGATTCTCAGTATCTTTGAGAGAAACACTTTGACAGGATCCAGGGTGAAGACTTGTTTCTGAGGTGAAGATATTAGACTCTTTTTCTTCTTGAGGCTGGTTCAGGGTTATTTTTGGGCGGAAGAAACACAGAGCTCACACAAAGGCAACCCGAAAGACAAAATCACTATAATTTTGATAAACACTACCCGTCAAAAATTTTAAAACACTCACATTTTCAATATATTTTTTAAAAATCAAGCAGTACAGGTCGGATGAATGATCTGAAATGGAACAAAGAACTGGAAAAAAAAAGGAGGATTACCCAAAAGTGAACCAATAATTTACATTTCAGAACTATATAAAATGGCCTTTGCATGAGACTTTTCACTTCTGTTGATATTTATTTTATGTTGTCACTTACATCAGTGGTGCTGCCAAGGATTTAGGGCCCCATGAAAACGAATATTGCTGGGCCCCTGTATATTTTTTATGCCGTTAAAATATAACTGTGCATTTTAGTGATATTTTTGACAACTGATTAAACATGGGCAACTTGCAAAACGTGAAGAGTGAAGTGTTGAGAAAAATTCCTGAGTTTTCTTAAAAACAAAAATATGAGCTAGAAAAAAAACAGGTCAATGTGTCAGAATTTTCCTGCATGAGTTAAACCCGCCTTGTTTGTGGAAAAACAAGGTGATGTATTAACATGTTTTTTTATTTCAATAAGTTCTAGCATTACTGGTATTTATTGATGACTTATATTCCTTTGAATTCATTTAATTCCTGTAATCTCATATAATAAGAACTTAAATTTTACATATTAATGTACCAGAAGGTGGCACCATGATTGGTGCCATGGTTGTGTTAAGCAGAGGGACAGAGAGGGGAGAGCTGGGATAACACATTAAACATAAGGGGGATTGGAGCTGCCATTTTGTAAGGTGCAATGCTGCCATCAGGTGGTGGAAAAAATGACTACACTGCTTTCCAAATTATCATCCCAAAATACATCATAGCCCTCTAGAATAGAATAGAATAGAATAGAGTAGAAGAGAATAGAATAGGATAGAAGAGGAGAGAATAGAATAGAAAATACTTTATTTATCCCGAGGGGAAATTCAGGAGTCACAGCAGCAATTAAGAAAACAAAAGTAAGAAAGTGTATAGAAAGTGCAAAAAGGTCCATAAGAAAATATATGACGACAGCCCGTCCACCACTCTCCAGCCCAGCCAGTCTCCACCTCCACAGGGTCCAGGACTCACATGTAAACAATGCAGCCATGGTTACATGTAGGATCTCCAGACAAATACAGGAGAAAAGTAGTAAAAATATCACTGAAGCCACAAAAAGTTTGGTGACCAATAAATGAAGCATACAAAGTAATGATCCACTCCAAATACAAAGATGACAAAAAAAGAGACGAAAAAAAATAATACAAAAACCGAACAAAGAAGAGAGAGCTGCTGCAACAGGCAGCTACTTGGGCAGCACCTAGCAACTGAAAAAAATAAAAAAATAAAAAGTGCAGGGGTTCTCAAACGCCAAGGACCCTCCTATCATCAAAACAATGATTACTTTCCAAGAAATTCATTTTGTAAACTTCGGGGAAATGGTACCTCCTGGCAGTGATCTGCACAAAGAGGGAAGTCACCCTCCTTATGGCCTAGTTATTGAAAAGCACCCTCTGAACTGACCTTTCAGGAGCCAAAACGTGTGTGAAAGTGCCCTCCTGTTTGGCAAAACACACTTGACTGCCCTCATGGAAGGCAAAAACGCACATTGTACCTGCCTTTTTCTTTGTCTTTTTTCCTCTGCCCTTTGAAAAGTCTGTACGTGCCACTTCACCTAGGTGTTTTTTTTTTTTTTTTTTTTGAGAACTGATCTCATGGCACAAATCTAAACTGGAAAGGAGTATCAGAAAAAAAAGGTTTTATTGGTGTTAGAGTTTTTAGTTTGTTGATATGCTTTTTCAATGATAAAGCATACTTTTACAAGTGTTTCTGAAATTGTTCCATGGACCCCCTGGCTATGGTTCACAGACCCCTGGGGGTTCCCCACTTTGAGTAACACTGCTCTAGTGGCACAACATGTAACAACAATGTGACCCCAAGACAGCACTTATATAGAAGAAGTTCACACAACTTTTGCTGTAGAGAACATTGTTAAATTGAAAGCTGTGAAAGAAGTCTTGGAAGAAAAAAAGTTTTGCAGTCACCAGACTCAAACAATAAACTCAAAAGGCAGACAGTGTGATATTTAACGTCGATCAGATTCCCATTGATTTAATAATTTGAGCAACTTGCTGTGCTCCTGCTGGAGGTGGGAGGCAGACCAAAATTGTTGTATTTACAGAAATCTGCAATGACATTTTGCATGGTCAAAATTCTCATTCAAAGTGTCTGAAATAACATCTTGAAGATGCAGAAGTAAATTCAAGTATCTCCAATTTCAAATACCCAAAAAACAATAATGGTGGTAACTTTCTCATTTTTGCTCCTAGAGCCATGAACAAGTTTTTTTTTTTTTTTTTTTTTTTTTTTTTTTTTTTTTTTTTTGCCAGGCAAAAACTGTGCGGTCACATGACCTGAGATGTACCTACACTAAAGAATAACTGAGGGAAATGTAGGGTTGTAATAATTTCAGAGCCCTTTTTGTGAAAGTACCATGTTTTGCACTGTAAACCAACTCAGGTGCCACATATTTTAACATAAGCCTGGGTTGCCTGTCTGGTTTCACCAGGGTTTGCACTCCCTCTGCTGGCCAGAGACTGTAATTGTCTGCATGGAAAAATAAAATATACCTGAAAAGTCTTCATAATGCCACTCTGTAAGGTGGATTCCAAAGAATAAAGGAGACAGGGGCAAAGTGCAGGTAGATGACTTTAAATGTTGTTTGGTCTTTTTGACATCTTGACCAGAGGTTTTATTATGCCTTTTTTCTTATAGCTGCACTGTGTTTTTGAGCAGAAGCTCAAGTCCCACCTTTTTTAGTTTATCTTTGTTTCATATTTATCATATCTTACCCTCATTTAGAGGAGTGTTTTTTAACAACACTCCTGGAGGATGTGAGCAGCAGCACACATGAAGAGGCCAAATTGTAATCAGATTTCTGTGTATGTGGCTGGTAGGAAACAAATCCATGGTCATCTATGTCAGTGTTTCTCAACCGTGGTCCTGGAGGACCCCCTGCCCTGCATGGTTTTTTTGTTCCGACTCCAACACACCTGATTCAAATGATCAGTTGGTCATCAAGCTCTGCTCGAGCCTGATAACGAGCCATTCATCTAAATCAGGCTGGAGGTGTGCTGGAGTGGGGTTACATCTAAAACATGCAGGGCAGGGGGTCCCCAGGACCAGCATTGAGAAACACTGCTCTATGTGACCAGCAACTTGTGGAAGATAGATTATTTAATTTATTTCATTTTATTTTTTGGGGGAAATTTTATCTCTCTTCCTATTTTACCTGCAGGTCATTGAATATAGCAGTGTGAAGTGTGTGTCAAATCATTATCCTCGTAGGTATGAGTTACTAAAACATTTTATGCTGAGACATTGTCATTATGGACACAACTTCAGATATCCATGAGTGTATCTTGATTTTTTTCCCTTTATTTTGTGAAAAAATATATGTTTATTGAAACCATTCCATACAAAAAACTCAACAGTCAAAAGTCACCCTGTCAGATTTGTGCTCGCAAGGATATTTCACTGAGGAGAGATTATTTTATTAAAAAATGATTTTTTAATAAACAACTACTTGTGTTTTAAATAAGCGCAACTTTTAAACTGACATGCACAGTACTTTTAATTCCCACAAAAATAGAAAACATAAGACACATAAATAAGCCTCTGAGGTCTGTCTTAGCCAGGCACAACCATTCACTGCTGCAGATGACCTGTAGATCTATCTTCCTGTGTCCCTTAACAAAAGTGGGGCTCTTCATACCCTAACTGACTGAACTGCAGACATTAAAATGTTTTCAGGGCAGAATTGTCTGCACCTAAATGAAGCTAAAACAGAGTACGCTCTGTTTGGTGATTCTGCACACTCTGACAATCTGTTTTAAGTTGAGTGTAACTGTGAAGAATCTTGGAGTCGTCTTTGATAAAGTTTAAAATTTGACAAACAAACTGATGTAAGGGACACTGTTTACCAGTTACGCCTTTTAACAAAGGTAAAACTCTTTTTAAATCGTGCAACAAACAATAAACCATTCATGCTTTAATTAGCTCAAGAATCAACTACTGCAATGCAGCCTATGTTGGTCTCCAAGTCGTCACTCAGCCGTCTCCAGCTGGCTCAGAATGCCGCTGCAGGCTTTGTAACAAATACTCGCTGTTTCCAACTCGTTACCCCTGTTTAGTTTGCCCTTCACTGGCTCCCTGTTTCTTTTAGAAGTGATTTTAAATTGCTGCATTTGTTTTTAAAGCTCTTATAGCCTCACCCCTCCTAATCTGTCTGAAATAGAGTGTTGGAACCCCACGAGGGTCTAAATGTCCTCAATCCAGCTTTTTTTTCCCTATTGAATCTTGTATTTTAAATTAAGTTGTTGTCTTTTGTGCGAAGAAATGTTTATTTATCCATCCATCCATCCATCTTCTTCCGCTTATCCGGGGTCGGGTCGCGGGGGCAGCAGCCTAAGCAGGGAAGCCCAGACTTCCCTCTCCCTAGCCACTTCATCTAGCTCTTCCGGTGGGATCCCAAGACGTTCCCAGGCCAGCCGAGAGATGTAATCTCTCCAGCGTGTCCTGGGTCTGCCCCGGGGTCTCCTCCCGGTGGGACGTGCCCTGAACACCTCACCAGGGAGGCGTCCGGGAGGCATCCTCACCAGATGCCCGAGCCACCTCATCTGGCTCCTCTCAACGCGGAGGAGCAGCGGCTCTACTCTGAGCTCCTCCCGGATAGCCGAGCTTCTCACCCTATCTCTAAGGGAGAGCCCGGCCACCCTACGGAGGAAGCTCATTTCGGCCGCTTGTACCCGCGATCTTGTTCTTTCGGTCACTACCCAAAGCTCATGACCATAGGTGAGGGTTGGAACGAAGATCAACCGGTAAACTGAGAGCTTTGCCCTCCGGCTCAGCTCCCTCTTCACCACGACAGACCTGTGCAGAGTCCGCATTACTGCGGACGCCGCACCGATCCGCCTGCCGATGTCTCGCTCCATCCTTCCCTCACTCGTGAACAAGACCCCGAATGTTTATTTATCCTCTAAGTAAATAATTTCAGTAAGAGACCAAGTGAGGCTAACACGATTTTGAGTCCAAAAGAGGGCACTTCAAGTCTAAAGGCTCTAATTTCGTGGCGCAGCGCAGGGGGCGCAAGCCTGGCGCACCCTGCGCAGTGTTAATTTTTTGTGCTGCCAATTTGCCAATTTGAAAGACCATTTGCACAGAGATGGGTGTGACGGCGCACCAGGGGGAGTTGACAGCGCACCAGGGGGAGGTGTCAGCAGATTCATGTGTGCGCAGTGACAATTTCGTGCCAAAAACAGTGCAGAAAGTGCGCTGAAAGCTCGCCAGCTCCAACTTGGTTTATTCTCGGTGCAAAGCGGAGCGCACCCTCTGCAGCTGTAATTCGATGACAGGCGCACATGTGTGCACATTTAATTCAAAGAAAATAGGGAGAGAAAAGACAAAGAAAAAAAGAGACAGGGCATTTAAAGGCGAGGAGAGGCACTCATTTGATTGGTGAAAACAGCACTCGGCTGTGTTAAACCCACTCACGGCTTTTCTCCTCCCTCTCTGCCATTTGCGTGGAGGGAGGCGTGGATGCGCTCCTCTGCTCTCCTCAGAGCCTTGAGTGCACCTCTCTTGGCACTGCAGGAAACTTGCAAAGTGTGCTGGTCACACCCTGTCTGTGCAGCAAGGGCGCTTGCGCCTGTTCTACGAATTTAGAGCCCCTTGTGTTTTGTAAAAATCTCCACAAATTGTTGATCGATTGATTAATTTTACAAAGTGTAACATTCTGGGATATCAATTACAGAAAGGAAATGCTATTTTGTTGTGTTTTACTTGAAAATTAATTGGCTCAAGTTTGCCTGAAGACAAATAAGAAGATGCTGATTTTTTTATAAAAAGTAAGGTGTGTTCATGTAAGACACAAAACAGAATTCAGAATGATTTGTTTTTGTTAAATATGAGGATTATTTTTGAAAACCTAGGCCCTGGTTTTCCCCTTGTATCAGACTTAAAAGTAGAAATAAGATATTTACACTGACAAGAATGTCAAATTATGCCCAAAGTTTAGTACTGGAAAATCCCCACCATGATTTACTGTTGTCAAGTTTTCATCACTGTTCAGTTAACCCTTTAAACCCCAGCCTCTCAATCAACTTTTCCACATTATTCTGGTGTTATTCTGAGTTTTTGTTGACATGGCTGTCCATCAACAAACCCTTTATTGTGTGGTGGGTAAAGCTCTTCCATTAAAGAGCTTTTTCTTGGTAAACTTTGGAGCCACCGCAGAGGATGTGCAGAGAAGTTAACTGCTTTGTTTGGAGGAGAAAATGGATTTACCCACAGTGGGCTAATTGTTGAGCTTGATGCATTTAGAGGTAGGAAAAAAGCTTTTGTTCTAGGTGTGGCCTGCCCTCTTCATCTACAAGTCAGTTATATCCAGAGTCAGAATCTTCCACAGAGCCTGAGGGACAGGGATCCTTGGTGACTGTGGACGTTCCACCTGGAGCCAGGATGTTAGCAGGGTTCCTCTTTCTGCTCCTCCTCACAGGTGAGCTGCTCTCTCCCCTTTGATGCATGCTGCTGTGGAAATCTACTCTTTGATTCAGACTATTCATTAACATTAATGTAAAGTGGATTTTAATGAGGCAAACTGTCGGAGTACGCTGTGATTTTGTTTTTCAGTAGGATGCTAGCAGCTGTAGAGTCATTTAAAGCCCAACTTCAGAATGCAGCTGTTTGTACGACTCATTTAAAGTCACGGTGCATGTCTTGAGAGGTCTACTTTTTCCAATTTGAGTTTCTGTCTTCAAAGCGTTTTCTGTTGTAAAAGACTTCTGTGACAGTTTTGGGTTAAAAATGGATTTGAGGATATCCCTCTGGGCTGAACATTAAACATTGTGTGAATGAGGAAGATTTGTCTTAACATCTAATCTCCGTCAAGTCCTTTGTGGAAAACAGTAAAAGCCAGTAAATAATGACAGAATAAAAACCTGTTAACTCTTCTGTGTCAGGGGGAAGCAGCTACCGTCACACAGAGCCTGACGACCAGAACTCAGGGGAGGGTAAGTACCTTTGTTTGTTTCAGAGAAATAACCAATCACAAATGAATATGATTATTCTATATATTTTACCAAACCACATGAATTATATTATGGATGTGGAATCTGACCTAAGCAGTTAGAAAACTGGGTACTGATCCTCTATTATATTGATTTGATGATGGTTGTGTTCAGTATTTTGTGCTTTAAACTCACAACAAACACTTTTTAATCCCAGCTTTTTGACTTGTTTCTGAACGATCTTCAGTGCCTGTTTTCAGCTCGTCTTCTTTCTCTTTTTAAACTCTGTTGATGTGAAGTTTCATGTGGAGAAGCCGGGGCATTGACAAGTGATGAGGTTAAATATAATATTATCCATCAAACTACTTTAATATCAAACTTTCCTGTGCAGGCATGGGGCCTGCACTACGAAGGTGGATTAGCTCTTAGAGAGTTAACTTTCAGGATAAGTTTCGGGTTTTCCGCACTACGAATGTGGATCTCTTTTTATCCAGACACGTTGCCCCGGTAACTGATGCTGAACGCCAAACCTGGTCCGGAGCAGGTTAAGTTCCAGGATAAGAGCTTACGGGGTGTGACAGACCGCCTGCTGACCAATCGGTTCTCTATAAAAAGACCGCTCAGTCACCAATTTGCTCAGCCGGAGTGAAGTTCACTGGGGGACCACGCCCTGTCTTTTTGGCCCAACATTTTTTCTTATGGGCTGTGAACAAACAATATCTCACTGATCATCATAACTGAGACATTGTCAGGGAAAAGTAGAAATGTGTGCAAATGGAATCTTTCATGAAATGAAATGAAAAATACTTTATTTAAACCAAAGAGAAATTCAGGAAATTCATACTGACCACTTTGAAGGACATTTTTATATTTTTATTTTTTATTTGCTCCCGCGTCATTTTTTTCCCCACTGCTATTGCATCTGCAATACAAACTGCCTAAAATCAGCATTTTCCTTGCGATTTGTCGGAAAGTGGACTCTTTGTAATTATGAGGTTGGATATGATGCTGATCACACACACACACTGACTGACAACATGAATGAATAAGGATCTGACTGTCCGTGTCGTCACATGATGAGATAGGTCTATGAATATCAGCATTTTGGAAATTTACGCATTCACAGAGTCGGCGATTTTTTTTGCAGCAATCCCTCCAGCCTGGATAACACTGCGGTGCTCCTCATTTTTTTGCAGGATTATTTGCTACTCCTCCGCTGTAACGTAGGCTGCTCTCTTCTCCATTGTGGAAAATGCTCTGGGGCCGCTAACCACTCCCATTTTAAGTGTGTGCGCACAGATCCCAGCCAGATTCACTTATCGAGTTGATAACAAGCTTCGTAGTACAGCAGATCTGGATGACGGGGATCCGGTGAAGTTCAGCGAGTTGTCGCAGAGTTATCCTGGATGACTTAATCCAGCTTCGTAGTGCAGGCCCCTGGTCACAAGCAGAGCTGACACAGACAGACAGACGGACAAACAGATAGACAGACGTGGTCAAGGTACAAACAGTAGAGCTGCTCCTGACACCCCTCTAAAACTCGACGCTGCTTTCCAAATTATCATCCCAAAATACAGTCTCTATAAAGCCTGGCTCACGCTACAGGATTCTCGCCTGATTTAACCCAGATTCGGTCCTCCCGACAATCGGGGAAGAAATCTGGTCGGGGACTAAAATCGGGCCCGACGTTCGGGCAAGATTATCTTTTAGTGTGAGCGGTTGACAGATGAATCTTTTTAGATCGTCTCACAGACTCGTCGGAGCCGCCCCGATAATTTTCAAACATGTGTGATATTTATCTGGATGATTACAACATTCATTCTCACTGAGGATGACAACAGACAATTAGAAAGAGCCCCAGAGACCGGACGACAGACAGTACACGCAGGCTGAAAGTGAAACTGAAAGGCTCTGGGTCAGCTGACTGCGCGCTCCACTGGCCCACTCGAGCCAGTTCAATAATGCCTTATAAAATAACACATAACCACGCCATTTTCAGTAGCAAACTGTTGTTTTATCAGTGATGGGTGTGAGATCATGCCATTATTGGCTGATACAGCAACTGTTTCACCTCTGTCCCTCTGCGTGTACGTAATGGATGAAAGGCACCGCTGCAGACAGCTCTGCTCTCTCTCCTCCTGTCCCACCAGTGGTCTAAAAAACTCAGATCAAACAACTGAGCACATGTGGTGCATCACTCTCTCTGGTCAAATTATTCATCTTTTCTTTTAAAGTTTGCAGTTTGTGGGACCATGGTATAAGCGGATTAATCAACTCAGAAGCGTGCATTAGACTGTTCTAAGGCACTCCGCGTTGTAACACCACTCCGTTGCGCGTTGTGGTGTTCCCACTCCACGTCGTGCCTGAGAACGTTCTAATGCACGCTTCCGAGTTGTTTAATCCTTACGTGTTAATCTGTACACATTATAAATTTTTGGATCATTCTCAATATATTTAGCCCGTTTGTGACAGAATGGAGGAAGTTGGACACAATTGCGGACCAAAATGGAAGGGGGCTCTGAGAGTTAACCTAAACGGGTAAACACTAAGATCACAAGTGATCAACAGGGTGAAGGAAAAACTGAGCTGATAAAACAGGCTAAGACAACAAAAACATAGGTCAGAATGGTGAGGCATGAAACCACCACTGCCCAGCAGCTGAACAAAACCTAAGTGAGCTGTTCAAATACAACTTTGCATTTTAGTGATATTTTTGACAACTGATTAAACATGGGCAGCTTGCCAAACGTGAACAGTGAGGTGTTGAAATAAATCCTGAGTTTTTAAAAAAAACAAAGATATGAGCTAGGAGAAAACAGGCTAATGTGTCCTAAAATTTCCCACATAAGCCAAACCCACCTTGTTTGTGGAAAACCTAGGTGATGTAGCAACATGTTTTTTTTCTTAAATAAGTTTAGGCATTACTGGTGTTTATCGATGACTTATATTCCTTTTAATTCATTTGATTCCTGTAATCTCATATGATAAGAACTTAAATTTTACATATTATTACTGTACCAGAAGGTGGGGCCATGATTGGTGCCATGGATGTGGTAAGCAGAGGGACAGTAAGGAGAGAGCTGTGATAACACATTAGAAGTAATGTAGTTTGGAGCTGCCATTTTTAAGGTGAAATGCTGCCATCAGGTGGTGGAAGAATAGCGACGCTGCTTTCCAAATTATCATCCCAAAATACATCATCGCCCTCTAGTGCAGGGGTTCTCAAACTTATTTTAGATAATGGACCCCTTTAAGATTAGACATTTCGCAAAGGACCCTCTAATTATCAAAACAATAGTTACAGACAGACAGACAGACAGACAGACAGACAGACAGACATGATCAAGGAAAAACAGTAAAAATGCCCCTGACACCCCTCTAACACTCGATGCTGCATCTCAAAGGGCTTTCCCTCAGATTCAACACTTAAACATGGACATAAAGACAGAATAAAAACCTGTGAACTCTTTATTTGTCAGGAGGAAGCAGTGACAGTTCCTACATTCCTGTAGCTCCACTCCCAAACAGTAAGTACATTTTTATTTGTTTGTAAAAGTGAAGCATGATTAGAGGTTATTATTAAAGGTCTACTCTATAAACTGTTGACTATGTTATTGATTTGTGTTAATCTGTACACATTATACGTTTTTGGATAATTCTCATTACATTTAGCCCGTTTGTGACAGAATGGAGGACGTTGGACACAATTGCGGACCAAAATGGCAGGGGTCTATGAGAGTTAACCTAAACGGGTAAACACTAAGATCACAAGTGATCAACAGGGTGGAGGAAAAACTGAGCTGATAAAACAGGCTAAGACAACAAAAACATAGGTCAGAATGGTGAGGCATGAAACCACCACTGCCCAGCAGCTGAACAAAACCTAAGTGAGCTGTTCAAATACAACTTTGCATTTTAGTGATATTTTTGACAACTGATTAAACATGGGCAGCTTGCCAAACGTGAACAGTGAGGTGTTGAAATAAATCCTGAGTTTTTAAAAAAACAAAGATATGAGCTAGGAGAAAACAGGCCAATGTGTCCTAAAATTTCCCACATGAGCCAAACCCACCTTGTTTGTCGAAAACCTAGGTGATGTAGTAACATGTTTTTTTTCTTAAATAAGTTTAAGCATTACTGGTATTTTTCAATGACTTTTATTCCTTTAAAGTCATTTAATTCCTGTAATCTCATACAATCAGAACTTAAATTTTACATATTATTACTGTACCAGAAGGTGGGGCCATGATTGGTGCTATGGTTGTGGTAAGCAGAGGGACAGTAAGGTGAGAGCTGTGATAACACATTAAACGTAAGGTAGTTTGGAGCTGCCATTTTTAAGGTGAAATGTTGCCATCAGGTGGTGGAAGAATAGCGACGCTGCTTTCCAAATTATCATCCCAAAATACATCATCGCCCTCTAGTGCAGGGGTTCTCAAACTTATTTTAGATAATGGAACCCTTTTAGATTAGACATTTTGCCAAGGACCCTCTAATTATCAAAACAATAGTTACAGACAGACAGACAGACAGACAGACAGACATGATCAAAGAAAAACAGTAAAAATGCCCCTGACACCCCTCTAACACTCGATGCTGCATCTCAAAGGGCTTTCCCTCAGATTCAACACTTAAACATGGACATAAAGACAGAATAAAAACCTGTGAACTCTTTATTTGTCAGGAGGAAGCAGTGACAGTTCCTACATTCCTGTAGCTCCACTCCCAAACAGTAAGTACATTTTTATTTGTTTGTAAAAGTAAAGCATGATTAGAGGTTATTATTAAAGGTCTACTCTATAAACTGTTGACTATGTTATTGATTTGTGTTAATCTGTACACATTATACGTTTTTGGATAATTCTCATTACATTTAGCCCGTTTGTGACAGAATGGAGGACGTTGGACACAATTGCGGACCAAAATGGCAGGGGTCTATGAGAGTTAACCTAAACGGGTAAACACTAAGATCACAAGTGATCAACAGGGTGGAGGAAAAACTGAGCTGATAAAACAGGCTAAGACAACAAAAACATAGGTCAGAATGGTGAGGCATGAAACCACCACTGCCCAGCAGCTGAACAAAAGCTAAGATAGCTGTTCAAATACAATTTTGCATTTTAGTGATATTTTTGACAACTGATTAAACATGGGCAGCTTGCCAAACGTGAACAGTGAGGTGTTGAAATAAATCCTGAGTTTTTAAAAAAACAAAGATATGAGCTAGGAGAAAACAGGCTAATGTGTCCTAAAATTTCCCACATGAGCCAAACCCACCTTGTTTGTCGAAAACCTAGGTGATGTAGTAACATGTTTTTTTTCTTAAATAAGTTTAAGCATTACTGGTATTTTTCAATGACTTTTATTCCTTTAAAGTCATTTAATTCCTGTAATCTCATACAATCAGAACTTAAATTTTACATATTATTACTGTACCAGAAGGTGGGGCCATGATTGGTGCTATGGTTGTGGTAAGCAGAGGGACAGTAAGGTGAGAGCTGTGATAACACATTAAATGTAAGGTAGTTTGGAGCTGCCATTTTTAAGGTGAAATGTTGCCATCAGGTGGTGGAAGAATAGCGACGCTGCTTTCCAAATTATCATCCCAAAATACATCATCGCCCTCTAGTGCAGGGGTTCTCAAACTTATTTTAGATAATGGAACCCTTTTAGATTAGACATTTTGCCAAGGACCCTCTAATTATCAAAACAATAGTTACAGACAGACAGACAGACAGACAGACAGACATGATCAAAGAAAAACAGTAAAAATGCCCCTGACACCCCTCTAACACTCGATGCTGCATCTCAAAGGGCTTTCCCTCAGATTCAACACTTAAACATGGACATAAAGACAGAATAAAAACCTGTGAACTCTTTATTTGTCAGGAGGAAGCAGTGACAGTTCCTACATTCCTGTAGCTCCACTCCCAAACAGTAAGTACATTTTTATTTGTTTGTAAAAGTAAAGCATGATTGGAGGTTATTATTAAAGGTCTACTCTATAAACTGTTGACTTTGTTATTGATTTGTGTTAATCTGTACACATTATAAGTTCTTGGATAATTCTCATTACATTTAGCCCGTTTGTGACAGAATGGGGGAAGTTGGACACAATTGCGGACCAAAATGGCAGGGGACTATGAAAGTTAACCTAAACGGGTAAACACTAAGATCACAAGTGATCAACAGGGTGGAGGAAAAACTGAGCTGATAAAACAGGCTAAGAGAACAAAAACATAGGTCAGAACGGTGAGGCACGAAACCACCACTGCCCAGCAGCTGAACAAAAGCTAAGTGAGCTGTTCAAAAACAAACTGCATTTTAGTGATATTTTTGACAACTGATTAAACATGGGCAGCTTGCCAAACGTGAACAGTGATGTGTTAAAATAAATCCTGAGTTTTTAAAAAAACAAAGATATGAGCTAGGAGAAAACAGGCTAATGTGTCCTAAAATTTCCCACATGAGCCAAACCCACCTTGTTTGTGGAAAACCTAGGTGATGTAGCAACATGTTTTTTTTCTTTCAATAAGTTCTTGCATTACTGGTATTTATTGATGACTTATCTTCCTTTAAAGTCATTCAATTCCTGTAATCTCATATAATAAGAACTTAAATTTTACATATTATTACTGTACCAGAAGGTGGCGCCATGATTGGTGCCATGGTTGTGTTAAGCAGAGGGACAGTAAGGTGAGAGCTGTGATAACACATTAAATGTAAGGTAGATTGGAGCTGCCATTTTTAAGGTAAAATGTTGCCATCAGGTGGTGGAAGAATAGCGACGCTGCTTTCCAAATTATCATCCCAAAATACATCATCGCCCTCTAGTGCAGGGGTTCTCAAACTTATTTTAGATAATGGACCCCTTTTAGATTAGACATTTTGCCAAGGACCCTCTAATTATCAAAACAATGGTTACAGACAGACAGACAGACAGACAGACAGACATGATCAAGGAAAAACAGTAAAAATGCCCCTGACACCCCTCTAACACTCGATGCTGCATCTCAAAGGGCTTTCCCTCAGATTCAACACTTAAACATGGACATAAAGACAGAATAAAAACCTGTGAACTCTTTATTTGTCAGGAGGAAGCAGTGACAGTTCCTACATTCCTGTAGCTCCACTCCCAAACAGTAAGTACATTTTTATTTGTTTGTAAAAGTAAAGCATGATTGGAGGTTATTATTAAAGGTCTAGTCTATAAACTGTTGACTTTGTTATTGATTTGTGTTAATCTGTACACATTATAAGTTTTTGGATCATTCTCATTACATTTAGCCCGTTTGTGACAGAATGGGGGAAGTTGGACACAATTGCCGACCAAAATGGCAGGGGGCTCTGAGAGTTAACCTAAACGGGTAAACACTAAGATCACAAGTGATCAACAGGGTGGAAGAAAAACTGAGCTGATAAAACAGGCTAAGACAACAAAAACATAGGTCAGAACAGTGAGGTGGGGCTGCACGGTGGTGCAACGGTTAGCGCTGCAGCCTCACAGCAAGAAGGTCACCGGTTCAATTCCCCACCTCGGCCGGTGGGCCTTTCTGTGTGGAGTTTGCATGTTCTCCCCGTGCATGCATGGGTTCTCTCCGGGTACTCCGGCTTCCTCCCACAGTCCAAAAACATGCTTACCAGGTTAATTGGTCACACCAAATTGTCCCTAGGTGTGAGTGTGTGCGTGCATGGTTGTCTGTCTATGTGTCAGCCCTGCGATTGACTGGCGACCAGTCCAGGGTGTACCCTGCCTCTCGCCCAATGATTGTTGGGATAGGCTCCAGCCACCTGCGACCCTAAACAGGATAAGCGGTATAGTAAATGGATGGATGGAGAACAGTGAGGCACGAAACCACCACTGCCCAGCAGCTAAACAAAAACTAAGTGAGCTGTTCAAAAACAACTTTGCATTTTAGTGATATTTTTGACAACTGATTAAACATGGGCAGCTTGCCAAACGTGAACAGTGATGTGTTAAAATAAATCCTGAGTTTTTCAAAAACATAAATATGAGCTAGGACAAAACAGGCTAATGTGTCCTAATATTTCCAACATGAGCCAAACCCACCTTGTTTGTCGAAAACCTAGGTGATGTAGTAACATGTTTTTTTTCTTAAATAAGTTTAAGCATTACTGGTATTTTTCAATGACTTTTATTCCTTTAAAGTCATTTAATTCCTGTAATCTCATACAATCAGAACTTAAATTTTACATATTATTACTGTACCAGAAGGTGGGGCCATGATTGGTGCCATGGTTGTGTTAAGCAGAGGGACAGTAAGGAGAGAGCTGTGATAACACATTAAATGTAAGGTAGATTGGAGCTGCCATTTTTAAGGTGAAATGTTGCCATCAGGTGGTGGAAGAATAGCGACGCTGCTTTCCAAATTATCATCCCAAAATACATCATCGCCCTCTAGTGCAGGGGTTCTCAAACTTTTTTGAGATAATGGACCCCTTTTAGATTAGACATTTCGCCAAGGACCCTCTAATTATCAAAACAATAGTTACAGACAGACAGACAGACAGACAGACAGACAGACAGACAGACAGACAGACATGATCAAGGAAAAACAGTAAAAATGCCCCTAACACCCCTCTTACACTCGATGCTGCATCTCAAAGGGCTTTCCCTCAGATTCAACACAAAAACATGGACATAAAGACAGAATAAAAACCTGTGAACTCTTTATTTGTCAGGAGGAAGCAGTGACAGTTCCTACATTCCTGTAGCTCCACTCCCAAACAGTAAGTACATTTTTATTTGTTTGTAAAAGTAAAGCATGATTGGAGGTTATTATTAAAGGTCTACTCTATAAACTGTTGACTTTGTTATTGATTTGTGTTAATCTGTACACATTATAAGTTTTTGGATCATTCTCATTACATTTAGCCCGTTTGTGACAGAAAGGGGGAAGTTGGACACAAATGTGGACCAAAATGGCAGGGGACTATGAAAGTTAACTTAAACAGGGAAACACTAAGATCACAAGTGATCAACAGGGTGGAGGAAAAACTGAGCTGATAAAGCAGGCTAATGCCAGGTGGACACTGTGCGATTTTGAGGGGATTTCACCACAATTTTGCTGCTGCAGACCACGCTGCGTCATCGTGGAAACATCGTAGTGTCGGGATGTCCAGTCGGGAGGTTGTAAGCTCTACAGTGTGAGAAAACCCAATAGGAAGGATTAATTGCTGCTACGCTCTAATGATAATGCCGCGACCTCCCGATCAAACTTCTGGCATGTCAGAAATTTTCGCTGTAGCTTGTAGTGTGAGTGGTGTTACGTCATGATTCTATCATTCATTCATTAGTAACTATGTTCATCATAACATTATCGGCTACAGATGAGGAATTTGCCGGGGTAGTATGTTGTTTAAAGCAACATTGGCTGGCTAATGCTTACGTGAAACTATCATAGCTACTGTAAAACAATATATAGTTTAACATTAACGTTACCTCAAGCTCCTGATGAAGGATGGACATCCCATACCGACCACGTCTCCTCAGCCATTCACGTACCCAAATCCTTTTCTTTCTTTTTTTTAGTTTCAGCGCACAAGACAGCGCACACAACTGCAACAACTTGCTGCCTGCTCGCCATCTTGTTGTCAGGCACGCTGTGGTTGTCATAGGAACTAGGAACCTTTGTTTTTCGTTGTTCAGACTCGAGCACGTCGAATAGTCACACGCCGACTGACGCCGACAAGTAGTCGTGGCCGACAGCAGTCGTACAGTATGAGTACACATGTAGTAGGGTCAGATAGAGTACGAGTGACAAACCTGGTCGTGCAGTGGGAGCATTTCCCCGACAGTCAGATTTCTAAAATCGCACAGTGTCTGCCGGCATAAGACAACAAAAACACTGGTCAGAAAGGTGAGGCACAAAACCACCACTGCCCAGCAGCTGAACAAAAACTAAGTGAGAGACCCTCCTGATGAAAAAAAAAAAAACGCTCATGATGGCAAGGTAAGCCTAAGAGAAAGAGCTGAAATACAAACAGGACTCAGAGTCTACAGTTTCGAAACTGCTTGAAAAAGGCACTTCAGCACGCTAGAAAATACAGAAGCTCTAGAGCAACCTCTCACTATCTTTGAGGGTGAGACAATAGCTGTGTCCATATTCAAGGGCTGCAGCTGACAATGGCTGGATTTGAAGGCAGATTACATCAAAGGCTGTCCCATTTGAAAGGCTCCTCAAAAATGCCACAGACACGCTTAGCTGCAGCTTTCATCAGCCCGGCTTGGATAGGCGTCTAAATATCACCTGAGCCTCGTTAGTGGAACGAGTTGCAGCTAAGGTTAAAGTGGCCGTTTATTCAAGCTACGCCTACCGGCGACAGCTCAGACTTTTTTAGCCAGCTTCGTGGAATAGCCCCCAGGTCACAAGCAGAGCTGACACAGACAGACAGACAGACATGATGTTCAACATAAAAGCAGTGAAAGCAGGGCCCTGTTCTACGAAGCAGGATTACTGCCTAGCGAGGTAGCTTTGAGGATAGGTTCAGGATTCCCTGTTCTACGACACAGGATCACTCCTCAGCGAGGCGAGTCTCCATGGCAACATGTGCTGAACGGCTAACCTGCTCCGGGGCAGGTTAGGTTCCAGATTGAGCTCACGGACTATAAAAACCCCGCCCACTGACCAATGAGCCCTCATGAAAAAATGGCTTGTCCGTTCTTAGAGGATCCCGTGGACATCGGAGCCCGACCCACTCTCTTTTTCGGATGACCACCTTTATGAAAGTTACCGGTTTTCCAGGGAGGGGTTGGTAGTAGGCTACATGACACTTTCTACAGGTAGTCAAAGGGAATGAAGAACTCTCAATGCCGTAATAAGATCTTCAATGCCAACACTTCTGTTCCATGACAATATTTTATCGCCTGTATTAAAATTGTGAGAGGAATTCATGTTGGGCTCGTGTGGGCTACTTGTCTCACAAAAAAAAATGTTAACACGATAGGAATGAACAAATAAATAAATTCATCCAAGAAGTGTGTTGCATGTTACAGTAAAAGTGCAATTTCAGTATGATAATGGCACAATAGATTTTTGTTTTAGCACTACACCACTACTCTTACACATTTAGGCTGTCAGCAATTTTCTGCCTCCTTCCGTGCTTTAACAGCGGCGACAGTGTTGCTTTTAACGTTAATTACATGTTTCACCTCGTCATACTTCCTCATGATCACCTCCTGCTCCTCCTGTGTGAAGTATGCGGTCCGTCTCTCTCCGGCCTGCTCTGACGCTCCAGACTGCTCCATGTTCTTGATTGGTCAGATGCAGTGGGCTCCGCCTTATATGAGTGCCCGCGCTCATTGCCTAGCTGGATCCACTTATGAGGTTGATAACCAGTGTCGTAAAACCGTGTAGCGAGACCGCCGGCTACCGCGCTCAGTTCAGCGAGGTGGCTCCAAGGCTATCTCGCTAGGCTGAACTTGCTTCGTAGAACAGGGCCCTGCTCACTCAAACATGAAAATAATGACAGAGTTAAAATACTTGAACTGTTTTTGTTTTTTTTTTGGTGTCAGGTGAAAGCAGTGACAACATCTACATGCCTTCACCACCACTGATCCCAAAAAGTGAGTATCTTTTGTTATCTCTGTTTCTATAAGTGCATGGAGGTGATTACTAAGGGTATACTCTATAAACTGCAGACTGTGTTATTGTTTTTTTTTCATCTTGTACACATAAGACGTTTTTGGGTAATCCTCATTACATCTTGCCTGTTTGACCAAACATTGGAGCTGAATCAATATACGTAGTCATTTTCTTTCAATCAATGCCTCAGGCTTGGGCTGCATGACTTGCAGGCAAATGATTTCAAGACAGGAGGATACAAAAAAAGCTATGTGCAGGCTAATGGCTGAAAGAATAATCATGGCTAAGTGCTATGACCACTTCAAGACACTAGGTGGCCGACTTCGATCAATAATTTAATTAAAGGAAAATATGGACATTATGTGACAATTACTTCTTGGTATTCATTTATGTCCAGTGATATCCAGATCCAGAGACCAATGTAATTATTTACTTATTAACTCAATAAAATGAATTCAACACAGAAAACCTGTCAAGTTACTTTTTGTTCACAGAATATTCTGCCTTGCCACCTTCTGTCCCTGATATATGGAGAATGGTCCAAGTATCTAGTACAACACCATGTAGCAAGTCGTATAGAGGCTTAAAAATGTACGTGTTTTTATTTCTTTAGAGCTATGAAGGTAGTTTGCTGACACTAGCTAGCCTGAGCTGGAAGACTTGCTTTCATGTTTGAAGTTAAGAGCTTCAGGTGAATCATATTTTAAAGTAATGTAAAGTAATGACAGAATAAAAACCTGTGAACTCTTTTTGTGTCAGGAGGAAGCAGTCACAGTGTCTTTAAAGGTTTCGGACCATCATTTACACTGAAAGGTAAGTGCCATTGTTTGTATATGTGAAGCATAATTAAAGGTTATTATTGTAGGTCTGGGGGGTATTCCACGAAGCTGGCTAAAGAAGGCTGGGCTATCGCCGGTAAGCGTGGCTTGAACAAGCTGCCACTTCAATCTTAGCTGCAAGTCGTTCCACTAACGAGGCTCAGCTGATTTTCAGAGACGCTTATTCAAGCCAGGCTGATCCAAGCTGCGGCTAAGCGCGCGTCCGCGGTAGATAAAAAGCCCCAACGTGTCGATTGTCGAAATGACCAAATCATGTCAAAACCGAGAGCGAAGATTTTTCCCTCAGCGGAGAAAAAACTCCTCATGGAGTCGTATGATGACTACAAAGTGGAAATCACATAAAAGGGTGACACGGTGGCAATTAATAAAGCCAGAGACGCTGCTGGTTCAAGAATATCATGCTTTTGTGTCGAATCAACACTGACTGTTTCTGCTGAGTTTGATGACCTTTTTTTCTTCTCACTCTGAAGCTCCTCACACTGCTGTGGCCCAGAGGAGATTGGTCTTGATTAAATTAGAGCTGTTCATATATATAGGCCTATATACTTCATGGGGTGATGTTTCATCAAACACTGACTAAAACAGCAGAAAAAGACATGTAGATGAGATGTCTTTTTCTTTTTATTAGAGATGATTCAGCTGTCAGATGAGATGTGTCAGTGATACAGTGCTTTATATTTAAATAAGGAGGAAGACACAAAGTTATCTCACCATGTGGAATCACCTTTACATTATCAACATGATCAGAACGGACCTCCGGTAAAGGAGGGTATTTCTATGGAAAATTTTGGCTGTTGTCACCTTTTATATCATAAGACAATTTGTGCCTTTATTCTGTTATATGTTGACTGTACTTTGAGGGTGACAGAAGAAAGAAAATCAGTTATTTTTAAATAGTTACCACAAGTGGGATCGAACCCACGCTGCACATAAAGCATGGATCACCGTGCGTCTGTGCCCTACTCTCTAACCTCTCAGCCACCAACTTTCCTACCATATGGACAGACAGTCTAGTATCTCACATGTCTTGACTCACGGTTATTCCAGTCTAGTGTAACTGGGGCGGTTCACCTGTCAAAGGATAGCGCAGGTGTCCTAAAGCGAGCTCAGGGAGGACGGAAACCTCCCGTGGAGCTGAAGGACAAAAGCTCGCTTGATCTTGATTTTCAGTATGAATACGGACCGTGAAAGCGGAGCCTCACGATCCTTCTGACTTTTTGGGTTTTAAGCAGGTGTCAGAAAAGTTACCAAAAGGTCTCAGCTTATGTTTCTGAACAAGAACATCAAATATTACAGGTATAGATTAATTTAATGTGACACCTGCAGTTCACAAGGCGTCTTTTAGAAGCCGGTCTGACCTTCTCTGAGACACAGCTAAGGTAAGCCTGACTTTTAGCCTGACCGGGACCAGGCTAGTCGCACTGGCTAATTTACCATGGTTACCAAGCCACGCTAGCCCTAAGCCTCGTTTGTGGAACCCAACTCTCGCTAAAGTTAGCGAGGCTAACCCAAATAAGCCAGGCTTTGAGCTAAGCCAGCTTTGTGGAATACCCCCCTGGTCTATAAACTGCAGACTATATTATTGTTTTTTTTTCCATCTGGTACACATTACAAGTTTTTGGTTAACTCTCATTACATTTAGCCCATTTGACTTAACAATGGAGCTGAATGAAGGATACACAGTCATTTTCTTTGAATCAATTCTACAAGCTAGGGCAGCACATTTATTTGTTAAGAGATTGTGATCTTGATCCTAACTGTACATGATCTTACTTCTCAACACTGACCATTCTTGAGTCTTTATTACATGGGCTGCACTGAAAACAAATGCCCCTGAAACGTTGCAATGCTGCTGCCTTCTCCTTCAGCCAATGTTAAACTGATGTTGAAGTGTATTTACAACAGGTGAGCCTGCTGCTGCTGCTGGCTGCAGTCAACAGAGGAAAGACTAAGTGCTGCTCATGTTGCTTGATTGACTGGGGTTGGGCACTGAAAACCATTTCCTGTTAGTAATAGATTAGAAATGTTTCAGTCCATTCACACCATCGGCCTTTATGCTTAATGATTCCCTTGTTGATTCTTCTCATTACACCAGAGCAGCCAGACCTACGTTCACTACTCGCCCCAGCTATCTTAGCTTAGCAGATGATAGCAGTTTCCCAAGAAAACTCTGATTCAGGATTTTCTGCTTGAAGTTTTGAGAAGAACTGAACACAAAGAAATGAGCATTACTCTCTTATGAGAGACTCCTCTTCAATAAATTTATCATTTATCCTAATGCACTAAAAACATAAAAAACATAGTGCTTGCTGCACTATGATGCTATTGATATGAGGAATTGCATTAATATGCTAGAGGTTAGCATGCATAATCATAATATTATCTTTAATCACAGAAACACATCACAATCTACTCTCTGTAAGCGGAACTCTGTTTTTGTTTTTTTGTTTTTATTTTCATTGGTGTGATAAGCATTGTGTAAAAAAGAATTGTGACAAAGAACCATGATTTCACTTATAGGCAAAAAAAAACACGATTCAGAGTTTTGCCAGAATCGTGCAGCCCTACTACAATCTGCTCTCCCTTCAATGTTTCTCTTGACCCTGGGCACCCTAATATCCACATACTCTGCCGTGAGCCTGAAAGAATTCTGTTCATGCTGCATGACTTTTCCTGGTCTGCTCCTGTCATTTGGTTCCTCAAGTCATAATCAGTCACACCAGAAACCGTAAAGTAGTTCTGGAGCAGAGTGATGGTTGTATTGATACCACAAACTTAGCCAGCACTATACATAGCATCATCCCAGGACTATTTGCTAAACAACAAGCTCAGTTCAGCTCAGTCCTGTCTAGTGAGGCTCGAGTCACACATGAGAAGTTTTCCCTCATTTTAGCAGTGCATCCATTCTGTTCCTTTATACAAGTGATGAGGCTAAATGTCATGATATTGTTAATCAAATTTCTCTGATATCAGACTCAGTCATCTCCTCCAGCTCTGCATGCAGACCATGGGCTCTAATTTCGTGGCGCAGCGCAGGGGGCGCAAGCCTGGCGCACCCTGCACAGTGTCAATTTTGTGAGGCGCACCGCCGTGCGATGCCAATTTGACAATTTGGTAGACCGTCTGCACAGAGATGGGTGTGACGGCGCGCCAGGGGGAGTTGACGGCGCACCAGGGGGAGGTGTCAGCAGATTGATGTTGGCGCACCCTCCGCAGCTGTAATTTGGTGACAGGTGTGCACATGTCAACAAAGCCTCAGAGGCAGGTTTCCAGAGTGTCAGGCACATTTTAATGCAATAAACAATCACAGCAATCGCTGTAACCGTCTGAACCAGCATATACATTTATATCTCTATTAACTGTCCCGTCACATCTGATGTCAGATTAAAGCTGTTTGTCATAATGGAAAGTTAACCTGACGGCAGCTGGAAGTTTGATGCACATATTACAATTAAACAATAAACAGCCTTAACATCTGATACTGAGTATATATCTGGCTTCTCTCATTTCATTTAATTCAAAGAAAAGAGGGAGAGAAAAGACGAAGAAAAAAAGAGGCGAAATTAATGTATGTCACTCAGGATTTACCCGTGATTTCCCATATTTCTCTGTTTTAGTCTTTATTTTTAACGTGATCTAAAAAGATGGAGTACATTATTGTAAGGAGGATGAGGTGGAGACACTGGGAGAGTATACAGTATATCACCAAAGGTTCTGCTATTTGGCGATGACAAACCAGGAGTGCAGGTGGATCAAAAGTATTCTGAATGGATAAGCCAGCTGTGTAACTGTCTCTTCATTTTTTACTCCAGATAAACACAAAGGAACAGATTAAATTTGTCCCGGGAGCTGGCCCACACGGTGACGCGCTTTGTGTCCTCCGATGTGCCCCGCTGTCCATTCTCCTGCTGCAGGGACAGCGGCTCTGACCGTCTCCGCTACCAGCTCTTTCCAGCACTGTTTCCGTGGTGCTGGGGATCAGTCAGACCAATCAGACGCTGCGCCTCAGCAGCAGCGCATTTAAAGGCAAGGAGAGGTGCTCATTTGATTGGTGAAAACAGTGCTCGGCTGTGTTAAACCCACTCACGGCTTTCCTCCTCCCTCTCTGCCATTTGCACGGAGGGAGGCGTGGACGCACTCATCTGTGCCCATCTGCACCTCTCTACACCTTGACTGCGCCTCTCTTGGCACTGCAGGAAACTTGCAAAGTGCGCCGGTCACACCCTGTCCGCGTGGCAAAGGCCTGAGCAGGGCAGATGCGCCTGCGCTTGCGCCTGATCTACGAAATTAGAGCCCCATGTCTCAAGCAGACAGACAGACATGATCAAGGTAAAATCTGCTCCTGGAACCCTTTCAAACCGGATGCTGCATCTCATCAGGCTATCTCTGAATGAATTAATGAATTCTTTCTTGATCTGTGTAACATGCATGATGACAGTGTGCAGCACATGGATATGATGAACCTTTAATTACTGAACACGTACACATGGAATTAATGAGAGAATAAAAAACCCTAAACTCTTTTTGTGTCAGGAGGACACTTCGACAGACTCGACTTTTCTATACCATCTTCAGGCATGAACAGTAAGTACATTATATTAGTGTAGCATGATTGAAGGTAATTATTAAAGGTCTGCTCTATACACTGCAGACCATGTTATTGTTTTTTTTTTCATCTTGTATACATTATATGTTTTTGGTTAATTCTCATTACATTTAGCCTGTTTGACCAAACATTCCCTTCCCATTCCCTTGATTCTTTCCCTTACACCCCTTCCCCAGGCATCTTAGCAGATGGATAACATGCATGATGACAGTTAGCAGCACATGGATCTGATAAACTTTCAGTGACTGAACACATAAATATGGAAATAATGGCAGAATAAAACCTGTGAACTTTTTTTTTTTATGTCAGGTGATGGATTCGACGGTTTCTTTAATCGTTTAAAAGATGAGCCCCTTGAGGAAGGTAAATATCTTTTTTGAAGTGCAGCATGATTGAAGGTTATTATTAAAAGCTTATTCTATAAACTGCAGACTGTGTTACTGTTTTTTGCCATCTTGTACACCTCATACAGTGGGGAAAATAAGTATTGAACACGTCAACTTTTTTCTCATCACATTTGTTTCCAAAGATGCAATTCAAACAAAATTTCTACCAGACATTGATATTAACTCAATAATCCACACATGAAAAGAAATCACAACGTTCAGGTCCATAAATAATGATTATGTGGAATTAAGTACGATAACACAGGAAAAAAGTATTGAACATGCTAACTGAGACTCATCTAATACTTAGTGGAGAAGCCTTTGTTTGCAATGACAGCTTCCAGAAGCTTCTTGTATGTTTTAACTCATCGCCCACACTGCTCAGGTGTGATTTTGGCCCATTCCTCTGCACAGATTGTCTTTAAATCTAGAATATTCTTTGGTGCCTTCTGGTGAACCCTTTTCTTAAGTTCTTTCCACAAATGTTCAATTGGATTTAAGTCAGGTGATTGACTAGGCCATTCTAACAGATTGATTTTCTTTTTTCAAACCATTTGAGAGTCAACTTTGCCGTGTGCTTTGGATGGTTGTCCTGCTAGAAGGTCCAGCCACGTCTCATCTTCATCATCCTGGTGGATGGCAGCAGATTCATATAAAGAATTTCCCCATACATGGCTCAATTCATTGCACCGTCAACTATATGAAGTTTGCCAATACTATGAGATGAGAAACAACCCCATGCCATGATGCTTCCACCTCCAAACTTCACTGTTGGTGTAGTGTTTTTTGAGTGATGTGCAGTGCCATTTCTCCTCCAAACATGGTATGTAGTATGACAGCCGAAAAGTTCAATTTTGGTCTCATCTGACCAGACAACATTCTCCCAGTATTCTACAGGCTTGTCAAGATGCTGTTTAGCAAACTTTAAACCAGCTTCAACATGTTTATTCTTGAGGAATGGAGTCTTGTGGGCTAAGCGTCCACAGAGGCCATGGTGGTGGAGTGCATTGCCTATTGTTTTCTCTGTAACAATTGTACCTGCTGCCTCAGGGTGGTCCTTGGCTCGTTGAGTACTGCTCTGACTATCTTTCTGACTCCCTGGTCAGAAATCTTGCAAGGAGCTCCTGTGCGTGGCCTGTTGATGGTAAGGTGGTGCTTCTTCCACTTGTGAATAATGGCCCCAACGGTGCTGACTGGAATATTCAGGTGCTTTGATATAAGTCTGCAACCAGTACCATTCTGATGCTGAGCAACAATCAGGTTGTGAATGTCTTCAGAGAGCTCTTTGCCTTTACCCATCATGAGGTGTGTCGTATTTAACTGCTTGGTGAAAAAACGACCTTTCTTATAGGACCATCAATTTGCTCTAAGCCCAGCTGATGTTGGTTTGCACTAATTGTAAGTTCAAGTAATAATTACTGACGGATTTCAGGTGGTATGGTGCATTTCCTTGCCAAAGTATACAGCCTTTCCATGGTGTGTTCAATACTTTTTTCCTGTGTTATCATACTTAATTCCTTATAATCATTATTTATGGACTTGAATGTCATGCTTTCTTTTCATGTGTGGATTATTTGAGTTAATAGAAATTTTGTTTGAATTGCAGCTTTGGAAATAAATGTGATGAGAAAAAAGTTGCGTTCCATCCGTATTTTCCCCACTGTAAGTTTTTGGTTAATTCTCAGCACTTAGCTAGCTCAGCACGTAGCATCACCCCAGGACTATTTATTTGCTAAACAACTCGCTCAGCTCAGCTCAGCTCAGTCCTGTCCAGCAGGGCTGGAGTCAATCATGAGAAATTTTCCTTCTTTTAAGCAGAGCATGGAAATTTACCCGGCTGGTCTTATTCCTTTAGACAAATCATGGTTTCATTTATTTTCATACAGGGATATCAAATTAAATTATATTGTTTGTATCAAACTCAGGGGTCTCCTCCTGCTCTGCATGCAGACTTTGTAACAGAGGAGCTGAACACAGATAGGCTTGTTTCTCTTGCCTGTATTGATCTGAAGCACAGATGGGTGTTTTTATAATGTTCAGGGTAAAACCAGAAACATGAAGTGACTCATCATTAGTCTACTGTCAGATTGAATGACTGCTCCCTTTACAAAGGAAATTACTGTCCTCATAAAAATCTTTTGCCTTTTCAGTGGTTGATGTCCCCTCTCGGTGTACTTACCCTGACATGATAAACCACTTAAATTTAACGGACCACGTAAAGTTTAGCATGGCCCGGCCTACCAAGAGTGCCTTCAGACCCACAAACATAACACTGAATATATTTCTCTACAGCATTCTGGATGTGGTAAGTTTTTTTTAACCTTTACTTGCTGTTTGTTATGTCTTCTGTTAAAGCTATATCACTGCTTTATGGATTTTTGTCTGTGGAAGAAGATCTCAAACTCATGCTGTATTTAGTTTGACCATTGACTAATGAGCAAGTCCAGATTCAAGTGCTCACAGAACCCCCATGTATCCTTAATAAAAACACTCTGTGGGTGTTAATAATAAAAAAAAGATAAATGATTGTCATTTTAGAATGTTTGTGGTAACTTTTTTAAAGTTATCCACTAATTTCAACACAGCGGTCAGTCTTTCTGATATTGCTCTGTTTTCCTTTACTGTAACATAAATTACCTGTGCAATATTTGAAAAGATGTTCAGACCCTGGACTATTCCACTAGTCATGTCCGTTAATTAATGGAGTGATCTCCACTATAGAATCATGTCTTGTCATGGTTTTTTTTTTTTTTTTTTTTTTTTAATTTTGAGATCTCCACTCTCGTCTTGGTTTTAGTGTGTAGTACCTGTTGTTCAGAGTTTTCTTCTGATTCTCTGAATCTCTTCATGATATCATGCTCTGTAGATTATGTAACCCTCCCTGTAGTATCTTTTTTATTCTCAGTCATGTGGCTAACCTGTTGATTATCAACATTTTGGGCTCTAATTTCCTAGACCAGGCGCAAGCACAGGCATATCTGCCCTGTGCCGGCATTGGCCGCTCGGACAGGGCGTGACCGGCGCACTTTGCAAGTTTCCTACAGTGCCAAGAGAGGCGCAGTCATGGCGCAGAGGAGCGCAGAGCTGCGTGTCCACGCACCTACATTTATTTTGTCTCTTTTTTCTTTGTCTTTTCTCTCCCTCTTTTCTTTAAATTAAATGAAATGAGAGAACCAGATATATACTCAGTATCAGATGTTAAGGCTGTTTATTGTTTAATTGTAAGATGTGCATCAAACTTCCAGCTGCCGTCAGGTTAACTTTCCATTATGACAAACGGCTTTAATCTGACATCAGATGTGACGGGACAGTTAATATAGATATAAATGTATATGCTGGTTCAGACAGTTACATTAAACAGTGATTGCTGTGATTGTTTATTGCATTAAAATGTGCCTAACACTCTGGAAACCTACCTCTGAGGCTTTGTTGACATGTGCCCACATGTGTGACTGTCACCAAATTACAGCTGCGGAGAGTGCGCTCCGCTTTACGCCCAGAATAGACCAGGTTGGAGCTGGCGAGCTTTCAGTGCACTTTCTGCACTGTTTCTGGCACAAAATTGTCACTGCGCCAACATCAATCTGCCGACACCTCCCCCTGGTGCGCTGTCAACTCCCCCTGGTGTGCTGTCACACCCATCTCTGCGTAGACAGTCTACCAAATTGTCAAATTGGCAGCGCACGAAAATTAACACTGTGCGGGGTGCACCAGGTTTGTGCCCCCTGCGCTGGGCCACAAAATTAGAGCCCATTATGTTTCTCCAGCTGTGTTTGCTGATATGACAGCATTTCTTAAGAGTTTTGTTTCTGCTGATGTATTTTGAAGATATGTTCAATGCATTGATAATAATTAAATGTAGGTTTATCTGACTGTTTGTGCTTGATCATGAATTTTTCTTCCCTTATAGAAAGAAAAGGAACAGGAGTTAGTTGCTTACTTTTGGATACGGATGGTGAGTTCTCTCTGTAGGCTTTTGTTTGACTCAAAGGTCCCATATTATGCGAAAATCACTTTAATAAGTCTTTTAGAGAAATTTATGGGTGTTTGGCTTTCCTTCCAGCCCATATTTAATGATAAAACCTGTACTTAGTAGTGCTTGTGAATGTAAAATCCTGACCTAAAATGAGCTGTTTGGATTTTGGGGATTTGCCGATGTCAGCAATTCCCATTTTTGACTAATCAGGAGCAGGTCTGACCTGATTGGTCCACAGGAGCAGATACCCCTGAACCCCCTCCCGCCCACTCCCCTCCCCAGAGCGATCACTGCTTTGTTTTTGGCTGTAAACAGCCACATAGTTCCATGCACAAGCTTCCCCTCAGGGAGGAAGACAAGACCAAGTTGCTAGAGTTCATTTATGAGAGAAATGTGCCAGCTACACTCAGTAAAACTGTGCATGTGTGTGCTAGTCACTTCACGGCCGAATACTTTTCCAACTTTGGACAGTCCAACAGAGGGCTAGAGAATAGACTGGTCCTGAATCCAGGCACATTACTAACCATCCTCTAACAAACCTCGGACCCTGGAAATGTGAGTATTTTAAATGCTGTTTGCTGTGGAGCAGATGTAAGAGCTTTTCCTCAGTGTCCCCCTGTCTCTGTGTTAGCTTCAGGATGCTAACTTTAGTTACCGTTACTCTATTGTTTTAGCCTTTAATGTTACAATAAACAAGCTTCGCTGTTTTCTAAACATTGTGCACTCTGAGCTTGTGGCGCCGCTCTCAGTGAAGCGGAAGAGCGGGGCGGTATCAGCAGTGGTGTATGAAGTACATATGAAGGCCACGCCCACTAAATCAGAGCGTTCTGAACAGAGGGGCTATGAGAGCCTGGAAACAATGCTGCTGTGCTTGATTTATTGGCTTTTTGGACCAAAACATGTTACTACCATTTCATGAAGACATCAATGATCCATATTAAACTGCAGAAAAGAAGCAGAATATGGGACCTTTAAAACCACCTCTATGAAATCACCAAATTATGACTAAATAACTGAACTTTTATTCTTTTTGTTTATTTTAGATTTGGAAAAATGAATTCATTGAATGGAAACCTGAGGATTACTGTGGAATTTCTGATATCACTCTTCCTGCTGAGATGATGTGGAAACCAGATTTAACCATTGAAGAGGTGTAAGTTTGACTTTATGTACTACACACCAGAAAAGCTCTGTGCACATGGCTTTCTGTCCAAACTCTCGCAGTTTTTGTCATAAACCTTTATTTTCTTTGAACACTTCTGCTGTGTTGGTGATACAGGACAGGTGTCCTTGTCTTTTCTCTGCAGCTTGTTGTTTAATGCATCAAGTTAAGTTCTTTCAAAAGCACAGATCCAGTAACCACACGTAATCAGACAGTTCCTGGTGCTCCTCACTAATCCCAGGACCCTAACCCCTCTGAGCTTCTTCAGGCCAGAGGCACCCCCTAGAGTTCAGGTGCCTCTGGATCATCACATTCATAGGGTGTTTAGGCCAGTTCAGTTTATTGGTTTAATACACAGAGAAAATGCAAATTGATAAATATTTCTGTTGATATGCAAGTTTAGCCTAATTTTCCACCGTAGTCTGTGGCAGGTAACATGAGCACTACAATAAATGAAATGCATCTAAGGGTGTTTTCACACCTGGATCATTTGAGACAGTTGTTCTGAAACAGTGAGCAGCCCCCCAAAACCCCTTTTAGTTTGGGCATATGTGAACACAGTAATCGCTCTCAAATGTGGGACAAAACAAGCAAGTTGGGATCACCAGAAATAGGTGGTCTCGGCTCGCTTCCATTTGAGCCCCGTAGTGGTTCCTTTACAGTGAGAACACAAGCGCCTCAAAAACCGGCACAACTGACTTATAACTGTAGCTCACACTGTAGCAATGGGGGCAGTAATGAGCTCAATCGACAACTGTACAGTCAAAACAGTAGAAGAAGAAGCAGTAGAAGAATCAACCACAGCAGCAGAAGAAGAGACGACTGAAGAACTGAAGAAAATGAGTCGTAGGCTCACGTGGAGCTGTAAAGAAATAAAGTGCCTTAAATAAGTGCCTTAAGGTGATACTCCGGGAAAGAACAAGTTGGGTCCTATCACAAAGTTTAGGGCAGAAATTACCCCTACAGTGTTTTTTTGCAGCAGAAGCCGCACGCACCAAACACCCCCTTGTTGTTATTGCATAATTTGTCCTGGCAGACTACCTGCGGTTGTTTACATCTGGCACGCCACGCGCGGACTGATACACTAAGTGGCAAGCGCCTCATAGCCAGCTATGGCTCTGCAGCGGAGGTAGCGTTTTATGCCACGATGAGAACTAGAGCCTTATTTAGCAGTGTTTTTGTGTGAAAGTAACGCACTGAAAATTCTCTAAATAAAGCGTGAATGCAGACCGATATCAGATTTTTTCGGTGGGAGTCCATTTATTTTGTGTTTTTGGTCAAGTAAAATATGGCCCCGTCTGAGTGCAGAGGAAACTGGCAGAGGAGCAGGGAGGGGGTGTTTGGTGCGTGCGCCCTGGGCTTCTGCTGCACGAACACACTGCTGTAATTTCTGCCCTAAACCTTGTGATAGGACCCAACTTGTTCCATCCAACCTGCCTCTGAGGCTTGTTGATGTGAGCGCACATGTGTGCCTGTCACCAAATTACAGCTGCGCAGGGTGCGCTCCGCTTTGTGCAGAGAATAGACCAGGTTGGAGCTGGCGAGCTTTCAGCGCACTTTCTGCTCTGTTTTTGGCACAAAATTGTCACTGCGCCAACATGAATCTGCTGACACCTCCCCCTGGTGCGCCGTCCACTCCCCCTGGCACGCCGAAACCCATCTCTGTGCAGACGGTCTACCAAATTGTCAAATTGGCAGCGCATGGCGATGCGCCACACAAAATTAACACTGCGCAGGGTGCACCAGGCTTGCGCCCCCTGCACTGCGCCACGAAATTAGAGCCCCCAGAGTTTATCAGGGCACAGGTCTGTACGAACTACCTCTGCATCTGTCCTCTCTCCACCGTCAAAGTGTTTTTATTTTTTTTACAACCCAGATGACCATTTCATTCAGATGATGAAAAGGTTGAAATGTTTCTCTAAATTCACTGTGTTCAGACTTTTGGGGTTCATTTAAAACAAACAAACACACAATGAATCTTTTTCATCAAATGATGCATCAGTTTTAATCCACAGCATGTTTTTAGAGTGACCCTTTTTTGTTTTTTTCTCTCAGATTAAAAAAAGAAAAGCTCTTTCAGACTCAATTTCTTATAGTGGGGAATGACGGAGAGATATATCAGAGGAGTGGCATGGTGCTGGTCAGCACCTGTAAGATGGATTTCTACAGATTTCCCTTCGACACTCAGATCTGCAACCTAACCTTTAAGTCAGTTCATCACAGAGGTGAGTATACATTTGAATGTGTGTGGTGTGTGTGTGTTTTGATTTTTGTAGCATTTTTTACATTTAATCACTAATCATGGGGATAAGGGACCAAACATGCTCCACATTTAACTTTTCAAATGTGTATTATTTACAACAAGCTGTTTGTTTGATTCTAAACTACGACTGTGTGAGACCTTTGGACGTGTAGAAAACACTTTTTTTTTTCATTTATTTCAGAGTTGGAAATAGTTCCATCTTTTTACATGCATTATTTATTTTTACTTTAAGTCATTTAAGTTTTGTTATTTCTATAAGGGTAGAGTAGGATTAAGTTTAATGTCCTGTGTGATTGATTGATTAATATATAGCAACACCCATAACCCTGTTAGCATACAACTGGTGTCCATCAGACAAAAGCTGACAGAGGGACTTTTTTTCGCAGCTATGAGCTAAGCGCTGGAGATATTTACAACTGAAGATAAAACTTTGGATTTCATTTGGATCATAAAACGAAATGATGGTGTGATATATCAAAGCTGTGATAGATGGCTGAACATTGTCTGTACATGTAGAATTTATCAGATCAGTTTTTCCTCTGTTCAATTGAACAGGAAGTTTAAAAAGAGCTCTCAAGGTTAGAAATGGGTACAGAAGTTTGATTTCTTAAAGGTTTTTTTTAATTATCTGATAGAGTTTACAGAGAGTGAAGACATCACTTTGATAGTTTTTATTGGAAATAATATTCAAAAATCTCTCTTAGTTCTGTGAAATCTGTGACTGACCCTCTTCTTTTCACTGTCAAACATTTTCATTCACTTATCCTACGTTCAGACTGCAGCCCTCAATGCTCAATTCCGATTTAATGCTCAAATCCAATTTTTTTGTTTGGCTGTTCAGATAACACCTGTAATGTGACCTGACTGCAGACTGTGATGTGAACAACTCATGCTTCAGAAGTGACACGCATGCTCAGTTTAACATTAATGACATCACGCACAGCACGGTGTGATGAGGAGCAACAAACACAGAGCAAAACTGAGCTTCACAACGCTGGAAAGTTTGTTTCCATAACACAAAACCTGATGTTACAGCAGGTCACCTTGAATGAGCTCTTATTAAAGTATACAATACAATAGACTTTATTTCAGACTCTGATAGGTCCATAGTAGTGACTGACAACAAAGAAATCACAAGGTAAAAAAAAAAACAGTTAAAAAACATATAAACATTTCCTCCAGTGTGCCCAGAAGCAGGAGGTATAGCGTGTGTAACTGAGTGATATCAGTTACGGCCATAACCAGCGCATTGTCCAACTTCATCAGTCTACACATGAATTTATACATGAAGTTCCTTAACACAGCATGAAAGGTGGGCACATAATTTGTTACAAACATCTCACTTGCACTAGTCCATCGAGGATGTTTAAGAAAAATGCGAAAAGCATTATTATACGCCACCTGAAGCTTTCTCATTTTTTCCTTGCTGTAATGACTCCACAGGTGGGAAGTGTAGAGGGGTGTGCAATAGGCTTTAAAGAGAGCAGTTTTAACATTGTCAGTGCACATGTGGAATTTACGTGCTAGCATATTAGCTTGCCCATAAAGCATACGACACTGGCGTTGAAAATCCTCATCGTCACACAGATCATCCCTTATTATATGACCGAGGTATCTAAACTTATTAACAACAGTTAAGACATCTCCTGCCAAGAAGGAGGGAAATATGAGCTTCCGATCATCTTTTGCTCTGGAAATCATGACCACACTCTAGAGTTAAAATTTATATCAAACGACTTTCCATATTCAGAGCAGACTCAAAGTAACTGCTGTAGGCCAGCGCTGTACGGAGACAGTACCACTAAATCATCTGCATTGATCATGTGATTAATAAGTTTGTCTCCCACCAGGCAGCCAGTTCCAATCTCATTTAACTGTCTAGACAGATCATCCATGTATAAGTTGAACAACAAAGGCGAGAGAATTCCTGCTTGACGAACTCCATTCGATACCCGAAAAGGAGTGGACAAACTTGAACCCCACCTAACTTGCATAGTTTGGCGAGAGTACCAGAACTGCAGGATTCTTATCAGAAACAAGGGTACGCCTCTGTCCTTTAACTTAGAAAACAATTTGCCATGACTAATGCGATCAAACGCACAGGACGCATCCAGAAAACACATAAATACAGTACTATTAGATCTTTTGTACTGACTGACAATATCCTTAAGTAAATAAATACATAGGTCTGTGCTATGTTTTTTCTTAAAACCAAATTGATTGTCAGTAGTTCAGATGTACTTGCTTAATATTTCTAGGACAATGCATTCAAAGACCTTAGACACAATGTTAGCCAAGGCAATTGGTCTATAGTTGTCAATGCTAGATAGTTTTCCTGTTTTATCTTTGACTACAGGCACTAAAATAACAGCCATCATGGATGCGGGCAGGATGCCATGCATCAGCAGCCCTGAAAAACACAATGCAAGTAGTACAGACACCTTGTGACCAGCATACTTCAGATGTTCTGCAGCAACATGGTCATGGCCACAGGCTTTGTTGAGAGCCATATTATCAATAGCATGGCTCACCTCATCATGATTGATAAACACGTTCTTATTGTGGGGGACCACACCAATATTAAGAACCTCACTTGGGACACATGTAAAAATATTTTCATCATGCTTTCTCCACAGCTCTGCAATATTATCAGATCCAGTGGTTCCATCAATACAAGAGGCCATAGGCATTGTACTGTCGTTGACCACCTTCACTTCCTTCCAAAACTCATAAGCGTTGTTGTTCTGTAGTTTTTCAGCCATCGAGTTTGCCCTCATTGCCTGTTCATTTCTATTTATTTAGCATACCGCAAGTAATTATGGCTGTATTTTATTTCATATAAACCTCAAGGTGGGCTCTCTCCCGCCAACCCTGCTGATGACAGATCACTGCTAGATAGCCAAACATCTTAGAGCCATTGTGTGCTGAACAGGGGAACAAAGACACAAAAACGTATTTTTGTCATCTGTTCTGATGTTTCGTAGTTTGTCTGAGGGCAGGAGCAGACGGATCTCTGACTGACGCTGTCTCGTAAGAAAGTACAGCAGAACGCAAATATGCACAGATGACATGATCAGCAGTGGATCATCAGTGTCTCTGCATCATCTAAACTGTTACTTTAGCCTGATCAATCCACTCAAAAAGTCGGTGCAGTGTTAATAAACTAAGTTTATTAGATATCATAATACAAACGTACGATTCATTCACTGTTATCATTTATTGTGTGTGTAATCAATCGCCCCAGCGCTCTCTCACTTTTTCTCATCACTCATCCTTTTATGCATTGTTTAATCAAGCTTGGCTTTGAATTGGCAGGAACTTCACAAGACGCTCCTTGACACTGCCATCAGGTGACACCTGAAGCCATGAGTCACATCTGGCATTGACACTTATTGAAACTAGAATGGTCTGAATGAGACGAAAACCAGTGGAATGTGCCTTTTTTGCATTTCCTCAAACAGAATTAAGGTTCACAAATCAGTGACAGTATTTAAATGAATGCTTAGTCTCTAAAGAATAATTCAGTCCAGGTTTGAAGTCTTTTTATCTTGTGGTTTTATATTATGACCTGGTCTAATGTGGTGTAGATCAGGAAAAGACACAGGAATAAACAGGAAAATGACTGAATACCGCCATCTCCAGGGGATTTGACTTTTTTAAGGTGGACCGGAAAATTCTTATTGGATGCCAGCTTATTGGATGCCAACTTCAGCCTTGTGGCAGACACAGCAAAACAAAAGCCAACATAAGGCGAAATACAGTGAAGCAAATCAAAGCAGCAGTGTTTCAATCGTTCCCACGATCCAGCAGTCTTTAACGGCACACCAGATCACATGCAGGAATGCGGACAGAAGAGCTGCTCATGTAGCTTAGCCGCAGAACCCAGTCAGAGTATTACCTTAGATCGAAGCACCTGCTGCGGCGCGAACTGTAAACAAGTTGAAAACAAAACAAATAAATCATATAAAATCACTGCCCATGAACTGGCACCTCCACCTAGCAGCTAGTGCTACATTACCCTTATTATTGTGGAGATAGTTCACTCTACCCGTCCCATGGGATCACAGGAGATGGAGGAGAAGAGAAGAGCTTCGGCTCCACAGCTTCTGTGAACAAACACAGCTAGCAGCAGCACGAGCGTCTAAATAGGAAAACCCTGCGAGCTGTAGCTAATTTTATCTGCCTGGTTATCTCTGCAAGGACTTGCTCCCCCATCAGCTCAATAAACTCCAAACATGTTGTTGAAGACAAATAGGATGGTGTTCCCTTATCAGCATCGCCATATTTTTCAATATGGGCTTTCAAGAATGGGCGAAACTGAGCAATAACTTCCAGCTCACCCCTGAAATTCCCCAAAATTTCACTGTGTCCCCTGAACAGGAGTCCGAGCTCTGACAAAAGCTTAAAGACTGCAACCACCCTCTTTAAAACCTCTGTCCAAGGTTCACACTCTCCGTCAAATTGTCTTTTTAGTTCTGAATCACTGCATCCAGCATCAGCACAGCATGTAGCATAAGACACCATGGCCACTCTGTGGCTCTTTGATGCTTCATGTTAAGCAAGGCGCTGGTTGCATTTTACAAGTCATTATAGCCCATCGTGAAAGCAGACAAAAAATCACCAAATATGCTTCTCACAATAGGTTAGGGATATTGTTTTTTACACAAGTGCTTTTCCTATTTCGTCCAAATTTAAATGAAATAAGTAAAAGTTCCCTTTGATATCACAGTTACTAGGAGAAAAGAAAAACCGTGTTCATTATTATCTATCATTTATTACCCCAAAAAATTAGACAACAACAAAGGTAGCCCCAACTAAAACTGACAAAGTCAGTAGTGGGTGTTTCCACCATATGCTGCAATGACAGCTTGACAGCTGCTACATGCAGTTCTGCCAGGCCACAAGGGGGGGTTTACCATCATCCAGTCTGTGCTTCAGCTGGTTCAAGACATGCTTCAGGTCAGGAGACATTGCTGGCCATACCATACCAGGCACTCTGACTTCCTGAGTGGAGCTGTGACAATTCTGGCACAATGTGGTGGAGCATTGTCATTCATGAACAGGAAGCTGGGGTAGTGCTGGTAAAATCGGGGGATGATGATGGGTTCTATGACGTCTCTGAGATAAGAATGTGCAGTCACTGAGCCATCTACAATCACCAAATTGGTTTTGTGCTGACTGGTGATGCCTGCTCAGACTGTTGCACCTCCTCCACCAAAGGGAACTCTAGGGACCATGTTGATCTCGGCACATCTTTTACCTTGCCTTCTCCAGCAACGCTGACGACCATCATTTCTGTGCAAGGTGACTTATCAGTAAACAGGACGGTAGATCACTACTCCAGTTCACATGGTCTTGTGCCCACTGCAAATGGTCACCGCAGTGTCTTGGTGTCAGTGGAGTCACCTGTAACAATCGTCTGGCATTCAAACCAAAGGGGTGGAGGCAGTTTCAAAAGGTTTGTCTGGAAACCCTAGTACCCCTCACTTCTCATAAACGGGCCTGCAGGTGTGTGGCAGTTGCGTAACAGTGTCTGAGTGCATAGGTCCTTAGTTACTGGTCATCATTGCGGTCCATCACCTGTGGTGCTCCACTCCTGGATCTGTCACAAACACTGCCAGTAGTTTTGTGTCTTGCTGCAAGTCTGCTGATGACACTTTGAGACAAGTTCATGAGCAACATCTGACTGCCTGCTACGAACATGAAGTCACGCTATTGCCAGGTGGCGCTGCTCTTCCGTTTAGTGACGGCGAGTGTTCATGGCTGCTTGAATGATGAATTGGGAATGACCTACAGATAAACAAGTTTTTTATACCTTCAGAATGTTGAGATTGATGCCACATTGAAAAGAGTTGTCCTTTTGTATTTTTTGGTATTGGCCCCAATATGTAAGGCGCAACGTACGCACTGAGACCATTACATGGAAAACACAAAATGAGTTGTGTCTATCACCCTAATACAACTGCCGCCCTATCACAAAAACCACCCTTTGTATAAAATCAACTGCATCTTTCACAACTGACTTATTACTCACTTATTGTGAGTAGTGTAATTTGCAAGTGAAACAAAAAACAGATCCAGGGAAAATAAAGTAACCATTCTCTTGGCACGGTTTTGCCATTTACCAGTTTTCTTGTAAACAGAGTTTTGGAAAAAAATCTTTTTTGGTGCTTGTGTTGTCTTTCAGATGCAGCCACACCTGCATCTTTGTTCTGACAAGATTCAGGCCCCATTTTAATCCAGTAATTCCTCATATTTCATCAATTTTGTCCCAGCTCGCAGGATCTGAGTTCCAGGTAGCGTTAGCAGGATTGCCGTTATCTTGTGCCTTCTCTGCAGCAACAAGTGAAGCAGTAGTAGAATTAGCAGAAGCGAACACATCACGGCAAACTCCCGGTGCACTGGAGATAGAGCATGCCGGTGTGTGGGTTGGCTCAGTTGTCGTCGATCCCCCGGACTTAACTTTTGAGAGACAGGGTGAGGCTTGGTGGTTACGATAAGCTTCGCCATCAACTTTACCTGGGCTGGCGCTAACTGTAACTACACCGAGGTTAGCTTGCTCATTGTCCACCAGTGGGTGAAGAATCAGCAGCCTTAAAAACTCCAATCATTTTTGGAATCTTTGTGATTGATTGCTCCTCTCAGTTGTCTTTCTTTTTTCCTTCTTTCATTTCTCTTTCTTTCTTGCTGTGCTCTTCCCTTTTGGGCTCCACCGTCTTTTTTGTCTGACATTTTGCCGCTGTGGAACTGTGATTGACAGCTGTCAATCAACAGCAGGCGGTGACGCAAGTAAACAAGTTGTTGCGCATGGCCACGCGGGCACCTGTTTATTTAATAGAGTTGACCCATGTCTGCCCAATCAGATGCCTTTTCTTCTTCTTCTTCTTACATTTCAACCAATAACGGTCAATTCAACTTCTGTAACTGTATATTTAAATGTTCATATATAGTCTGACCAATCAGAGGGCCTCTACATACGTCGAGGGGCTCTCTGCTGCAGCCTGGGGGAGCCGATGCATTAATCCGCAGAGCCTACAGACTCTCGGAGATCTCGCTTACCACTAATTTCTACATATCGACCAGTGTTATTGGCCCATTTATGATCAGAGAGTCTGCGTTTAGTGAGTGTCTGTCTCTTTAAGGGCTCTTTAATAACTCTTCAATAATCTGCAGTTTTAAATTCTCTCTTTAATAAGTTATAACATTCTCATTTGTTGATTGATTGAGTTTCCAGCTTCCACTGATGGTCATATTTCTCCTTGTTTTGGTCCAATTTTCGTCACTGGGAGTTGCTGATGACTTGTTGGACTTTATTTTGAAAATCAGATCTTATTTCCTATAGTGTAGTGTTTTCCTCAAGGTTCATAGAGCACTGTATCAATCTGTAGCGATGTATCAACTTATCTAAAAGGGAAATAAAAGGGATTAAAATGAACAGTTCAAGAAAATTTCACCAAGGTCAATGGATGTGGTGTTCCCGGGCTGGTAGAACTCTGTGACACCAAGACCAGACACTGTGTCTTTGTTATGCCATGGCCACACTGGACACGAATTTGCAAAGACGAGCGCCGAGATTACATACAAAGTCAATGCAAAGACGCAGTTGGATGCAGACTAGCCCCGGATGGCATGGTGGACACATTTGGCGTGGCGCTTATGGAGTGTCCAGCATGTTTAGGGCATCAAACGCCTCTACACTTGAGTTGGAGATATTGAACTTTCGACGCAAATTCATGTGAGGCTGTGCGGCCGCAGCCAATCAGCGATGACATTCCCCTACAAGTCATTGATTTGATGACTTGTGACACTCCCGCCACCTGCTCCAGCTCCACCCCCTCCGAGAGATGGAGGAAAAAGTAATCTGTGCGGTGTGCCATCACTCAGTGTTATTTGATACAACGTGTGTACTCAACAGAGACCGGGAAAAAAGGAGCAGGCTCGGTTGAAAGTCGCTGAGGAGACAGGTTTTGAAGTTAAGTCCTGTAAATATCCGTTTTTAGCTGGATTTGCCTGCACAGGTCATCTCTGAGTCCAAATGTGTTTTTCTCAGTGGAGTTTTGTCCTAAAAGATGGCAGAGCCTCAGGGACACCTTCCTGAAAGAGAGGAGGAAGGAGCAGGAAAAACAAAGCAGGGCAGGGGCAGAGCCAGGGAAAAGATGGAAGTTCTCTGTGGTCCTCTCTTTTCTCGACCCCGGGAGACCTCCCGGGGACATGGGTCGGGGGGTCAGGGATGAGGTCGCAGGGAACAGCCAGGCAGGGCCAGTGGAGGGATTGAGTGTAGAGGTTTGTTGCGAGATGAATATGCACACACATGAAGTACTGCCAGCGCGTCATCGTCAGTGCGTCGCCCCTCAGCTTGTCAAAATAGTCCAGCATCCAGCCTCGGGCGTGACGTGCATTTAATTCGCCAATTCTTGTCTGGTGTGGCCACAGCATGAGACCTGGAAGGATTACCTAACACTTTTCTCTTTCTTTCTCCAATATCAGCGCGCCATATAAAGCTTTTTTCATTCAAGAACAATGAATTCATTTTGAATGATACCCGCAACGAGATGAAGACTGAGTCAGAGTGGCTGCTCATAAACTTGACACTGACAAATGCATTGGAGTACAATTTTGACTTTACCTCAAGCATGCTGGTTTACACAGTGAGTACCGACGGTAGTAGTATGGACACACACACACACACACACACACACACACACACACACACACACACACACACACACACACACACATTTTCAAAGAACCCACTGATCCATCTTTTCCAAACAGACCAGACTTTCACACTTTGCACAAAGACTGTTCAGCTTTGTTAACTGAATGTTGGATCAAATTCACCAACTTGATCTTCACCGTGGTTTCACAGATGACCATAAAGAGGCGTTCAGTCCTCTATGTTGCCAACTTCATCGTCCCCATCCTGTTCTTCCTGTGTCTGGACTTGACCTCCTTCCTGATCTCAGAAAGTGGAGGTGAGAAGCTGAGCTTCAAGGTGACTGTGCTGCTGGCTGTCACAGTGATGCAGCTGATTCTGAATGAAATTCTGCCTTCTTCTTCAGACAGGATCCCACTCATAGGTAAAGGAGCTCAGAGTCCTGCTCTAACTGATGGATCTGTAGCAGTACCTGCTAACTCACTGTGAGCTCACTGATTGGTCTGCTCTTTCTGTCACTGCTTTCTTCTTTCAGCCGTCTACTGTATCGGGGTTTTTACTCTGATGATGCTGAGCCTCCTCGAGACCATTTTGATGATGTACCTGATGGAAAAGGACGAGGTGTCTCAAGACCAAGAGGCAGGTAAAGACCAGAGCCTGGGTGAGGACTGCAAGGACCAACAAGGAAAAGTCCAGAAGTGCTTCAGAGGTAAGATCCAGTGTAACAAATATCAATATTTACAGAAAGCTTTCTGACTGAGAGAAGGAAAGACTCAAACAGCAGCTTCATTTGTGGTGCACCAGTGTTCCTCCAGATATCCGCCATGTTTATCATTTCAAGTTTTTGTCTCTATGTTCAGGCTCTAACCTGTTTTCCTTGCAGACATGAACAAATCCATTCCTTGTAGGCGTGTCTTTGATGAGTCCATTGGTAAGACGCCTCCTGAGTTGCTGCCGGAGGTGAAAGAGGTCAGCATGAAGCTGTTCATTTCTGTAAACCTGATGTTCCTCTTCTGGTGAATGTTCTCTCCATCCCATAGATCCAGAGCTTTGAGAACAAACCCTGACTCAGCTTGAGGTGACAGAAAGAGAGCAGACACAGAGGGCTTTGGGTGCAGCCAGGGCAGTTGCTAGGAATTCTGGGCACCATGAAAGAATATTGGTGTGGGCCCCTCTGCCCCATTCATTACAACCTTCAGTTTTCATGTTTTTCAGTGTTCTTGATGGTGTGCAATTAATTCCTTAGTGATATGTGTGGAACTCCTGATGTCTTCCACAAGGAACAGAATGTAATCCTGTTGAGATGTGTTGTTCAGAAGGAGAATGATCAGTAGGATGTAACTGAACGTTTCTTGCAGTTTGAAGAATTCAGTGGCAAGACTGGCCATTAAATATATCAGAGATGATACTGAAGACATTGAAGGAGCACCACATTGACACTGCAGATTGCAGAGGACAGGGCTTTGACAATGGCTTGAGCATGTCAGGAAAAGTTAAAGGGGACCAGGCTGAAAAAAGGAAAATAAATCCACTAATAAACCAAAATAGGCGACCAGTGTCTACATCATGCCCCCCAGCATCATTGGACTGCTGGGGGGAGCGTCTGTGGGGTCAAATTCAGGCGAAGCAGCCACTGATGATTCTGGGGCAGCAGAGCATATAGGTTTAGTATTCCATTGTGTATACTATATTAAATAAACATTAAATATTATGTTTCATGGAAAACCTGATGCACAACTAACCTATTAATGGAACAAATCTGAATTGGCTTCTTAGTACCATAGCTCTAAGTGGACAGCTTCACTTTCCCAGACAAAAAAATTCTTTAAACAATTCAAAAGTCAGTGTTAAAGTGATACTCCGGGATGGAACAAGTTGGGTCCTATCACAAGGTTTAGGGCAGAAATTACCCCTACAGCAGTGATTTTGTGCAGCAGAAGCCCAGAGCGCTCGCACCAAACACCTCCTCCCTGCTCCTCTGCCGGTTTCCTCTGCACTCAGACGGGGCCATATTTTACTTGACCAAAAGCTCAAATAAACGGACTCCCACCAGGAAATCGGATATCGGTCTGCATTCACGTTTCACTTTGCTTGCAAAGTGAACAGCAGGTCGTCCTTGCTCTCATAATCACTCATCTTTACATTGTTATTGCATAATTCGTCCTGGCAGACTACCTGCGTTTGTTTATATCTGGCACGCCGCGTGTGCGGACTGATACACTAAGCGGCGAGCGCCTTGTAGCCAGCTGTGGCTCTGCAGCGGAGGTAGCGCCGTTTTACGACACGATGAGAACTAGAGCCTTATTTAACTGTGTTTTTGTGTGAAAGTAGACGCTGAAAATTCTCTAAATAAAGCGTGAATGCAGACCAATATCAGATTTTTTTGGTGGGACTCCGTTTATTTGTGTTTTTGGTCAAGTAAAATATGGCCCCGTCTGCCGAGTGCAGAGGAAACCAGCTGACGTGCGTGCGCCCTGGCCTTCTGCTGCACAAAATCACTGCTGTAGGGGTAATTTCTGCCCTAAACCTTGTGATAGGACCCAACTTGTTCCATCCCGGAGTATCACTTTAACTGCCCTACATTCTAAATAGTCTTTTTTCTTTCTTGCTGTCAGCTATTATATTGTTGTTGTTCTATGCTGCTATGAAAACAAACAACAACAACAAAACTTTGAACATTCATTTTGTTGTATTGACACTACTCAAATATCCAAGTAAAAACACATTTACAACACAGCATTGAACACATCGTGGTCACGTAACTGACCTTTGTCGGATGCTCATAATTACTGAGCAGAACCTGAATGCATCATAATACAATTCAGTGCAGCCTCTGAGTGGGCGCATACTGGAGCACTGTCTGACAGTATGGGTGAAACACACAGTTACTGCAGTAGCCTCTGAAATAGTAGTAATTAGGAACTGGCGACTTTTTTTTTATTGAACTGACGACTTGTCCAGAGTGTAGCGCAGCTAACGTGGGCTCCAGCCTGCGCCCCTTTAAAGGTAAGCTAATGTTGCAGACATTAAACGAATGAACAAGTACGCAGTGTTTCAGCCGCCTTCGGTAGTTTTACTCTCACCATTCCTAGAACAAAAAAGTTTTTGATGTCATGGGCCCCTGCTCTGCTGCTTCTACTCCTGGACTCCTTTTCAACTCTTTTTTAGTGTCCAGACTTGTGTTTTTTGGGGGCCATTCTAGCCCTGCTGGAGTTTGCTTGCGCTGACTCACTTTCGCTGAGGAAGAACGAATCCTCGTGTGGACCAAACCGTTTTTTAAGAAGGGGCAAAGGTGGTTATTGAAATTATCAAGATTAGAAAATTGTATGCCTTGTGGCTTTGTTTTAATTCAGATTCATTCGTATGAATATATATTATTTCAGTGTATGTGTAATTATTTTGTCATAGAAGCTACTGGGGGCTGTGTTTGGGCCTTAGAAGGCTTTTGGCCCTTTTAATCGTCATCATCTTTACCCCCTATATGACGGCGCTGGGTGCAGCTCTTGATATGTTTTTGCTAACAGATGGAAGTTTGTATGTTATGCTCATGAAGGTCATTTACATTCAGTGAGTGTAGCTGTATCTAAAAGCCTCAGAAAGGCTGATTTTGCAGTTTCTCACTTCATTCAACACCCACCACCCAGTATTAGGTCCACTGTTGAGTTTTGTGGCAATGACTCTCTTATTGTCCATCATATGTTTTTCAGGACAGCAGCAGCCAGCTGACCCAGGAGACCCATGACTCAGAGGATCTGACTGAGGAGCTGAAGGAGGTTTTGAAGACAGTGGCTCTGCTTCTCAGCAGCGGGAAGGAAGAAAAAAAGCTTGGCTACTGGACCAGAATGACCAAAACACTGAACCATATTTACTTCATTTTTTATCTCATAGCTGCTAGTGCGTTCCTGGGAAGTGTGTTTTCAGTTTGGATTGATGAAAAAACTAATCTCATCTAAAGATAGAAACCAACAGTAAACAGAATCATAGTGTCCAGTTGTTCAACAGGTCAGAGTACCAATCCCGCATTCTTATAGGCCCTGTTAAGACTGTGTGGTGATCTGGAGTAGGGATGGGTACCTTTTACATTTGAAACCATACAGTACCAATGCCTGATATATGGCAATCTGTATCAGTACTCAATGGTACCAATTTTCGGTACTTTTGTGTGTTTATGTGGTAAAATAAGTCAATTTGTTGTTGTTTTTCAATTGAACATATATATTCTTCAGCATATAACCTTGTAATGCCGTGTTCATGTCCAGCATGGAAAATCACCTATTCTTTCACTCCCTCACAGTCACAAGGATGTATTCTGGTAGCTTAACATGGCACCTTTTGATTTTACATGAATTGGTACCCGGTACTTTGACAGAATTTGGTCGGTACCCATAAAAGTCCCTAATTTGGTTCCCATCCCTTATCTTGAATCAGTTTGTACATTTACACGCAGCAGAACAGCTAAGGTCTTAGCTCAATGTTGAAGTCACAGGGGGTGTAGTCCTGTCTGTGTATACGTGCAGAAAATAGAATCATATTTCCAAGTGAGAACGTTGCACTCTGCTTTGATAGGTGGCGCTGTTTCTTTTTTATAAAAAATGAAGCTGTATGCGTACCTAAAGGGGACACAAAATTCTAACTATGACAGCAGTCACTCTCTTTGTTTCTTTTCCAGTGTATGCATGTTAATCACGTTACCTGGTGTTTGTTGTGTCGGAGCGTAGTGATTTCTCACAGTCATCTGCTTTTTCTTCTGAACTCAACTCACGCTGAATGCCAAGGTGTACTGAGTCCTACCGAATCCAACCGCAGCCTGATAGCACTTACATTATCTGCGTGTCAACGGATCTGTGCTCAGTCTTTCCTCAGTCTGTCTAACGGCAGGTACACACTACAAAATAATGGGCTGATTTTTGTTCTCCCCCTCTTTTTATCTTATTATCAAAGCCAGTAAAGGCCTGAACGTTGGATGTTTGCAAATGGCATCATGTGTGATTTTCCTGTGGTGTGGGGTGTGTTAGTGATTTTTTTCTGGTCAGAGCCGCTTGGGGGGCCTCCGATTCGGAGATTGTAGATAATGAATATGTGTAATATTTGGGACTAAAAATCCTGTAGTGTGTGGGATGCTCAGCGGGGAGCTAACCAGGTACATCACATAATGGAGCAAAGCCAATCTAGACGCGAAACTGACTCAGCTGACTGACCAAAAGAGAAGTAAGAAATCTATCTGTAATACTTAAAACGACTTTACTCACCTCTCACCATCCGTACAGCCCATATCCCTGCCATCTCAATGACCTTTTCCATAATCCTTTTTGTTTCTATGTTTTTTTTTTTTTTCAAAATTCTAGAGGCTGAACAACACCTTTATTGCTGTTTCACACTATAAGATCAGTAGATAGGGATCTGGTACCATCTGTCTTTTGTTATCATCAAGTGTGTGCTCTCTAAATGTGTGAAGGTTTGAAGAATCCTATAATGTGTACCAGCCTTAAGCTGTTCACATGCATCTTAATAGCCCAACCTCGCTCTTACTAAGCTCATAGTCTGATTTCTGAAGCTGTATGTAAACGTACTGAGCACCTTTTTATATTTGCCTGTTCATAATCCACGATACAAAAACAGATCATCAGCACCAAAATCATTTCAGATTTTCCTGAAATATTTCAAATTCACCTACCACTTAAAGACCAAAAGTCCCTTTGATGATCAATAAATGACAAGAGTTATGTCTTTACCACAGTGGGTGATGGTGCTCAGGGGGAACAGTCTTTGTCCTGGAAAAACACTACCGACTGTGGCCACAAGTGTCACAGTAATCACCCCCAAACAGCTGGTCCTCACAGAGCCTTTAATCTTCAAGAACTCTTCACAAAAAGTAAAAAAAGAAAAAAAAACAAGTGTTTTCACAGACATCTTTCTTTGAGAGGCACGACTCATTATGGGCCTTTTAAAATATGATTTGAAGAGATTAAAGAAACTGTAGAACAAGTGGATAAATCAAGGAAGAAAACCATAAAAAAAAAACAAAAAAAAAAAAACAGCTTTATTTAGAAACAAGCTGAATCAGAAAGTGATCCAGGGTTGTTGTTTTCTGGTGACTTCAGTGAAAAACAGTTTTTCTGTTATAGTAAGCATTATGAACAAACCTGGACAATTGAGAAATTTTACAGTCTCTCAAAGAGGATTAAGGTAGCATGAAAATGTTAATCTGAGAAAGAAAATCAAAGCTAAGCATGAGCAGTAACTCTCTGAAAAGATGTGTGAGCAACTAAAAGAAGAGAGATCAATAATCATTGTGTAGTAGTTGATATTTAGCTTTAAGAGAGCATGTTTTAGTCTTATCCTGCACCTTAACCACTGTGTGTGTGTGTGTGTGTGTGTGTGTGTGTGTGTGTGTGTGTGTGTGTGTGTGTGTGTGTGTGTGTGTGTGTGTGTGTGTGTGTGTGTGTGTGTGTTCATACATATAACTGCCTCATGTGCAAAAGGAATGTATCCACACTGCTGCCCTTTACCATCAACACTTAACTTATGACAACATCTTATTATTACGGGTATGCATGTCTGTGTGTCTCTGTCTGTTTATATATATATATATATATATATATATATATATATATATATATATATATATATATATATATATATATATATATATATTTATTTATATATGTCTATATGAATGAAAAAACACTTTGTTCAGTGTCTTCCCTCAGTGTGGTTTCTCAGTATGTGGTCCTCACATTTGTGAAAAGAAACGCCCACAAACACAGCTTGAAATGAACTAATGTGAGCCAAGCTATGTTAAAGGTCAAACTCATGTAGTCCTGTGGAACTCCAGGAACATGTCAATAAATGAGCTTATCATGGAAAAGTTCCTTCATTTCAGCAGATCGTGAATGTGTACATTAATGTGACCAGTGTGAAAGGGATTAAAGGTCTCATATTCTGCTCCTTTTTAGCAGTTTAATCTGGATCATTGATGTCTTCATGAAATGGGAGTAACATGTTTTGGTCCAAAAAGCCAATAAATTAAGCACAGCAGCATTGTTTCCAGGCTCTCAGCCCCTCTGTTCAGAACGCTCCGATTTAGTGGGCGTGGCCTTCATATGTAAATGAGCCACCGCTGATACTGCCCCGCTCTTCCACGTCACTGAGAGAGGCACCACAAGCTCCGAGTGCACAATGTTTAGAAAACAACGAAGCTTGTTTACTGTAACATTACAGGCTAAAACAACAGGCTAACTGCAGCTAAAGTTAGCATCCTGAAGCTAACACAGAGACAGGGGGACACTGAGGAAAAGCTCTTACATCTGCTCCACAGCACACAGCATTTAAAATACTCACATTTCCAGGGTCAGAGGTTTGTTGGTGGATGGTTGGTAATGCGCCTGGATTCAGGACCAGTCTATTCACTAGCCCTCTGTTGTACTGTCTAAAGTTGGAAAAGCAGTCGGCTG